>NW_024582420.1:1989881-2020947 GCF_018398535.1 Haplochromis burtoni
CAGAGGTTGTTTGGTTTCCCCAATGTATAAATCCTGGCAATCCTCCTGGCACTTAACAGCGTACACTATGTTACTCTGTTTGTGTCGGGGACCCGATCCTTGGGGTGGACCAATTTTTGGCGCAGCGTGTTTTGGGGTTTAAAAGCCACAGAGACCCGGTGTTTAGAAAAAATGCATCTCAACTGTTGCGATACTCCTGACACATATGGGATCACTACAGGTTTTCGCTTGGGCAGCGGTTGTCCTGCTGGAGCTTTCTTTAGGTGCCTTTCCCGCTTTGACAAAAGTCCAGCTGGGATAGCCACATTTACTCAGGGCCTTCTTGATGTGCTGTTCTTCTGCCTCCCTGGCCGCTGTGTCAGAGGGGATGGTGTTCGCTCTGTGTTGTAAGATTTGGGGAAACCTGCAGTCAACTGAGACTGAAGAAGTCACTTGGATGAGTGACGAAACGTTTCTCCCACAAAACGCTACGTCCAGATGAACAGAATCAACTTTTGGAGATTTACTTTCCTGGATGATTGAGAATGCATCAAGACGTTCTGTGTAGGAAATTTGCTTCCTCTAAGTTTTCACCCAATGTAACAACACTACAGCACCAGACTGTAGAGAAAGCCCATCATAAGTCATGATTTCATTTTAATGGCACGTGAAAATGAACAGATACTGTATATTGATCTTGGAATGTTTCGCTCAAGGGCACGATAGTCTTTTATTGTATCTTCAGTTATGCAAACATTATGAACAGATTACAAACTGTAAACATTTTGCATATGAAATCCACAGCTTACAGACCAAATCTTTTAAGAAGATATTGCTCATGATATCATGTAATGGATATTGAAATTCCCCTATGGCACAGCTATCCACAATGCTAAGACAGAGTCATTTATGCCGTTGCATGTTAAAACTGAGCAGCTTATTCATGATTTAATCACAGATTTCCAAATACTAATTATCTTTTATTATTTCCGCTGCAGGGCTAGAGGTTGTTGCCCTCTTCTGGCTTTCCCCCAGCGTCCAATCTGGTATCCTGCGACTGCAGCCTTGAACAAGATCCCAACAGGCTGCAGAAAAGGTGACTGTCCTTCACTGCAGGTGCTACACAGAAAACGATCCCCGCCCTGAGACAAAGCAGGGGTGGTGGTGGAAGAGCCACGCACAGGAGGATGTTATAGAGAAAGCGCTGCCCTGAAGGAAAAGGTGGAAGGTGATTGGGGAGGGGTTGGCTGGTAGGAGGGGGTGATAATGATAAAAACCTGACATTTCTACTCTAAACACGCCAGCGAGTTCACATGCTGTGCACATCCTTATGAGTATCTGTCATGGCTCTCCAGGGGCCCTTTACTTCCTTTAATAGCCATACATTACTCTCCTCTCTCTGCACTCATCCTCCACAGTCCTGTTCACCACCCTCTTCCTGAGCTGAACACAGCCATTGTTCTTCTCTTTCCATCTGTTGCACACTCCCATCTTTAACCTCTTGACTTGTACCAGTTTTATAAATTTCTCCTCATTTTTTCCTCTACCTGCACACTAACAGATTGCAAAGATTAGTAAATCAGTTATAAAGCATTTAGCTTTTTTGGCAACGGGTGATATGTGGCTGCAGGATTGCTTTTTTATAATCATGGGTAAGATGCTGCAAATGTATCTATATAATGTCAGTGACCTACTATCCAAATGCTTTCGTTGTATGTTTGTAGATTGTGAACATAATCTTATCATGGCCTGTTTCACAGATCAAACGACGCCACCTGATCATACCACAGAGATTCACTATAAAATACTGAATGGCTGTATCACTGCGAATCCTTTAAGGCTTATGTAACTCGTAATAACATTACGGAGCTTAAAATCTATCCGACCGTGGGTCAGCATCGACATTGCTGCTGCTGTCAGGGAAGTCAACAAAACAAGAGTTGTACTATAAACAGCTAAAAAGGGGGATGCCATACAAGTGGATGATGGCTACACTGAAACTCATTCTGCATGTCTGGATCAGGGTAGATGCTGCGTGATACAAAGCAGAGCCTGTGAGCCTGTCCCCTGCTCCCTCTGAACACAATGAACAGGCAGACACAATGCTGTCAGCATCTGCCCTCACCAGCATCTGTGGCTGGAACTGCATGATACACAAATCTAATATTAAACACAGGCTTCAGATACATTCAAGTTTGCTTAACTTGATTTCAAGTAAAGGGATATAACAGTATAAGTGGTGGGGACTAATGCACCTTACTTGTTTTTAACTTTACTTCCTTAACCTAATATCTCATTCAATTACATGCCATTTCCCCACACGTGTGGGGAAATGGCATGGATGGGGTATATTTATAAGAAAATGGGCACATATCATGGAAAACGGGCCATTTCCACAAAGAGAACTGCACACGCCTGAGGTTTCCACCCCCTTAAATAAAACGATGCTGGAAAAGATCTGTGCCCATTAAGGACATCCAAATTTAATGACCTTCCTCGTCTCGTGAGAAACTAAAGGCCTATTTGCAATATAAGTACAATCGATAATTTTAGGCGTAGACTCGGCTGCGCATGGATGAATCACCGAGAATTGTAGCAGCAGGTCTCAGCAGACCTACTCTGAGCTTCTTTTTTTTTTCTTTTTAACTGAGCTGTCCGTGAGAACAAGCACTCTGAATCATAAACTTCGGCAGCAAGAAACGATTTCGGTCAAAGCTCAGCGCCCCGTTGTTAACACTGATGCTAAAGGCAGATCCACGGGCTAGGGCGATCAGCATCCATGCACCCTGTCCCTCCTCCCCGATGCCTGGGAGGAAGGCGTAGAGGTTGTAACCGTTACCGGGGATCAACCGTGCTTGTATCTTTTCTTAATAAAAACAAAACAAAACACATCCTACCTGGAAAATGTCATATGCTGCTCAAGTCACCTCGTGTTGAGATTTGCGAGAGATGGAGCTGGCTGGTCGCGCATCACTCGGTGTGCGTGCGTGTGTGCGTTTGTGTGTGTATCACCGACAGAAAGCGTACGGAGTACAGCGGCTGGCAGCGGAACCCCGGAACGAGCATAACGCAAAGCGAGCCCTCTGCGGTTGTCTGGTCGGCACAAAAAAAAAGAAAGAAAAGAAAAGATAGAAACACTCACACAAGAGCCAGCTACCCCACCCGAGCGGCAGTTCGAACTACACCGTCACTGTTACATTACAAAGAGGGCTTAGGTGGTGTAGCTCACAGTGTATAACCGCTGGAAACAGGAAATCGAGCGTCCACATCCCGACAAACTAATGTGGGACAAACATAGTATTTGCGTGGGGCAAAGTGGGACAGTTAAAAGAACTGAGAGATAGTCAAAAACATCTAAATGCAAGGTCAAATGATTAGCCCACCTAGGTGCTCATGTCCCCCAATGCCTAGTATGTTGTTATGAAGTTTGAACATGATCCATAAAAAATGTGGGTAATATAACGTTTTTACTGATTCTCACCTTTAGTGTGACCTTGAGCCAATTTTTAACAAAATTAAATTAGCTCTAGCTTATTGGTATCTGTCACCACACAAAATGTGAAGATACTATCTTGAAAACTGTGGATGCTAGACTGCTAACAAATAGACAATCAATCAATCAATCAATCAATCAATCAATCAATCAATCAATCAATCAATCAATCAATCAATCAATCAATCAAACTTTGACCTTTTAATAAATTGAGTTTCTGATAATAACTCGATAATAACTCAAAGCTCTGTTTCCAGAAGGTGCTATAGATAAAACCTCTAAACAATGTTACTACCGAAAGGTGATTCATTTTTGAACTCTTTTAATGGCACAGGAACATGAATGGTTTGTTAGTGTATACAGAAAGACCATATGCAAAAATATTGTTGAAAAATAATACAACCCTGTATGTAAAAGTTGGTTCACTGTGTGAGATACGTAAAAACAGAATCCAATACTTTGCAAAATGTCTAAATCCTTTATTTTTTTTTTATAATGGTTAAAAGACAGCATAAGAAATGTTGACACTGATCAGTAAACCACTGCATGTCATTTGAAAAGCTTAAACTGAGAACAAAAACATATTAAAAAGGGCCAAGTACCTCCTGTTGCTTCAGAAATGATGTTCATTTTCTATTATTAATTTTGCAGCCTTACAGCCCTGTGCCTGCATAACGTTATTACCACATTAATATGCCTGTTGATAAGCTGAGCTGATAGCTTGCTCCACACTGAATATAAGTACAATAAATAATTCTAAAAGATGATAGCAAATTTTGGAGAGTCTTTAAAGTCAGAATCAGAAATAAATCAGGAAGCAGATTGTAAAATTGACATAAAAATGTATTTTTAACTGACTCGCTAACTAACTGTGTAGACCACAGCTGATCCATCTTGAACTTTATTGCGTGTAGAAAAAAAAATATTGATGTGTTTTCACATCAATTATAGAAGCAGTAGTTAAGTGACAAGGACAATTTTCTCTACAAACACCACAGCCTCAGGTTTCAGACAGAAGACAGCACTATCACCCAGTGGCTGCACCTGTGCATCACAACTGAGTCAACAACTAAAAGCGCTGCCAGAGATGGGGGAGGCTGAAATCTGACACAGAGAAGCAGACTGGAATATGTTTAAGAACACTGATGCTTTGTGTGTCATACACTGGAAAAATGGGACTTCTTAGCACTCATTAATGAATATATTTTAACCATTTTGATTACTTTGGTCAAATTTGTGCTAAATAATCAATTTGACAATATACTTTAGGATGGTTGCTGGCCCACACAGCAACAACATGAAAAATTTCTTGTCCAAAGTATCCTGGCATCTTGTTCATGAGTAAGGGAGAGGGGAGATTGAAAGATGAATTGGTGTGGTCTCTGCAGGAATATGGGCACTGTACTGGTCCAGTGTGGTGAAGAGAGACCTGAGCATAAAAGCGAAGCTGCCAGTTGACATTCCTACCCTCACGTATGGTCATGAGCTCTGGGTAATGACTGAAAGAACAACGCTGTGTAAACAAGCAGTGGAAATGAGCTTTCCCCAAAGCATGGCAACGTGAGATGTTCTGGCCATGTCCTACTGAGAAGAGGCCCTGGGGTAGGCTCAGGAGACACTGGAGAGATTACTGGAAGTGCCCCGGGGTCACTGTAGCACCGGATCAGAAGGACAACTGACAGTATTTGGTTTTAAAAAATGTTTCTGTGGAAATGATGGACCTGATACCAACAGCTTTTGCAGTTTCACACGTTTTTTATTTGTTCAGTGTTTTTTCAATGGGCAACTTTCCTGCTTCCCCGCTTGTACCACACACACCACCCCACCTCAGGTCCCGGCACATCTTTTACAGGGGAGACGTGATCAGTTGATGGAGCTCAGGTATCTGAGCAACAACAAATTTGGGCTATTTAACACACCATGTTTTCACTAACTCCAACACTAGAAGCGTCTTCATGCAGTTTTATTCTCCTGTAAGTCAATGAGCTTTGCGCTCAGTACTTGTTGGGAAGACCCTCGGGCCTGAAATGGTTGGGATCATTTCCGTCTCGCCCCCAACGGTTTGCCGCCTGATCAGCTTCGGAGTCCTCAGCGCCATGACCCAGTCTCTCCTGCACCCACTCTCTGGTGTTACTAAAATGGAAATAGACAGTGAATCCACCTATCTTCAGTAAGTACGTTTCAGAACAACATCAGAAACTGAAAAAATGAGAGAAGCAGAATTAGCAGCCTTAAAAAATTAGTGATTAGTTAATCAAAAATACAAATGAATTTCAGTAAAGTAGATTGTCAAACCTGATAACCTCAGCAGCCCATCTGCCTCCTGCTCCTCTCTGTGCAGCATCAGAGTTTCCTCTGGCATGAAAGTATTTGTCTGAATCTTTCCAGTTGGCCTCCCTCATGTCGCTGTAGGCTCGCCACATATCACCAGCCCCTGATCAGAATTACAGAAAACAGTACTGATAATAAATAATGACAACATTCGCAATTAAAATATCAAAATCTGAGAAATATGACAGATTGTTGTTAGGTATTTAAAATGCCATATTTCTAACCTTTAGCTGCTTCAATTGGGAAATTATACCACTGGGCATTGGTTTCCACAATTAGAATGAGAAAAATCCCAGCCACAAGCAACTTCATGGCTGCAGAAGTCACAAAATTTAAATCTAAACTACTTTTTTTTTTTTTTTTACACAGTTTAGACAAATCTTTAGAGCTCACTGAATAACTTACTACTGAGGGACGCACTGGTCTTATATTCTGTTCTGTGCGATAGGATTACTCAATAATGGAAAGTTTTGGTCCATGTTTACAGAAAGGAAAGTTCAGCCAAACACACCAGGCACCAGTTGTGAAATCGCAGGTATTCACAGCTGTGGAAAAAAAGAGCAAGCTTCATGTAAACCAAAACATCCGAGGGGTTTTTTGCTCATCATGAAAACTCTCTGTTCATTAAAGTTATTTATTCATTTTTAGATGTGTTAATGTTTGCTTGTTTTCTAGTTTCTTCTGGTTATGTCGTCTTGAATTCAGAATGCAAATCCAGAGTTGTCAGGAAAATTTGGACAAAAATGATTGTTTATGATGTTGTTGCTGCTGCTGTTTTTGTCACTGATGCCTCAGGACGTGATTTTGCGCGAGAGAAAGTCATGCACATGAGCACAAATGCACATATATATGTGTGTCTACTGGTACACGCTGGTGGTGCTACTGCTGCATTAGTTTCTGTGTTACACTTCACTGGAAAAAACCTATATGGGATTTCTTAATAAATGTAAAAAAGATCTATTGCAGTCTATTGCGATCTCTTTGTCTGTTTCTTTTTAAAACATATGCATGTTAGTTTAGGTTTTTGGTTGTGTCAAGGCTGCTTCTGTGAATTTAGTTTTGTATTTTCCATCCATCCACATTTTGCCACATACTTATATGTCCGTGTATTCTTTGTAGTTATTTTCTAAACAGTTTTTATTGTTAAAAGCAGTTAAATCAGGTGGAGGAAGTGGTTGGGGAAAGGGAAGTCTGGGCTTCTCTGCTTGATGAGTCACTAGATTTGTGGTAGAAAATGGATGAATGGATGGTTGGAAGGCATATGGTGAAGGCATCAAAGCATCATTAGACAAGATGAAATAATAAAATTAATACAACTTGCAAACTAAGGATATTTCATCTCTGTCTTTATGTTAGTTTGATTTTCCCAGTTCAGAAAATAGTTTCAAGTAACTTCTGTTTTTCCTCAAAAGTCTATGTTTTATTTTTATTTTAACTGGATATTTTTTCACATCTAGTTTTAGTTTTTATCTTAGTTTAGCTATAACTCTTCATAGTTATAGAAGACTAAAAGAAAAATATATTTGTTACTCATAATAGTTCATAATCTAAAAAAAGGAGAAGCATACAGTTATAAGTCAGAATGAAGGTAATGTAATGCACAATTCAGAGGCAACCTGCCAAAAATGCTGTAGCAGACCTCAAAGGAATATAAAGGAATGCTCACTTCAGTGACCTGAAGCATCTTTGTAGAAGAAAGAAGAGAGGATCAAAATACCGCCACAAATAATGACAGGGGGTAATATGTCACGTGCTGTTGTTCATCTGAATTTGTTATCATCTTAAATAGACAGTGAAAATCTTACTTTCCAAGCTGCAGAATTTAGAGTTCATCTTTAAAGTTCACTGAATAACTTGTTTACTGGAACACTACTATTTTTATTCTGTTCAGAAACAAGCAGGGTCAGAGAGATGAAAGTTCAGCCAAGCCCACCGGTGTCCTGAGTGTGCAGCTGCAGGTTGGGGTTGTGGTGGGGATATTTAACCTGGCACTACTTTCTGTTCTTTTTAATGCTGTTCAAATCTGCATTGAATCCATAAGGGTCAACAGGATATGTTGTATTTAAAACAGAAAATCAATCTACAGTTTATTTGATCAAAAAACCAAACTATTATTTATTTATTTATTTTGCTTTGTTTTATGACAGGCTTTGATGCTGACAAAAACACTGCTCTGTTTTGAGCAGTGCTAAAGGTTCAAAGCAGCAGATGGCAGTAGAAGCCTACTGATTCCTGGCAGAGAAATAACTGTAATTCCTCCAATAATGTCACTATGACATGACATGATATGACATGACATGTCATAGTGACATATCTTACACTGAAAAAAATCTATCACACAAATTCCTATATGCATGTATATATCATATTTATTTTTAACTTCCCTCTCACCCCTGCGGGTGGACTTTATCCGTGAAGCTCAGATTCTCTAACAGAGGCCCGGGAGCTTGAAGGTCCTACACAGTCTCTTTGCTGCTCATAGGCCTGTGCTCTTCTGGACAGAGATCTTGGATGTCATTCCTGGGATCTGCTGGAGCCTGTTGCCCAGTTTGGGTGCCACTGCCCTGAGTGCCCACAGGGACCACTTCGCATCTTCTCCCCAGCTCCTCTCTCAGCCATTTGTATATTTATATATACCAGGATTTCAATTAAAGAGCCGGTGCACACTGGAACCATAAAACCAGTCACCAATACTGTTAATTTATGATGTTTGTGGCATAAACATTACATTGGGTGATGGTCCAATCATTTTTAAGCAGTCCACATGTTTGTTTTGCCGAGACTTGGGAGAACAAGCCTTGAGAACAATTTACAAAAAATAAATAAATAAAAAATTACATATTGAGATTGCCTTGTTAGACTTTGGATAGGGGTCACTTTAACACAAAATTTCAATAACTTAATGGCACTATTAGTGATCAAGTTAGCAAAGGACCCAATATGCAGGCCAAATGCAGACTCTCAGGTTGGCAATTAAAAATGAACTTATGCAAAACCACAAGAATAAAAAGAAACCAGAGAGCGCAGAAACAAGATGGATGTGAAGAGGGGACGATAACAGAACACCTGAGACAGGTTTGACGCTTAAGGTACAGAAAAAGAAAAGAACAACAACAACAGTTGAATAATGATGAAATTAAACCAAATAAGAGACTGTTTCACAGTGTAGGTGTGTGGAGTGTTGAGCAGAGGATCTGAACAAAAGATGAGCTCTTTATTGGCTCTGTAGCAAATCCAAAATGTGACATAATCCAAGGAAAAATTCCAAAAACACGAATTCGAAACCTGCACAGGGAAGCTAAACAAATAACGTACACGGATAACTCACTGGTGGACTAAGCAAAAATAGCAGGAACTGGAGATGGGTGGGGAACAAGCCATAGCTAAATAAGATTAACAAAGGTAAAAGCAATCCATTCACCAATCAAGAAGTAAAAGTGGGAAGAGCCACCACTTAAAACTAAACGTCTTAAGAAATACACAAAGGAGACTAATACAGACATGGTTATTGACACTTCACAAGAAGTGCAAGACAAGAAAAGACCAAGCTGCTGCCGCCCCAGCAGACCGCACTGTAAAAGATGGCTGAGGCCACCACAGAGTCATAGAAGGTCTTCAGAAGTGGGCCCTTCACTCCAAAAGACCTGAGCATCTGCAACGGGTACAGCATGCTCTGCCTTTTCCTGTAGAGAGCATTTGAGCTGTGAGACCAGTACAGTTTATTGTTCAGGTGAACACCAAGGTACCTGTAGCTATCCACAGCCTCAATATCAATACCTTGGATGTTTAGTGGCTGCAGTGGAGGATGTTTGTGCCTGCAGAAGTCTACCACCAGCTCCTTGGTTTTACTGGTTTGGATTGGTTTTAGTGTTGATCTGTAGGTAGTTCTGCTGACACCAGTCCATAAAGCCTTAATACTAAATAGTGACTAAAACTTAAATGCAACAAGTACATGAAGTTTAAGATTGAAGATAACAAAAAAAATCAAAACAGGAATCGAAAATCAAAATAATAATAATCAGGGAACCAAACAGAAAACGCTTAACCCACTACTGTAGGGTTACACAAGCATCTCAGGGGTCTGTGAGTTAAAGCAGTGCATTGAAGATACAGCATATTACACTGTACTGCTTATTTTTTTCTCTCTTTTCTCACAAGCAAAACAGTTAGATCAGATTAAAACAAGAGCAATTAGGAAATTCAATACAAAAATGTTACTGGTGGCCTTCAAAACTAAATTGTGAAAAAGAAAGGAGACACTGTCAAATGACCAAAACACACATTAGGTGCAAGGATTTGTGTTGCAATCTTTCCACGCAATAATTTACCTTTGATTGTTGGATTTCTGCTTGGTCAGCTTTTGGTTAACTTATAAATAAATAAATTTTAAGTATACATGACAACTGGGTTACAAATAATTAGAGAACCAATCATAAAGGATAAAGCAACCCCAGAACCCAATGCTATTACCACCACGTTTCTCCAGAGAGATGGTATTAACCATGTGATAAACAGTAACTTGGAGTTCAGCCAGAAAGCTCTGTTTTAATCTCATTAGAGCAGACATCACTTTAGCTCTTCCCCTTAGTACTTTAAACCACATATGGTAAACTCCAGGTGGAAAGAGTGCCTTTCTAGCTGCTTTACAATGATTTGGAGTGGTGCTGAGATTATTGCCCTAATGCCTCGCCACAGTTATCGCAGAGATCTACAAAGAATACCTTGGCGCTTAGTACTTGTTTTTTGCCACAACATGCAGTCAGATCTGTAGGACCTCAGAGACACAGGTGTACCTTCCAGAAGGTCTCAGTCAGCTTCAGGGCATTTCAAGATTGATTAAACCAAACTTACTTTAACATAATTTGGATTGCCAAAGGGTGTAAAGTGTTGGAAGACTGACATTTTGTTTTTAAACTTGTAAAAGTTTAAAAAGTATATATTTCCAGTTGTTCAAAATTGGCTACTGAGTTCTGAATGACATACAAAAGCAGTTTTATTAGTTTCATATTCTGGAAAATCATAAAAGCTGTCATTTGACTTCTGCACATTTGAGATAAATAGGCTGTAACGATATTCCCTGGGCTGCTTTAAACTAGCTCAGCTGTAATGTTTCTAACAGTGCTGTTGATTGTGATATGATGAGTCTAAGATTACCTGGAATCTGAGCGCTCATGAATCACTCTTTTATTGTTTCAAATAAACCAACATCTCTCCAGACTGTGACGATATTTCGCAACGTCACCGAAAACACCCGAGGGATTAAAGCACGGCTCGAGTTGGGCTGATGAATGTGTTGTTTTGCGTTCAGAGGAGGCACTGTGACAGGCTAATAAATATGCATCACAGTGACAGTGCGAAAAAAAGATGAAGCTGTGAGAGTGAGAAGGAGAACTTTCTGTCCATATGCAAGGGAAGCGTATTTTTCAAGAATTAATCGAATGTTTATGCAACAGATTAAATGCATTCCACACTTGACATAAAGCAGAGGCAACAAAAGCAAAATCGTAAAACTATCTGCTTTACACAGATGCACAAAGCTCATACAAGATGTCAGAGGTGCTATCACAAGAAATGTGTCAGACAGAAATCTGTGTGATTGAACAACTGAACAAAGGTGTAACATTGAGTCAACACAGCAGAGCAGTCAACTGGCACTGAGCTTTTTGAGATAAAACACTGCTACATGCTGCAAATTGAAAAATGCTTTATATCCCTGACATAAAATTTCACTGTTACTTCAAAGATAAAACTAAAAATAATTCTGGGCCTCCCCTAAAACAATGAGGACATGGATGATTAACTTCTACACTTGAGCTGCACTATATTTACAGCAAGAAGCTGAAGATAGCTCTTCCAATGGGTAAAAAAAAAAGCTAAAATAATGGTTAACTGGGGGTGCTTCTTCCTTACAAGTTGGAATTGTTTGAAGTGGATGTATAAAGTAATTTGAATTGATTTTCACTAAATGTGGTGCTGTACATTATGGCCAGACATCTTCACTCTGGTCCCATCTGTCTAGATGCAACTTTGCAAACCAAAGCTGTGCTCCTTTTAGAGAAACACAAGCTTTCTGCTGACAACCCGTTCAAACAGCCATACTTGTGCTTTCTCTTTGTTTTGGCACCACCTGACCTTTGGGTGAAGACCAACAAACTACCAAAACCAAAACCTGGAGATAATCAGTCAATTAAGGGTAGCCCCACCTGGCTGGTCATTCCTATGGAAGCAAGGTTAAGGTTGGACTTTATTTTTTCAGGGTTGCTTGTGAAAACTTTCTTTTTCACATGAATGTACTATGTTGACTTAAACAGTTTAAGAGCCAAGAAATGTTCCACTCTTGGGAGTTTCCCATTTGTGATGAACAAACAAACCAACAAACAAAACTTGCTTGCTTGTGTCACTTTCCAGGTCTTTAGCAAATTATTGACAACTCAACTTTGGTGTTAATTTTGGTTGCTCTGTGGCTCAAAATCACCAACAACTTAGAGCCGATAAATCATATTCCATATAGTGCATTTTTCAAAATGCCATTCTAGTTGGAAAAATGTACACACCAATGGATTTTTAAAAAAAAACTAATAAAATATGAAATATTAACAAAATATTAATGATCAAAAATACTCTCAGACACGCAATCGCATTAGGCTGAAGTAATAAATAAGTTGAGATTCTGTTGTAATAAAATCGCCAATCAGGTTACCAGCTCTGTGCTGCATTTCTGTCTTTTTATGGCTTCAAAACGATCGATTACACAGGAACAAAGAATAGAAGAGAAAACGGTTTAAAAGATATTCAGTAAGTGCATTTCAAGGACACATTTACAAGAACCTAAAAGCTAGAAAATTTTAAAGCACTTTATTGCCATGCTCACATTGTAATCTTCATCTTTAACGTTTTATTACTTTTTTATATATAATTTGCCCGCTAAACACTTTTCTTCGACTTCTTTATTAACACTGCATGCGACTTTCAGTTTAGTTGTAACACCTCCTATATTATACGTTTAACCGAAAGACAGCGTCCAGGTGACTGATTGATGGGTAACACAACACTAGAGATCGCCATTGAGCCACGATCCACGCGTGATTCAGGGCGAACGTGAATAGTGAGTAAATGTGCCTTATCGACTGTATAGGCCTTTTGGCTGTAATGGCATTATTATAATAATTAAAACGCACAGACTGCTCATGACACTACCACTAATGAAAAGCTTACTAGAGGCTCAACACGTGAGCTAGAGCAAAACGTATGGGCTACAACTTGGACACGTTATGCGTAAAAGGTATCAATATTCGCAGAGATTCTCACATGAATCCCACTGATTAGGCTATCGATCCGTAGTGAAGCCACGGAGATGAGGGTGATCAGCACTTACTATTTAGATCAGTAATTTGTGTAATTTATTTATTTCCTCCCTCTTCTGGGCTCTTTTTTTTATCATCTCACATAGTAGCGACAGACTTCTGTAGCAGACTGTATGGTTACTAGAATCGATTGTCTGTCAGAATTACCTCTATTATTAAAAAGCTCGGAAAGGCTCCGGTTCACATGACAGTAGGAGCCTCTCATTGTGCAGCTCGGAGTGAAAGAGAGGCTTTGACTCTGTGTGATGAGATGAAGACCTCAGATGAAATGGACAGCAGCACCGAGGGCGCACGGATTCCTCGCCTCGGCTCTGAGTAGACGACCTCCTACCGACTTACTTCACGTCACCCCGCCCGTCTGCTTGCCGTCTCCTCCCCTAAAACCCTTCCTGCGACCAACCCTTTGAGCGACTCTGGGCTTAAAAAAATAGAGACTGAGAGAGAAAGTGAGAGAGATAGCGAGAGCGAGCCAAAACACATACTCCCAACATCACTTAGACTATCTTCTCCAGCACAACAAGGGGAGGAGGACGCACAAGTGGAGGCGCGTCCATGCGTGCCAACCGGCAGACGAACAAGACATTAAAGCGGGCAAAGGACCACAAATAAATTGGAATAAGACTGAACTCTTTGGAAAAGCGCACAGCTTTGCAAAAAACCCCCCAAACAAACAACACCCCCAAAAAAGACAGTCTAGATGAGTGAATGGTAAGAAGAGTCATGCATCTCAACGGAGGAGCAGATAACAGCAAAGGTGAGCAAAAATATTTCAGCGGCCATCAGTGGATAATTTTAATCAGGCTCTCTGCATAGTTCAAAGCTCTCGCGTTGATTGCCAGATGCCCTTGAGTGTGCCATGTTGATGTCAAGTAATGATGCTGGGGGTCATTCCAACAAGCTAATGGTTACTGCTGTCATGGTTTTATTAGTGCCTGTTTGCCTTTCACCAAAACGCACTGAAAAGCTTCGCATGGTAGTGAGAAGGGGTGCTGCAATACATCCAAGGTAGCAATATAGTGACTGTCTGTGAGCCAGCCACTTGAGCACTTGTTGTTCTCGATTTGGATCCAGTGTGCACGGTCGCATCCTTGCACGGTCGTTCTTGCACGGGGTGACCTGAGCATACATGCACAAGGTCATTTTGATGAGCAGCCTGTCGTGTTTGTGCAGCTTCGAGGTGCGTGTGTTTGTATTGTTGTCTGTAACTGAGACGAATGCGTGCCCTCCGCTGTGGTCGGAGGGGGAGAATTAGAGAGCAGACGGTGTGTAACGACACAACGCTTCCTATCAAGATAAGTACCGATGGCTGTTGATGCATCTGCGAGAGCCGTGGTGGTGGTGTTGGTGGTGGGGGTAATTTTACTCTCAGTCTTGGAACCGAGGTCGAGGTCACTGACTAACACCTGATGCTGATGGAGATTTGCCTCTCAATGTCTGTCGACATGACGCAGCCCGTGTCTTACTGAGCACTGTAAAATAAACTGCAATTGGACTTGTGTCCACCACACCCACGCACTCAGCAAGTTAAATGTATTATAATGACTGGCATCAAGTATATGGCACTATGATCCACAGACTGATTGTTCAAACTACTGCATGTAATAGTCAGTCCCCCATAAACGTGAGATATCTGTAGTACAGTTGTGGGCAGAAGAAGTCTTAAAAAAACCCCAAACTGAAATACTAAAGAGCAACACCACAGTGTAAGTGCTGAAAATCTTTCAACTTTTTATTTTCTCACATCTGAGCAGCATGCTGATAATGATGTTATACAGTTTGAATCGGAGTACAGTATTTCACATTTTTATTTGCAAGTGGTGAGCTTTACAGGAGGCTAATATCTTTGTTTTTACCAGCTGTAAAGCATGCTGTTTGGTGAGGAGTTCCCCATGTGGAGAGGGGTGACCGGCACAGTGGCACACCACATCGCCCCTCATCTGAAATGTCTTACGACCTCATTGCCAGATATGGTTTCACCAGGGACAAAAGATGAGTCACCATCTGCAACTGGAAGTGATTTCATGATTACATGACAGGCGTGTGTGCGTGCGCGTGTATATTCCTGTATTACTCTGCTCGTGGGGACATAAATGTGCATACAGAGTCTCAATGTGTGGGCATGCTTTCCTTCTGGGGACGAAAGGAAAGCATGCCCACAGTGTAAATTACAATAATTTAGTTTGAAGATGCGCTTAAGGCTAGGCTTAGGTTAAGATGTGGTAATGGTTAGGGTTAGGGAGTTAGCAGCTATGTTAAGGGTTAGGGTAAGACTGTAGCAAAGGAAGTTAATGTTCTTGGGAGTGATAGAAGCGTGACTGCATGTGTATTTGCACATGTGCGTGCTTGTGTGAGACAGAGAGAGTATGTGTGTCTGTGTTTGTGTCTGAAAGTGAGAGGGAACATGTGAGAGAGAGTCGTGAAGCCAAAAGGTATTAATCAAAAGGTTAAGTTTAACAGCAGAACTCAGGCTAAAGCTCGGCTCCTTATATATTGAAAACACAGAAATAAATATTATAAATGTCACTGAATAACATCAGTGATGACGGAGACACTGCGTCCAATATAATAACAGCTTCTTTTTTTATTCTAACAGCAAAAATATTACATGTGGCATATTAAAGATGTCTGAAGTTCATGAAGTTAATGTTCTGTACGGCAGCTGAAGCAGATGGTGTTTTATGCTTATAGGCTGTTTACTGTGTCAAAATGAATCAGATCAATGGCTCAGACTCATTACCCAAAAAAATTATAGCCAAGCCTCCAGCTTTAATTGTCACATTGCATTACCTTAGATAGTCTAGACAACACAGAAACGCGTTTTCCGGCAGACACAATCTATTTCAAGATTAATTTCAGCAAACGGTTCAGTCAGCAAAGCGTTTGTAATTTGTCTTAAAAACAACCGTGAGTGTTCTTTCTGGAGCTCATACATTTTTAGCTTCACGGGGACAGCAATCTAAACTTCAGCAATCGTTAGCCCTCTTCTGCACCGTGGCGCGAATTGAGCAGAAGGGTGCCAGTCAAACTTTGAGTGTAGTTAATGTGTTTGTGTAGATTTTACCTGGAGATTGAATTGATATTTTCCCTGCTTGTTGGCTCTTAAGCAATAACTGTACTTTGGTTTAAAATCCTCCTCAATTTACACTTTCCTATGAAATAATACATTAGTAAAACACTGCATCAACAGGCTTCCTGAGTATACCTTTAGGTGTAAAATGCAATCACTTGGCCTTTTTGTCCAATTGGACATTAGTGCTAAAATGTGTTTTATGAGGCCACCGTGGCCTCTAACCTTATTCTAATCAAGTGAATGGTTTTGCCAAATGTAATGAAATCCCATCCATGGGTTCCTGTGGCATTGCTTTCACAAATAATGGGTCAGATGTGAGGTAACGCCTACCCTGACATTCATAAACCAAATTCAGATTTGTTCATGTTTGAATCTAAAGGAATATTTGTGCAAATTTTGTGCAAGATGTTCAAGTGATATTGTGCTCAGAGTCTGAAGCAGACAACCTCGTAATGCCCAGAGCTCACGGTGATGAGACTTTACTTGTTTATGTGACCAAGATTAAAAAAACCCAAACTCATATTGACTTTACCATAAAAAAGCTGATCTGGCAAACAAATAATCAATAAATGCATAAATGCATTTGCTGATTGTTTCTTTTTTTCAATTATCTCCAAAAATACCAATTGTGGCTGCTCTTAAGTCACTTCAGCTTCATAATGACATGTTGGTGACAGGGCATATGAATACTTTCATATTTACTCATGATATCCATTCTTAGGTCAAATTTTCAATATCAGACTTCTTGTAAATGTGGAGTATTTGTGCTTCCCAGTGTTACTGTCATTTATTTTAACATACGCTACTTTTTACATTTTTGTCTTAAATGAAAGAAACAAGCACACATAACATCCCATATACAGTAACTATATTATACTATTATAAAGAACTATTTACCTTGACCCTGTTTATAAACGTAATCTTACAAAGTTTTTAAAAAAAGGTTTTCCCGACCATTTCAAATATTTTCTTTGTCCATGGAAATATTACTTTTTCCTAGTGGAAGTATTGAACTCATCCATCTTACCCAGTGCATACGCTCGATTTTGTGAAGTAAAACAAGTGAACCAACACACTGCAATTACATCAAGATTTGATATAAGCTAGGATTTGAAGCTTTATTCATTCTAGTTATATCACCACTAAAGGAAACTCCATCTAAAAATATCCTCATTTATGGTTATGTCAGTAAATGAGTTCAAATTTTGATACTATAAAAGCAACAGCTCATTTTCCCAAATATTGATTAGGCTCACAGCAAAAATAAAATACATTACATGCAGTCTGCAGGATGTTATGTAATTCTTTCCAGGCATAGAGTCACTTTTTTGTGTCTAGTTCCCCAAACGAGCATTTATTATGCAACTTAAAGAGGGGAGCATATCATTGATTTGCAACCCAGTATTATTTATTAACAGAAAGGAAAAAAAAGGATGGAATAAGAAAAGGTATTGTTCCAGGGACTAAGAGCGTGAATACGACAGATTGAGGAGCTATTTATATAGAACCAACAAGCAATTTAACACAAGCAGTTACCAGGGACAGCACTGACAAGACAAAAATGTAAATGCACAAGCAGAATAAAGACAAGACCACAAGTTTGTGGATGGCTTGTAGAACATAATCAGAGACACCTTTTTAGTGTTGTAGTAATAATCAGTGGGTAGTTAGTTGTGGAATTCCTGCATTGTTGTTGCAAGTTCCCTTCACAACAGCCCAGGTGTAAATGTCAGGTCTTAAGTAAGCATCAGGGCAAAGTGCAAAAGAGACATCTTGTTAATCAAGCATGTGAGAACAGTCAGCGATAACCACTCAGTATTAGTAGCATTGGGATTCAGTGGGAAATGTTTAATTAATATTACGGTTCAAAACTAATGGACTGGAATTATTAGTGGTATGAGACAAACTGTTAGGGAGACAGAACACTAATTAATAGCATTTGAAACAAATATATTTTTATTCCTTGTTTAATTGTGAGCCACAATGTTGGGGAAACAAGCCACTTAGATTTACAGACTCAAGAGACCAGACGAAGAGGACATGAAAGAGGAAATATTGCTCTGTTCTACTTAGCTGCGCACATATTTTTAACTGAGGAGGAATATGATAGACTACCGCTTAAAAAATGATGACTGAATTAAAAAGTCAGACAGGAGGGGCCAACAAAGAAATAGACACAGCGTGTCACTTAGAGGGACAGATCGAGGCGTGTCTCGAGCTAGCAGGCCCGGACAGATGAATTCTTTAGCCTCGGTAAACTGTCACATCGTCACCTCGTGGTGTGAGGTTTGAAATAAAGAGAGCAGCAGCAACAAGGCTTTTTCTCTGATCAAGGCATCAAAGTGAAACACGTCAGGTTTGCCAGTGCCTTTGTTTCAAATACAACTAGAATAATAAACGAAATGCCAAGTGATGTATCATTAACATATTTTTTTTAAACCCAGAATTATTTATATTGGTGTTTTTATTGCGAGCATACCTATATTTATACCAGAAGTAGGCAGGTCTATAGAAAAGTTATTAAATATATATAGAACTTATGTCATTTTCTTTATTGATATTGGAAAGAAATGTGTGCACAGACCCAATCATCTATCCAAATATACATTGTCTTAACCACTAATGCTTCTTGGTGTTGTAGCGAGACTGTTTCCTATCCCAGCTGTCATAAAGCATGGAGGTGGAGTGCAACCTTCCAGTCCTACACCAGTCCATCACAGAGCTTTAGGGGCAACCACACACTCACATCCACACCTACGGCCAACTTACAATCACCAGTTAACCTAACAAGCATGTCTTTGGCCTGTGGCAGGAAGCTGGATCACCCAGAGGAAACCTACACATGCACACTCATTCAAGCCCCACGCAGACAGGCTCCAAACTGATCAGGATGTTTAAACTAAGAACCTTGTTCCTGTGAGGTGACAGCACTAACCGCTGCACCACTGGTTTGTGGTTAGGCTCAACGTGTCCACGCCGAAGACGGCATTGTAATTGTTCTCAGATTCTTTTCCTGACCCTGTTTACCTTCTTGAGTTTTACTTTGCACCTCACGAATACTTGTGGTGGAGAAGATTGTGGAATCTGGCTAAGGTGGCATCGAGGAAAGTAGTGCACCAATCTGCTGGCAGTGTGGGTTGAAAATCTTACTGGCAGATTTAGGGGGCTGGTGGAGGAGACAGAAATAGATAATTGGAGACACAGGCAGAGACGAAGGGAGAGAGGTAGTGTAGATTTAGGGAGAATATCTGTGTTGTTCCTCCTAGTCATGAGTACTTCTCAAGAAGAGGCAAGTGACAGGAAGAGACATATACTATGCCTTTTAATCAGTGAACTCATTGAAGCAACACTGATCTCCACACACTTTACACAGCAAAGTGGAGAAAGACAGTAGAAAGCAGAGAAAGACCTCAAAAATCTAAAAGTGCTTCTTTTTAAATGCTGATTTATATTTACACATTAGCAGAGGAATGCTGTCGAGGCTCAGTAACAGAAACAGTGTATTTAAATATCTTATAATGCAGCTTCTTCAACTACATGTACTTTCTCGGAGTCTAAGCAGTTTGATGTATGAATAAATATGCACAAAATAAATGGTATGAATCAGCCTCATGTGATACAGGAGGATGTTTCTGTGAACAGAGTTAAGATGAGCAATAACTTCAAATTTAGCACTGACTAATAAAGGTTGTAGAATCTTTACATGAGCACATCAGTATATATAAAAAAATTTTGGCTAAATAATCATTATCAGTACTGATTATATTATTTCCACTTTACTTATGTAAGATAGGACTTTTTTAAATGTTATTTCTATCTTCAGTAATTTGCTTTTCTAGCCAAGATTTGCCAATTGGATGCATAAAAAGGCATAAGATGAGCTGTCAGCGGATGTGGGTTGGCATGGAGATCACATGTTATCAGCTCATCTTCTGGGACGGTTGCTGTACACAGATTTTGTGGCGTACATGAAATAACACTATGCTCAGTTTTGGGGTGAATCCCTCTGCGCTCTTTGTTTCTGACACGAGCTTCACAGAGAGACTGTGAGACTGTAACAAACTGCAACAGTTAATCCTTTTCTGTAAGACTTTTCTTGGCTGCATCACGCTGTCTCCATGATCTCCCCTCAGAAGTCTTGTGTGTGTGTTTGTACCTGTTTAGACATCTTTGTGAGAACCAGAAATTGGCATGCTACTATACTTGTGAGGACCAACAGTCACTTGTGAGGACACACATGCTGGTCCTCATAAGTTTAATGAGACTCAAAATGTGGTTTTAATCTCAGGGTTACAATTGGGTTATGGCTAGGTTTATGGTAAGGGTTAGGCATTCATTTTTGATGGTTAGGGTTAGAGTGAGCAGCTAGGGGAAGCATTATGTAATTATAATGTAACGAGAACGTGTTTGTGTGTTTTATGTGTCTTTGTAGTTGTAGTTTCTCTATACAGCAATATGAATACAATAAAGATAAAAATGCTCACTTTCCTAGCACAGTTTATATCACATGGTATTAATGTTGTGCTATTTGATTTTATAAGCAAAAATGGAAACTATCTCCTTTTAATTAGATCCAAATAAAATGAAATTGTTTTCATATTAGATTTAGCTTCAGCGCAATCACAACTTGCATTACATTACGATGAATTTTAAAAAGACATTGGAGTGATGTAACTGTGGTTTGTTTTGATAGCATACATGCAAAATGCACACATACAGAGGACATGGGTTCAGAATTTAATCCTCTTGCAGTTATGTTTCATTAAACATGCCTTTCCTGTTGCAACCTCTCTCGGAGACTGAGTTGCAGAAGTAATGAAAATAGTATTGACAACGTATGCTTGTTCACACCTGGCATTAGAATATATCTCTACATGCATTCAAGTGCTAAGAACTCACCCATTTTCTTCCACTTATCTAATTCTGGGGGCTGGAGTCTATCACAGCTACCACAGGATGTGAGCCTGGGTACACCATGGATAGGTCTCCAGTCTGTCACAGGGCTAACACAGAGAGACAGACAGCCATTCACACTAAATATTCACACCTAGGGGCAATTTAGAACCGCCAATTAACCAAATCCCATTAAATGAATGTCTTTGGACTGTGGGATAAACTCCACACAGGAAATCCCCCAGCCAGAAACGTAGATTCAAACCCAGGACTTTCTTGCTGTGAGGCACTGGTGCTGACCACTTGTTGCTTGTGGCGAAGAATGAGTTCAACTTTTGATGAAATCAAATTTTCCCTCCAATGTGAAATGTTTACTCTTTTTTACATGTATTTGCAATCTCAAATGTCACAATCCTGCACACGTGCAGTTTTGCAAACTCATATCTGCTGAAGCCACATCGCTCAGTATACTAATGTACTGTCAGTCTGGAATCCACACCATACACTTAATTTGAGGCCTGCACCCAAACCTGGGATTCAACAGAAAGGCTGTAACACTTTAAAGTGTTTAGTTTTAAGTTGCAAATTTGACAAGCAGCCTTGAAAAATGAAGGCTGCGACAGAAATGGCTACTAGTACCTGCAGGCACCCAGCCCGATGCAGTACTATGCCGATACGCGTTGTTGTTTTCACTACTGGGAGCTCTGTAGGTTCAGTAGTTTTCCACTACAAAATAGGAAACATTTGCATACAAATTGCTAAAAGAATGCACCCACATGAGGCTTTGACCGCTCCTTAATATGGTCTGAGCTTCTGCAGGTAAACATTAGGTTTCCGTCTGCTGATGGCATGACTGTGGTTAATGTTTGGTACGTGGTTACAAGTGGACACAAAGGACTTGTAGTTTGGTAAAGTTTTTGGAATTAGGATAACTATTTCACTGTGTTTAGAGCATCTCCACTGCTAAAAATAAGCATGTGGTAAAGGTCAGGGAACTCTTAACCTATGTTCACTTATAGCTGAAATGGGAAACAAATAGTTGTGTTAAAAACTGGGCATTCTTGATCCATCCATCCATCCATCCAACCTCACGGGGTTTATTTTAATGTAATAAGCTTATCTAAAAAAAAAAAAAAAAGCAAATGAAAAAGATTTGTTTTTATTTTTCTTCTTTCTTCAATATTAACTACTGAGAGATTTGTCAGTTTGCGTGCCGTCATGCTATTTTGGTCACTTGCTGAAACGAGTAATAGAGCTGTTTGTGTTTACAGTGACTGTTTTTCTCTTGCAAAGAATGAAAGAAGACAGGTTGAGGGAGACCAAATTCGCAGAGGCCTTGATTTATACAGAGGCTTAGATTCTCAACCCAGCAGAGACCAGGTGCCCCAAATCAGTAGAAGTTGCTTGTGCTGTGACAGAGACGTGACCTGCAAATACTGTTGGTTGTTTTGCTGGAGTGCTGTAGGCATCAAGGTTTTCTAACAGCTCACTGAACAGGAAGGTATCCTGGGTTGGGACATGTTTGTTGCAGGACCTCTGATTAACATTTTAGGTTGACCACTGCTGTGCGAAACGGGCACAAAACCCACTGTGTGGAACAACAAATGGTGAAGTGGTGATTGCTTTATGTTAGTGGCTATGAAGAGCAGGACAGGTATTTGTTGGGACTGCTTTCCCAACCCACAGTGGCCTTGTGTGTCTCCGCAAGGCACTCAGGATGAGTTAGGCAGAAGGCTATTTGTGGTTTGTTCTCCTGTCCAGAATGGAGGCTTTAGAGAGGGAGCACTCTCACATCAATAGTAAACATGGTGTTCCCTGACTTTCCCTCTATTATTGAACAGGACACAAAATTAAATCTTTAAGTGGAGACTTGATAGCTGGCGGGATGTTTGGATGGCTACATGGATGGATGCATGGATAGATGGATGGATGAATGGGTGGATGGAAATTGTCCAAGATACAAGATTTGTGCACCCCACCTAGTCGAAGAGAGGCGAACAGGATATTATAAGAAGAGATATCAGCAGTCTAGCCAGGAACAGATGGTGAGACAGAGCTACGCACAGACAGGATCTTCCTGCCAATACAGTACTGACAGGGAACAGTGTCAGTGTGCACATGCAAAGACACATATAAACACAGTCTTTGACTTGTCAAAGTCTCGATGAGGGAGCATCAATGAAGTCAAAGGCTGAATCGCTGTCACTGTCAAACCCCCAAGCCTTTCATTTCCTCTCTCCTCTTTGTTCAGTTTCCTCTGCTTTTCAGTTTTCTGATTGCTCCGTGCCTCTTCGTCTTCCTGTAACTCATTATCCATCCTGAAGAACGTGTTAGGATAATTTGTTAATGCTAACAAACACTGACACTTGCTTGATAAACTTTGCCTTCATTTTATCAGCTCTTGGTGTTCAGTTCCCAGCAAAAATCGTTTATGTTGGGCTGGTAAATTATTCATTTCAGGTATTAGAGAGGCAATATAATTAAATAAGCTAATGCAAAGAAGCTCTCAGGGACTATAAAATATAACATGACTGTGTAGTTCTCCCTTAATTAGATTTATAATTCCTCTGATGCACATCAGACATGCGAGTGTTATCCTGGGGTAAATCTGGCGCCAGCTGGTGTGTATGTAGCATGTGGAGCCCTGGGAGTCCTGGGAGCTTGTTGTCGTCAGGTGGTGTGTCCCGAGAGAGCTGCTGCAGCCCACCTTAACAGACACACACTGACCACAACCCTGGGTGTAGCACTCTCCCACAGATGGCTCTGTTTTTCATTTCTTCCAAACACTGACCATGTTCTTCTAAGACTAAGAATGTAATTATTTTTAAAGTTTTTCAGGGAAAGTGTGCGTTATATGGTTGACAAGTATTGCTCAGATGAAACATCAACATTTTCCCTTCATGCAGCTGACTGGGCTGTCAAGTCTTCTTCAGGGCAGCTGTTCTGGGAACTTTTTTGTCGAATAGAGTCTTATTTATTCCCCAGCATTGGAATCTTTTGAAAACAGGGTGAAATACAATCCATTAAAATGCTGAAGCATGTTTGATTAACAGTATTATCATTAACAGGAAACTGAGTGGAGCCATTATATGCATTTACACAGTATCACTCTCTATTCTTTCTTATTAGATCTGATGTCAAGCTAGTTTTAATGGGTTAATACTTTTTACTCAATGTTTTGCAGACTAGGATACTAAAAAAGTGATGAGCTGCAACTATCAGTCAAAAGGAAGTCATTGCATCCTTTTTTTTAAACAAACAAAACACAACAACAAATGATTTGTGATTTAGATTCATTCTCAGGAATTTTGGTTTTCACCAAACTACAATCCCAATGGTGAAGACATTCAATTTAGATTTTCTAGTAAACAGAGAAAAATCATATTTGATTAACTGGAATCGGGGAATAATTGATTATTGTAGCTAGCTTTGCTGCGTGGCTTTAGGGAGTTTAATACTGGCCTGTTGTGGGCTCTTGTGAGCTGACTCAGTGAGCTCCAGTTGGGAATAGTGCCAATTAACAACATCTGCATGGTTGAGAACAGTGCTAAGTGGTGCACGAGTGTCACCTTATCTTAAAAATTGACCAGTTTTCTATTCTTGTGTTATTTTCACACTAGTTTTAATTAAAACGGTCAGTATACAGAAAAGGATTTTCTGCACACACTCATACCAGCAACATTGCCACTGTGCTCAGAAACTAGTCTTTCTAAGGTCTACTGCAGTCTGTAAATGTTGACTTACCAATGTGGAAAAAGTCTCACAGTTTCACAGCGCATTGATGTGCCCAAAGACAGAAGACACATCTCAATCCTAATCCTAAAATGAAAACTCACTGTCTTGTTTGGAGTGTACTCGCACAACCCTACACCAAACATGCACTGCAGGTGGTGCTCCTGCAAAGAAACACAGTCCACGGCACATCTGCTGAGTGAACAGGCCTTATGTGGGCTGTCTGTTTACTATGTAGTGCAGGCAGTGTTAGTTTTGTTGCTTTATAAGAAACTTCAGTGATAAAAATGATTAAAATAGCTCCCAATAAATTTCCAGCAGTCAGGTATCTTTAATTAGCTTGTAGTTGGCACTTTAATAAAACTGTCATTTTACTGTCCCCTCTTTTATAATTCTGGGACGGAGCCTACCAGCTGAAGTGGATGAATACCGTAACAAAAAAAAACAAAAAAACCCTCCCTTCCCTGTTTATTCAAACAGAAGCACAGTCTCTGACCTGACAATTCACACCCAGTGTAGTGAAGGTCTTATTTTGGAGAGCTTTTTCCCCCCTGTCAACCTCCAGCTGCCAGTTTCACTCTGCTCGGCTTGGATGAAGCTCGTGGTCACTGAGTTGCCGCCGTGTTGAGCAGCAGCTGAAGATATGCAGGAGCGTCCTCTCCTGAGGCAGCGAGGCCACGGAGGTGAATCACCTTCGCTGCTGAAGAACAAACTATACATGCTGTTGCACATACAGTGACTTATTTTAAGAAATTTCTGAACAGTTTAGTTTGAGATGTACTCATACCACTGTTTTATTGTTGTTGTTTTTTTCATTTTCTCTGATTTTTTTCCTCCCTGATTTTACATCATGTTACTTTTTCCCCTTTGATGTACTTTGTGTAAATACAGCATGTTACTGTTAGCTACAAGTATGCATTCTGTCCACCCGTTACTGATCAGTAGTCAACTCACTCTCTGTAAAATTTAAAGTATAAATGCAAAAATAAAATTTAAAGTGCTTTTAAAAGCTTGGCAAGACCCGCACATCCTCGCAATACAAGTTGGCCATATTTTCCATTACAACTAGACGCCCACCACCTGCACTGATGCCTCTGCCACTGATGATTGTAATTGCCATATTCTTGTTATCAAATATCTATACAGTCTCCTCTCTCGAGGGAAATGAGATGGAGAAATATGAGTATGCGTGTTTGTTTTCAGGTTAGAATAATGGAGGGCCTCATCACTTTGTAAATGAGTGTTTGCTCATGCATATGCGTCTGTGTTTGCAGCAGTGTGTCACAACATCCACATTAATTTTTGTGTCAATGCCAAGCTGAGGTTCTCTTGCTCCTCTGCGCCTCCTTCAGCTTCCCTCTCTTCTGCTTTTAAGGAGTCGTTTTTATTTCCTTGTGTGTCTAAAACCATCATACATTTAAAATGATTAAATTATGGGGATGGAAAGAAGCCAAGAATGGAGAGGGAAGGACAGGGAGAGCAACAATGGCACTCTGCTGAGGACTTTGGAGAGACAAGAGTTGGCAAAGTCGATATAATTTTAAGAGTAGGAAAAGATCCACTGAAGCAGTTTATTTATCTATTCATCTAGTGTAAGAAGCTATAAAAGGCAACAAAAGAAGAACGTGTAGTTTCACTAATTTGGATAATAACAAATGAAAAGCCATCTGTGAAGCTGCTTTTTCTTCCTCTTTTGGCTGGTCCCTGCAGGAGTTGCAGTGGATTATGTGCCTCCATCTCACCCTATATCTAGCATCCTCTACTATCTTCCTTTGTTTTGAGGTAATAGACTAAAGACAAAATTGCTGCTAACCCTTGCCCTAACCAATTCGATGGGGAAATTTTATTGATGATCCACATATTTGATTTGGCAAGGAGTTTATGCCAGAATCTGTTCCTAAAGCAACTCTCCCATGTATCTAGGCTTGGGGATTGCACTAGGAGTAGAGTGACTTGATTAAAAACACTGTGTGAAACTAGTACCGCATATTATTCATTAGTAACAGAGGAATACAGCAAGAAACGTTTCTTTTCGATACTGTAACCAGGCCCACAGGTGGCAGGTTGGGATTTAGTCACTCAACAGTCACTGCTACATTTTCCACTGACTTTAAATATAAAATATTTTTTTAATTCCTTTCCAGATGAATGAATGACTGACTGAAGCCTTTATTTGTCACTTGCATTTGCCTGCAGCGAAATTGACCTTTTCAGCTAAATGGATAGAATTATACCCAAGTAGAAGAGAACAGTACATGAAAGTGAATAATGATAAAGTCACAGTCCATAACTCTGCTACTGGTATCCCCACAATGTAGATAATTTCTACTAAATTATTAAAGATTTGTCTTCGTCCTTATGTAGAAATTCAACTATATGCTGATGATACACTGATTTATCTCCACTGCTTCCAAAGGCTGAGACATATTACAATATGATCAGATGACTCATCTCTCAAGTCAAATGTTACCAAAGCTACCAATAGTCTAATTACTTTATTGAAGTATCTTGATTTCTGGATTCTGGATCTAATCATTGCTTTATACCTTATGGTACAGCATAGGGTATTAGATGTACCAAAAAAGGATTGTTTCTGTTTTGAAGAAGTGCTTACAGTCAATGAGCTTTTTCTGGAACAGCATCTAAATAATAGATTTTACTGCCAGTTCATATCAGAGAAATCAATACTTACCCTTCCTCCACCGATCAGTTGAAGCTGATATGTGAACATTAGAATACTATCAGCTGACTGACCTTTTCTTCTTCCTTTTGTTTTGTCCTGCATTGATTTCTGCTTTGGAAATGCACTTACATTGTTTGGTGGGGGTGCTCATTTGGGTTTGGCCAATATCTATCATGTGTAGATGTATGCGATGTCTATGATCATTTATCCATCCATCCATCTTTTGCCATTCATTCAGGTCCACAGAGACACTCAGAATTCCCTCTCCACACCTACCACCTTCAGCTCTTCCAGGGGACACCAAGGTTTTCCCGAGCCTGTTGAGAGACATGGTCTCGTCAATATATCCTGGGTCTGCCCTGGGGCCTCCTCCTGGGTGGACATATCCAAAACACCCCACCCAGGAGATGCCCATGAGGCATCCTAGTCAGATGCCCAAACCACTTTAACTGACTGTTTGGCAGCTCTGTCATGAGCTGAGGTCCTCACCCTATCTCTAAAGCTGAACCTAGACAAAATTCAGAGGACTGATAAATTAATTTACTTTAATGTTCGGTTGCTGTTGTAAGAACTGGCCAGGGACATTTGGCACTACCTCTTTTGATCAATGAGCACGGTCCCTGTCAAATAAACAAATAAATTAAAAAAGTAGTGCAGTGAGATGATGCTATCATTTGGCGCTGATAATGCTGAAAACTGGAGATGATTAGCAGGCAAAATATTCATTATTTCAGTGTGACATTATGGACGTGTTGCTAAAGTTCACCTGGAGCTGATAATAATTTTTATTACATTTACATTTGGTCATTAAGGATAATTTTAAAACGTGAAAGTGGTCATAGCGTCAGAGTTATCTAGTGAGGGATGTCAGCATCTGCACCAAATGTCAAGGACTGTCCTCGGAGAGCTGCCAAAGTCTTTCACTCAAAACCACAAAAATCATGTTTTGAGGAAATGTTTGGGTTTCATAAAATGAACTAGTGAGATTCATTGATTGAAGACACTGAATGTTGTTAAGGAAAAAGAATTAAAGAAAAATAAACATCATCCATTCGACCCGAGTATTAGAGAAGAAATGAGAAGAACACGAATTCATGGTGAAGTGAAGTGAAATGGACATAAAAACACAAGTTCTGAGATTTCTTGTCGAGTTTCCTGGTTGTTTACTTGGTTACATCGATTGGTGGTTGAGTTGCAGGAGAGAAGACAACACACCTCAGTACTGGGATAGCAGTGTTCATTTATAAATAAATTCTTTGAAAAGTTTTCAAGGAACTACCGCAAAAGAACATAGCTTATTTCCAAGATGGTTAAAAAGGGAAATTAAAAAGATTAAAGGTGCAGCTGAGGTTTTGTGTGAAGTGAAGCTGTGTTAGATCTCACCAGACCCCTAACATGGGTAATAAAAAAAGAACAACCCAAAAAACAAAGTAGCATACTGCTTATCCAAACTAAAATAAACCTTCATGTGGCTGTCTAACTCTTTGTATCTCACTATCTGTATGTGTGCTGGAAGATTTGTTGTATCTTCTCCTTGTGAAGCTGTCCTAGATTCCTGTGGCGCTGTGGCCCAGACTCATGAAACAGCGGTGTGCTGCACGGATCACAGGAGCACATGCTGGACACACGCAGGCAGAGATAAATACCGCAAGGGGGGAAAAATTAAATAAACAAAAACAAAGAAGACAATGTGACAGAGATGTGTGCGCACAGGCTTGTGTTGGGCTTTGGTATATGTTAGAAATGGATAGGAGGGGATAAAGAAGATAAACAAAGATGGACAAAAGGTAAAGAGGCAAAATGAGCTGGTGTTTGTTTTCTGTACCTTCTTTCCTTCTCATGTACAGCTGGTAGATGGATGCAGCAGCCATGTGGCAGGGTTATGTATTTTTTAAGGCTTTAGGCAGAGTGAAAGCAAAAAACAGGAATCTGTGAATGCTGGTGGGCTTTGAAACAAAAGGAGAGTTTGTCTTTCAGATGGGCTCATCTGGCCCTCAGTAATCAGCTCTTTATTCTGTCCTCTACAACCTGAGACAGTTTACAACTTGTTACATCATCCATCCACAAGCTTTGTTTCACTTGGGTTTAATGTTCATATATCATATCGTTTGATATGTTTGCTCTCAGCATGCTGTACATTAGCAGACTGAAAGAAAAATATATTTTTTCCATATTTTAATGTAAAAATTCAGGTTTTTCCTCCTTCTCTATCGTGGATAGAGATATTGCCCAAAAACGGCCATATTTAGTAAAAAAAGGCACTTATAAACAGTGCCTTTCATAAGTTTAAAAACAGGCTTGAATTCAAAAGGAATTAAACTAAAATTGAAGAATTTTCCATGTATTAAAATGTTTTTTCTATCAGACAACATTTAATTTTACTTTGGTCCAAGTTATTCTGACTTGGTGTTTAATGTGTGTTGTTGGTGATTTTTGCTTCCATCTACAACACACACACACATACACTGTATGAACAAGCACTGAACCACCTACTCATTTTACAGACAGGAGCTCCTTGTCCTTGGAAACCCATGCCATGAAGTTCCTGGCCCACATCTTTTGTGCTGATGTTAATGCTAGAAGAGGTCTGGAACTCTGCAGTTAGACTCAGCAGAGTATTTGTGTAATTCCCTCACTCAGTTGTGTAACTTTATCTGGGCTGCTACTCTGTGGCTGAGTTGCTGTGTTTCTTAAACACTTTCAGTTTGCAGTAATACCAATTACAGCTTATCTTGGAATATATAAGAAGGAATACATTTCACAAACTGGCTTGCTGCAACAGCTTGAAGTCACTGAGCTCTAGAACAACCAATTAATATGCACGTGTTTGTAAAGGCAGACTTTGTGGCTAGGTGCTTGACTTTATTCACCTGTGGCAATGAGACCGAAAACACCTGAGTTCAATACACAGCCTGTACAACAATACATAGAGTGAACATTAATGAATCATTAATGATTTAATGATTTTCTGGATTTGTTGGGTTTACCTGTAGATTTACAGAGCAGCCTGAAACAAATTAATGACACAAACAAGGAAAACACATTTTAAAGGCAGAGCAGTGTGAGGAAATATGGATCTCCGCTTTACTTTTGTAGTACATTTCATTTTAATCAGTTTTTCACTCTGATTTTATCCCGTTAGTTAAATCATTTATTAAACTATCCCTGTGTTTCTCTGAGTTTTTTGGTAGCCTAGTTTTGGCTTTAGCGAGTAGGCATCCAACTTAGGATCTGTCAGACATTTTAAACTTTAGAAGATTATTTGTTCACAGTACTTCTAGGTCATCATACATATTTCCTTCGCTTGAATCAGCTTGTCTCCCCATCCCGCTGTCGCTTCTCTTTACTCGCTCTCTTTTTATTTCTCACTATCTCTCCCGGCACTTTGGTGAGTCACCTTGCATGTCTGAGTAATTATACACATCCCCTGGCGTACGCATGCACAACAATGCAGTCACAAACAAACTTGGTACACATCATGCATTTTTTTCATATATTACATGTTTTGGCGGGGGGGGGGG
>NW_024582420.1:2020967-2048270 GCF_018398535.1 Haplochromis burtoni
GGGGAATCTGCAAAACTACAATGGATAAACATTTCTAATTGTAAGCAGTGGACTGTTAAGTGAAGAGGGATCACCTTAGATCAGCCTGCAAAACAGCCTTGTGTCAAACAGAGGGGATGTGTTATTTCAGGTATAGTTAGACAATAAAATATGAGTCAGAGAGGTTTGAGTAATACATACGTGGACACCTTGGATGCTTATTAGATGTCCAAACGCTGAGCTGCAGACTATAGTGCAACGAGAAAGAATTATATTAATACTGAAAGTAATGACAGTGAGTCATTTCATCTTCTGTTTTGATCTGAAGGTTTAAAAAAAAAAAAGAAGAAAAATGACCGGTCACGTTCCAAAGTAATCTGCCAGAAATGGGTTTACTTTGAAGGCTGAACAAGAAGAAAATGATCCAATTTTTCACAACACACGTTTCTGAAAATTAAACTTCCGTCTGGCTAACAATGAGATGTGTTTGGAGCTTAAACTGGGAGATAGTTTCAGCTGTGACTGGTTTTCTCTCATCAACTATTGGGCTATCACAAGGGTCACCCCAGTGAGTACCTCCTCACGTTTGATTTGGCAGAGCTTTCAAACAGTATCTTCCTGATGCAACCCCAAAGAGAGTTGCACCTTGTCCTCAAACCAGGGAGCCACTAGACTACTTCGTCACTTCATCTACAATGTGTGTGAGAAACTTACCTTTTGAACTGAGAGAAAGCAGTAGTCTGAGAAATAAAAATAGTCCTGTGCCCTTTACACTGATCAGCATTCAGATTAGGACCACCGGCAGGTGAAGTCAATAACACTGATTGTGTCTTCATCGTGGGACCTGTCAGTGGGTGGGATATATCAGGGAGCAGGAAAATGGCTGAGCGAGTTCAATAAGGGCCCAATTGTGATTGCCAAACAAATTGATCAGAGCATCTCCGTATTTATTGCTGGTTCTGATAGAAAGGTGTCAGAGTACAGAGTGCATATCTGCAAACTAGTCAGCATATTCCCTGATGGCTGTGGCCTCTTTAAGCACAATAATGCACCCTGCCACATATCACAAATGTTTCAGGAATGGTTTGACGAGCACAACAGGAAGTTTGAAGCCTTGACCTGGCCTCCAAATTTGCCTGATCTCAATCCAATCAAGCATCTGTGGCATGTGCTGGACAGGCAAGTCTGACCCATTGATGCCCCACCTCCCAACTTACAGGATTTAAAGGATATGTTGCTAACACGTTGATGCCAAATCACAGCACACCTTAAGGTGTCTAGTGGAGTCCTCGCCTCGATGGGTCGGGGCTGTTTTGGCAGCAAAATGAGGACCAATTTAAATTTAGGCTGATTAGGCCATAATGTTATGTCTGATTGGTGTATAGGGTCCTATATAATGAATATAAGGTTGTTATGTGCGAATAATCCTTGACTTTAATCCTCACTGACACACCCACAAGTAAAAGAACATAGAAAATCATAGCCATTCAGCTTCATCTTCATGTGCTTAATGGCAAAGGTGCATTAGGTTACCTCTATTATGCCCCCTGGCCATTGCAAAGTAAAGCTCAGTGAGAAGAGCTGGACTTCTCTTATGAATTAGATATGACATTAGAGAGTATGTTAAATTAATCATGACAAAGGATTCCAGCTTGATTCACATATTAAAGCACTCTACCTTTAATAATGACTAATTATTAACAGGGTGGTACAGGGCCATGATTTTACAGAGGCAAATCCTGATAAGCCAGTGCAGAAATGTCTCTTCCACCTCAAGTAACTTTGAGGTAGAAAATTCATCTTATTCCTCTCTGTCCTGTATTGTTTTTTTCTGGATCATATTGGCATAAATTAAGCTTTGTATCAAGCAACAAAACAAAGAGAGCATGATTCAGTAAAGAAAATAGTACACAGCTTCAAAGGAAACAATGCACAGCTACTTAACTGCCCCACTAGAAAACAGAATAGCTTTGGAAATCAAGTGGAAGTAGAAATCTACTGCCTAACAAAGAACCACTATTAACAAGACACATATAATATTTTGCAATAACACAAAAAACAGATGAGGTCAGGATGGCTAGAAAAGGAGGAATGAGAGTCTTGCTTCAGCATTGGCATGTCTGCTGGGCTCTCTGTATAGCCAGATATCTTTTGGGTAACCAATTGCCTGCAAACCCTTCCAGACAATGAGCCAATCACCACCCCGGTTAATCAGGCTGCTGCCAGCACGCGCTGGATGCAGGGCGTGCTGGCAGTAATTCCCATTTTTGTATAAAATCCCTTCAGCAATCCTTTTACTTTCTGACATTATGTGTGGTAAAATATTTTGCACAAAAAGTATCGCAAATGAATGAAAATTGTTTTCTGTTTCATTTTGGAGTTTGTTGATCTTTGAGGGCTTTGGCCTCAACGATCAACAAACTCCAAAATACAAACATCCAACCACAGCTTTACAGTGTTGTTGTAAAAATGTTTAACGAGTTCTATGATGCTTTTTTGTAAATTCATAATTTGGGAAGTGCTTTAACTTCTTTTTTTTAAAAGTCAAGTACGGATAAATTTAACATTTTTCTCTGAGACAAAAAGAAATAAAGCTTGCGGAGCATGAGTGGGCGTTCCTCAGCTGCTAAACATGATTGGGTTAGGCTTAAGAGCCAACCACATCTAAATCTTCTGTTTTGTTTTTAATTTTCTTTTCTTTTTATAACTTTTTTAAAAAATTGGCATGCCAGAGATAATAGTTTCAAGAAACTCCAAAAAATGAATCAACACCTGTGCCTCAGGGTACAACTGTGTTCACCAGTTCTCGTACGAAGCTGAAAGGAATGATTTATAAGGGGTGTTTTTACACCTGTGGTTCATTTAATATGGTCTGATCAGATAATGAGTTGGTTTCCTCACAAAGGGAACTTTAAATAAACTCCAAGCAAACCAAAATGTGTTACCAGAAACCACACGAGAAATTCAGTCTTCTTGTGTCTGGTGCAGAACCAACAAAAGTAAATACAGGACGATTATGCTTTAGATGGTTCTTGAGTTTTTCTTGCGTGGTGGCCATTAGAAACCCAAAAAAACCCCCCAAAAAAAATCACAACCCACACCCCACAATTGTAATAAATCACATGGAATAAAAAAGCGTCCAAGTTGAGTTCAGTTAGCATGAAAAAGATCGGCAGGATAGCACATGTCTGCACATGGCGCAAACCTGCTTTTTGTTCTGTTCTTTGAAAATAATATTCAAATTAGTTTTCATCAGTAATAGTGACCCCACAATTTGGCTTGGATTTCGTCAGGTGAGTGTTTTGTCAGGTGTTGCTAACACCATAACAGACATTGACAGGAGTGCTACCTTCATGTTGACTAACAACATAAAAACCAGTCACAGCTGATCCAGTCTAACAAGCCTGCTCATTCTTTGTTTGAGGGTGTGCCAAACAAGGTATTATAGACAGTTCAGGAGCCGTGAATACGTCCCTTCGAGGTGAACTTTAGGCTGGAAACTTTGCAGACTTTCGAAAAAAGCTAAATAACAGAGTAAAGGAAATAGGAAAAAAACCCAAAAGCAAAATATGGTCACTTGAAAACACACTGGACAATTCAATCAATGCAATCACAGTATAATCACAGGTCTCTCGCACTCGTGAACACATTCACCCTCGCATTCACAGCTTTGTTTTGCTGTTTCATTTCTCCAGGTAACCTAGAGACAGATCTGCAGGTGGGTAAAAGGAGTAAGTGAAATCCAATCACTTACTTTAAAAAGGTAAAATTCTCATTATGCACGGCTGAAGTTTAACATTCATCTGCTTCTGTTGTGCCTTTGCGAATGTGTTAAGTGTGCCAAATGTGGCGTTTCTTCAAAACAGTGGAGCAGACATGTGCAGTAGCTGTAGAAATGGATTCATGCAGACACAGGTGGGTACGATTTCTAGATTAAATAGAATCAGGCGGCCTTGGTGGTTGGCAGGTGGGTAATTGATGTGTACGTGACGACTGCTGAAGTGGTCGATTCGGAGCAAACATGATAGATGATAGCACGCAGAGGAAGCCCTCACAAACAAGAAAGGCGCATGAAAACTCCTCACAGGTGACAGCACTAACCGCAGAGGCACCGTTCAGCTGTAACACTGATTAATCATGAAAATGAATGAGCTGTATTCGAATAATCAGCTGTATTGTGTGCACAAAATGTGAGTGGGCACTTCATTGCACTTTAGTGCTACAAAGCCAAGGATGCACAAAGTTTGTGTGTATTAGTAGAGTGGAGGGTGTTCATCACAGAAAGTAATATTTATCAACAGCATAGGAAGTTCATTACTCAAAAGTAGTTACTGGCTTAAAAAAGTAGTGTTAATTTGACAGCAAAAGCAGGAGCAGATAAATTGTTGATGGTCGATTGGACAAATTACTTCCCGTCGCCTTAATTAATTAGAGGTAAGCAATCTGGTTACCATTTTCCCCCAAAATGCAGGATTCAATTAATTGGTAAAGCATTTGAAAATGAAAACAAGTGCTCCTGTGACTGATTCACAGGTCTGGTTCAAAAAAAATTTCAAAATGAAAGTTTAATTATAGACTAGTACTCGTAAAGGTTACTTTATTAAAACAATGCTATGGCAAAATCAGCCCAATGAAAAATGTAAAAGAAAATTTTTTAACTTAACAAAATTTGTTTTCCAATGAAAAGCTTCACTTTTTTTGCCTCTTATTTTCAGATATCTATTCCCAAATGAATGCTAGAAACCACAAAATTACACTGTGAAAAGGCTTAATTGACTAGATTTTCTCAACTGGTTTTGTTGATTAAAATCTGCCAGCGACAGTTATCATTTCAGTCATCAAAAACCACAATCGTGGTAATAATGAAGAAACAAAAATCAGACACTTAATTTTGCAAAGTTTTCTAAGAATTTCAACTGCCAAATCGGACTATGTTATCAATCACCCCACTGCAGCTATGCTATTTACGCTTAGTTTATCCTACTGCAAGATTACAGCATGAAAAGTACAGACAGTGGCTGCAGTGGGCACTTTTCATAGTTTTTAAGACAATTTCTGGAGACAGGCAGTAGCTGCCTATGGACCTAATCAAGCAGCGAGTGAACGCCAAAGTAACAAGTGAGTGAAAAAGAAACTCATCAGCAAGTAACAAAAACAGTCCAAAGCACAAAGCTCCCAAAAGGAACAGTCTTCTGTACCCCTTCAATCTCCTAATACAGAATTTTCCTCTTTAAAAGAAGATGGCACAGCTGATGCACAGAGGCGTTAGTGCCAAAGGACACCTTAAACATATCTCTGTGACACCAGCAGCATTGCCGGCCTGTTCAGTGGGAATGCTAAAAAAAAGTATTAGGCATCGGATATTAATCGTAACAGGCATATGAACCATTTGGCTCTGCTTTGCAAGTAAAACACTAAATAACACAAATTCCAGTGGGTTTTGTGAAAAGTCTCAGAGCAGAGCAGTGTAGATACAGCATAACAGTGCTGGTGTACTGTATTAGAAAGACTCTGTACAAATGCCTTCGGCCAAAACTACTTAAAATTCAAGGCCATCTGACATATCATAGCACTGAGGGCTGTAACACACAGCATCATCCAGTCTTTAAGAACTTGTGATCAAGCAAACACGATGTGTTTAATTTAATCCCTTATTTAGAGTGAAGGGGGGGAAAAGAAAACAGCATTAAGTCAGAATTATGTCACCTAAACTGTTCAAGCCTCTTTAGGGATTAGACGAGATTAAATAACTCAATCCGAATCACACATTCATTCAGAGGGCATGTGTTAAGCAAAAAGAATCTAACATATGACTAAGAAAACCGAAGAAAGTCAGCTGGCTGGGAAAAAGATGGAAAGTGGGCAAGAAAAGGCAAGGGGGCATGAAAAAGTCACCCTTGCAGAAATGAGATTTGCAAGAACCAAGACACCCTATCTGATGTCTTGTGTAGTCTGTGAAGTTTCCAAGACTGTTAACAGTTGCAGTACACCATCCTGTACTGTAAACACCTACTGATTTCTAAAAATACACCAGGCTGGCAGTAGGACGAAAGGCATATCTCATCCTGAACCTTCTCACATCTTTAAGGGGTTGTTTTTCAAAACACGGCACGACATTGATGAGCTTCAGTGGATATAATGAAACTTTTTGGGTATAAACTGAATGCCTGCATAGAAACCTGACTTTGCTTTCAAATGGGCTGAAGCAGAGTGGCGATACATCATACATCATCGGTTATGTATTACAATAGCAAGCGCCTTCCTTTACTCATGCCTTTATATAGGCCTTCAAACTACAAACCTTATAGTGCACCGCAGCACTGATAAGATGAAATTGCTTTCACTAGACTGCACCCATTTTCTTACAGTTCTGTAAAAAGAAACCAACTCTTTCCACCAGATCAACAAAATTGCTCTTGCAAACGCAGAGAAATGATTCGGCTGACCTGGCAGACATCCCATCCAATATCGACAAACATACAAAGTCTGTTGATGTTCCCTGCATTTGCAGTATTTTGTTAGCTAATTGAGTCTACAAATGTGCAACTGTTAAAGGAAAAACTTCATTTGACTACTTCCTTCTCAAATAATAAAGCGAATAATGAACCGTATGAGGTATTTGTCAGTTTGTTTGGTGCAGGTAATGCTGTTAACCATGCTTTGCTTTGGAAGTAGATCCAACTTAAAATCAAAATATGTAGAGAGCTGCTACACTCTGAAGGTGTGCCCGACAATGATGAATTAAAATCTATTAAAAAATTCTGTGGATAATCCGCGGTATTGTTTTATGTAACTCATAGCGGTAGCATCAGAAGAACATGTCTCTCATTCTTTGATCAATGAACTGTAATAAACTGGGCACATTTCTGTCCCTGTGAAGATAAATTCTTCTCATTTCAATGCACTGTAGACTTCAGCGAAGAACAAACTCTGAGGACAAACTTTAAAGTAGTAAGAATCAAATAAAATACCAGATTTTCCTCTGTGGTAGAGATTTTAATGGCTAAAGGCAAATTCTTTGGCTATACAGTACTGTCACTTAACCTGACTTAAACCTCGGAAGGTTATACTCGACTGTGAGTTTATCAGTTTTGTCCAGATTATGCCCACCTTTACAATATTTTTTCAGCTTTTATAACTTCTATTCACAGCTTTAACTCTACACTCACCAGCCACCAGCCCATAGTACGGTTGCTGGTGGCAGATGGGCCGGTGTGAGTATTTCACAAACTGGTGATCTACTGGGATTTTCCCACACAAATATCTCTGTGGTTTACTGAGAATGGTTCAAAAAGAGAAGATACCCAGTGAGTACAGTTCTCTGTAGATGTCAGAGGAGAATGACCAGACTACTTCAAGCTGAAAGGAAGGAAACTCTAAATGACTACTGGTTACAACCAAGATAAGCAGAAGAGTATTACTGAACACACAACACATCAAACCTTCAAAAAAAATGTGCTAGCGCCACTCCTATCACCTATGAACAGGAAACTGAGGCTATGAATCGCACAGGCTCACCATGATCACAGAATAGAAGATTTGATTATAGCCTCATTTGATGAGTCTCAATTTCTCTGCAACATTGATAGTGTAAACATGATGAAGGCATGGATCCACACTGGTGCATCAGCAGTTCATTCTAATGGTGGTGGTGTAATGATGTGGCGATTATTTTCTTTGGGGTCTTTATTGTTTGATAGTGTGGCAATCAGAGTAATCATAATAAGTAATAATAATAAGTAATCATTTCTTTCTTTGTATTTTACATATCCTTGAGGTTGTCTTTTGTCCACAAGCTCATACACCTTCATCTATTTCACTGCAGTTTACGGAGCTGCTTTTGAACACATCACGGCAGCTTGTCTGTACTGCAAGGCACGTGTCAATTGTTCTATCGAGTTTGACCATTTTAGGCTTACATGAATAAAACATCATATTTTCATGCTGGAAATGTTTAGCTTCAGTTTCATAGAATCTTGTGGCGCGTCAGCAAATGACGAGCCACCAGATAATACTTGTACACTTTGTTTTTTTAATTAAGTTTACGTTGCATTAAAGTTTCACAGTTAAGATGGAAAAATGATTAAAAATTGAAACAGACAAGGGACTTTCATGGCTAAATGTTTTTGTCCTCATCTGGGTTCATCTATCACAAGCAACAAGACTTTCTCTTAAATGCATGCTGGCATGCCTCCAAGTGGCTTTTAACCAGAAAATCTTAGTGCAGGGGAATGCAATAGAAATGCTAAACCAATATGAAATGCCAATAGGTGAGCCGAGCATAGAAAAGGTTGTCTGTCTGTGGTCTGTTTTAAAAAATAACTCAGAGACATTTGCTACAGAAATAAGCTTTTTTTGTTGAAGATTAAATATTGAAAGCCTCTTGAATTGAGTTGCAAACAGTGAGAAATGTTCTATTAGTCTTGAATTGCAGTTGGAAACCAGTTAAATTTTAAAGTCTGCCCCCCCTGCCCTAAATGCTGTTGCTTAACCATGTGCGTCAGGTTTTAGTTCGTGACAGGAAGAGATGAATGACCTGTTATTAACCTCATTACTGGACAAAACTGCGATTTTTCAATTTATTATTGCTGAACTATATTAAGTTGCTGCTTCCATGGAATACCAGTGAAGATATGTGCTTCATAAAAGAAGACTTACAGTGTAACACCATATTTCATGAAAATGGCAGTCTGCTAGGGACGTACCGATGCATTCACTGTATTAGTGCCTTGTTTATAAATGATGTTGATTCTTCTGCATTAATCTGCTAAAAGAACTACAACGAATGACTCACCCTTCAGCAACAATGATTACAAAACACTTGAATGATGCTATACTTGAAACTTAAAGGAACATTCCACCAGTTTTACCTGTGGAGATTTACTTGTCGTGAAGAGGCGCACTCAGCATAGTGACTTAGAGCATAGATTGGTCAAGTGTGATGTCATTGGGTTTTGAACGCCTACTTCTTATAGATTTGTGTATTTAGAGCTTCAAACAAGAGACTAGATGTCAAGATAACCATTAGTGCCAAATGGACAGTCACTTGTACACCTTGCTGGTTGGACACCAATAGATTCAACATGGTGCTCCTCTGAGATTTTGGACCATGTTGACGTGATAACATTGCATAGATCTGGATTTCTCATTCATGGTTCATTCATCCCAAAGGTACAGTTTTAGTGATCCTGTGTAAACTGTAGGCTCCGTTTCGTGTTCTGACACCCAGTTTGGTCTGGTTCAAGGTTAAGTATGTATTGTAATGTGGCTGTTCTCCTCTGACCTCTGGCATCAACAAGGCATTTTCACGCAGAGAACTTTCTCTTTTCCGGACCATTCTCTGGAGATGGTTGTGTGGTAACATCCCAGTAGATCAGGAGTTTCTGAAATATTCAGACCTGCCCATCTGGCACCAACCACCATGCAACATCACTTTTTTCCCCCCCAAGTCTCATCCTCAGTTTGAACTTTAGCAGGTTGTCTACACGCCTGAATCCATTGAGTTGCTGCCATGTGGTTGGCTGATTAGATATTTGCAATAATGAGCAGTTGAACCTGGTAAAGTGACCAGTGACTGCATTTTGTTAGTGTGTTTAAATAAATGAGTAATAACACCTTAAACTAATGTGTCAATCAAAAACAGGAAACTGGTTCTGTACACCGAATTCAAAATCAGTATGTCTCTGTTGTTAAATTTAAACTGCAAACATATCATAACAATGTTAACAATCTGAAATATTACTGTCATTGTTTGCACCTCCAGCGTTCACAAAGGTTAACAGTATTTGACTATAAATCCATTAAGCATATCACAATGTAACAGTTAGCATTCTGCGCTCACTTGCAATAGCTCTAAAAAAGAGAGATTATTTAAAAGTACATGAATACATTTGAGGGAGCTCATTTTGGGATGCAAAAAGGTTTCTGGTCTAGCTGCAAAAATGAAAGTGCACCGCTGGATTCTGTAGCATCTCTTTTAAGAAAATAAAAGTTTCTGACACTACATTTCACAACAATTGTAGGAGACAGCAGCCAGGATTTGCCTGTGTAGAGTTGTCACCTTTAATATTATGACCAGGAAATCAGATTTAAGCTGCTTTATTGTTCATCCAGATGGCTGTATTGGGTTCGGGTGGCAAGCAGACAAACTGAATTATTTTAGTCCAAGTTGGTATTAGATTTATTTTTGTATTCGGTATCAGATATTTTCAGTGCTTGTGTCTGAGGTCATCTTTCAGTGAGGTGGCACTCTTTTCAAATAGGTTTAAAGTTGAACTAAAATCCCTGAATTTAATAGAATCTCTGTGAAGTTAAGGATCAATATCGCTGCATCTTGTCTAAAAAAAACCTTCCACTTTATGTGACTTGAAAGTCATAAACCTTTGCTAGTATATTTTAGGTGAATAGCTGCCTTTCTATCACCAGTCTCAAAATTTACTGAGCATTCACTAGTATGCCATATGTAGGTGTAGGCAATAATAAAACACTGTGCAGGTGTGTGGGTCTAAGTGCCAAGTGCCACTGAAAATTCTGAGATTACACAACTTTGTATTTAGCTTTGGGAGTTTTGGCCTTATATCAGCAGAACATCTGTGATGGGAGTTAAACACACTCGATTTACATCTTCAGTGAATGCACCTAGCGCTTTCTCTTCATTTGTACTTGCCTTGAAAAACAGCATAAATGACACCTCATCTTGTGACATAAACCAACAGGGATTTCTGCATAAAAACACTTCCCAGAGGTTTGTGTGTCATTTTTGTCCCGGTAGCTTTTAATGATGTCGTTATCTAATAATAAGCATGTCCTGTCTCAGCAATAACAACACAGTGTCAGCAGAAAACAATGGTATGGTCCAGTTCTCCTCTTTGATTCTGACCTTGTGCTTTGCCATCTTTAATCAGGGCCATCTTTAAATGTGATCCTGATGTGATGGGTGATGAGGGCGTCCTGGCTGTGTGTTAATGGGTGCAAACTAGAGCGCAGTATGACAGTACAGCCCCTCCATGAGTAAGACTTCTTTTGTCAGACAGATGGGACACAGTCTGACTGATGACCTGACTGCTCCTGGGGCTTTTTGGACTCCGACCGACTCTTCACTACGTCCACAAACACACATACATCCACGTATGTCTTCATTGTTCCCTATAATGCTGTGTTCTGCACCACTGTCTTCAGCTCAACTCCTTGCGTGTCATCGTCCAACCCAGGTGTGTGTATTTCTGCCCCTCTCTTTCATTTGTCTGTCTTCATAACTAAGTGTCACTGTAGATATATTTACACTTCCTTCCATCGTGAGCAGCAGAGGTCACTGAAAACACCAACAAGTGGAGATAAGAAGAGCAGTGACAGAGCCACCCAGAGAGGCCCTTCCAGAGTGAAAGTCCGACAATGGGGCTCAAGGAGGTGTGTCCATATGGACTTCCCTGTCAAAGCCACTCAGCTATGCAGTCAATCATAACACTGTTCTCAGGTCTAAGTGCCAGTAATGAAGTCATAAAACCCTCCACACAGGGCCTCTAAAGTGGCACTGCCAGAAACAGACTGGGCTGATAAGGCATCTGCTGTTTGCATAAGGTGGCTGGACCTCTGGACCTCAACATGTGACAGATAAAATGCTTTATGTGTTTCCATTAGTCACAGTAAATGTTATTTTTCTATATTAGCTCATCACAAAACTCTAAAAGCCTATATTTGCCAGTAAGACCCTAAGAGATGTATTTCATCTATTTCCAAATAGTTACCCCTTTGCTTACTTTATCCACCACTGACGCATCGCTTCCTGACTAGTTTGGTCTTAATTATAAGAAATGTAAGGACTTTTAAATTTTAGATAACATTCATTGGTTATATAATTAATGGTTTAATGAATAGCTAATGAATACACTAGATATTTTCCTTCCTAGCGTGGGTGGGCCTCTGGAGCAAATGTTTCCAGTCAAGAAGAGGCAGATCAGGTGGTTCCGGCATCTAATTAGGATGCCTCGTGTCTGCCTCCCAGGTTTACTAGGAAAAGGTTTACAAGTATAAATCCAGAACCTGCTTGAGTGATCATCAGGAACACCTTGACATCCCCAGGGAGAACTAGGACACACTGCTGGGGATAAGCGTATCTGGAATATCCTGTTGCCTGCTCCCACCATGACGCATGGATAAGTGGAAGATAGATGGATGGATCAATCGATGGATCAAAGGACTGATGGATGCTGATGGGTCTCAGTGTTTTTATAAGTTATGAAATAATTAGGTTAAAGCACCGGGTAATCTAGTGGATTTCCAGAGTAGAGCAGTGTAGTTAATACAGTCTGCCTTTTAGTTCTGACATGAGAAATAATATCACACAGAGGATCTAAGGTTCACATATGTCTATTGTGTATTTTAACTATGTCAGGTAGGACTGGATGAAGTCATTCAGTGATTTCAAAACAATTAAAATTGATCATAAAATACTATACTGGAGATTTTCTGTGGATGCATACTGAACATGAGAGTGTTACTGTGTAAAGCTCAAGCCTATAGACATAGAACCATTACATCTTTTTTCTCTTTTTCACTTCTTAAAAAATACATTAGTCAAATGTCTGCGACACTCACAGTATAGTCTTCCCAGATATTTGATATTAATGGTCGTATGTGATTAGACACATTTTCTTCTTCAGCTTTTGCTCCATTGACTATAATCTTCCTTCGTTTTTTTCTTGTTTCAGTTTTAAGTTGTTCTGACTTCTGAGTCATCCACTGATTTATGTCAAAGATGTTGATAGAACTTCAATTATTTGGAGAGATATATAGCTCAGTATGATCTGTGTAGTTATGGAAACTGATGCAGGTTCAGTATGCATTTATGGTTGCACAGGATTATACAAAAGTCTTGAGCCACTCCTCATTTCTTGATATAAGAAAAAGGCAAATAGGTGCAGTGATGTAGTGAAACATGTAAGCATACATGGAAGCGTACATTATTCCCTGGCTTTTAACTCTGTAGGAAAACTGACACCTTTCTGATTAATTTTATTGTGTTTTTAATAATTTTATTGTATGTTTAATTTTGCTAGTTGTTTTGATCTGTGTTGTTCAGCACTTTGGTCTGCCTGGTGTGTTTTTAAAGTGCTACACAAATAAATGATGATGATAATGATGATGAAATATCGTATATAACGCAAAAACAGAGTTTGTAATATTCTAACTGGCCTAAAGGCCTAAACAGGTGCAATTTCCTTCAGTAGTCTTCAGGAATAGTTCTCCAGGCTTCTCAAAGGACATTCAGATCTCTTCTATGGATGTTGGCTGTTCTTTGTTTTGTTCACAGTTAAAATGATCCCAAACTGCTTGAATAATATTGAGGTCAATATCTCTGGGGAGGCCAATCCATGACTGATAGTATTCTGGTGTTGTGTTGTTCTATCCAGGTATGCTATTAAGGCACTGGCAGTGTGTTTGGGATCACTGTCAAATTGTATTGCATTGTGGATCAAAGCCTGTTGGTACTTTTCTGCATTCATAATTCCATCAGTTTTGACAAGATCACCATTTCCACAGGCTGAAATGCAGCTCCATGATCCATGACAGTGCTGTCACTGAATTTTCTTGTGTAATTTATCATACCTCAGCCTGTTTCCCTTCCTTAAGGGTGGCTTCTTGACAGACACCCTTCCACTGAGACCATTTCTGATGAGGCTTCGGCACACAGGAGATGTGAGCTCAACTGAAGGGCCAGTTGGAGAAATGTTTTTCAAGATCACATCCTGAAAATTAGTGGCTCCTGAGAAGCAAAATATATGATGTGATGGTTTTGCACAGGACGGTATATCCATGATTTGATTAATCTTCATTCTAGCTTTTGGTCTGCCAAGCATCAATCCTTACTCAGCTTTACACTGTGAAAATCAGTGTGGCAAGGAAAAGGAAATATCTATAATGCCCTTTTCTGCACAACAGGCTTTTGTTGGTTTAGGCTGTATACTACAGGACGCTCTCTGCAAAATTGGCTTATGTTTGAGTCTGTTCTGCTTGGCTCAATTCCTGCTTTCTTGTGGTGTTCATGTGATTAAGGTGACAGTCAGAGTGTGCGGTTTGAAAATGCCACTCACACTGCTCCAGGGCGCACGCTAGTAAATGTGCTACTGAGCAGTTGTTGCTATGCTACCGTTGAAAGTAACAGTAGGAGATGACATGAACTTGACAGAGTTAAACTTCAGGAGGTGCATGCTTTCTTAAAGCCCTTTTCAGCCAAGCAGCTTCTGTTACACCCATAGTGGTTTCAGGAATAATTGAATGATGTTGGGAAGTAGGCAGTGTAGCAGTAGGTAATGGTTTCTAATTGAGTTTTTGTATTCGATACGATTTCGATGCAGCAGGCTATGGATAAGAAAGGAGTACTTTGATTGTACAGCTAATCATTAGCATGTTCATTTGTAGTGTTTGGTAACTGTACATAGCTCTTGGAATGACTCTAGTATAGATATCTATTTGATGCACGGGCACAATCTCATGTGCAGAAACTGATGGTCCTGAAGCAGCATGAAGGTTACACACAAGCCAAGTTTATCTCTGTTTTAAAATTGGACTTAGCATGTGAGTCTATGGGGATTAACTTGCTTTCTGAGAAGGCCTCAAGTGGCCATTTGAGGAAATGCAGTTGTTGGCACTTGCGCATTTAGCATTAGCTTTGAATTTATTGCCCGGTAGACTTTCAGAGCTACTATTATGGCTAGAATCCAATTTGTTTTTAGGCTTGTGAACTATTGATTTTTTTGTTTGTTTGTTTCAAAGCTGTGTCTTATATTTGACTTCACATTAGATTAACTCAGCTGACAGAAGTTTTATTTTGGCTGAACCTTTGACCGCGTGCTGGCCTCATTATAAGCCTCATGATGAGCTGTCTGTTGTTGGTAATTAAGAGGGTGTGGAGGGAGGTGCCTCTTGGTAACCCAATAACAAACCCTCAACCAAGCCTGTAACATTTACATTAGATTATTCATTTAGCCGTGTACGTTAATGTCTTAGGGTGTAGCCTGATTTCCACAGTCATCAATTCTTCTGTTGATGACTGTTTTTTGTTTTGTTTGTTTTTTCCATCTGACATGAGCCTCTTCATTGTTGCTCTCGGAATCTGTGACATACAGTATATCATGTGAAAGGGGAAGTGTGTGCTTTTGTGTGTTTAGGGCTTTGTATCTTTGACAAAGAAAAAAAGGAGGCACGATACAGAGAAAGAGACAGATCAGATAGGGACTGGACAGACAGCAGAAGAGCTGAGATGGAAGAGTGATCTTATCACTGCAATAATGTCACACTGAGAAGATTAGAATTTAAATCCTGGCAACTCCACTGCTTCGAAATTAAGGGCACAGACACTATATCGGGAAAATAATATCATACAATATACTGTGGGAAAATGCATGATGGAAGCTGTTGAACCTCGGATGTGTTAAATAGGTCTTTGATTAGGGTTAGTCATGCTGCTCGTTATTGACGTTATAGTATGGTGGAGCGTCAAATCAAAAGCGGTTGTCCTTAAGTAAAGGAAAGCTCATGATGGGCACTGTCTGGTTATAGTGTACACATGCTCTTAGAGATGAGGTCGTACTGTCTCGATTTCCAGAGTTTGAGTTGATTAAATGCTTTCTTTAAAATCAATAAATTAATAATTTAAATGAAAAAGTGCTTTTTTTTTCCATTTTGACTCTCATGGCGCTCTGAGTTTTTGATTCTTAGTAGACTGACTTATGATTCCTGTTTTCATTTCATTACCATGTAATCAGTTATCATTATTTCTTGTTATTTTTGAGTTCTTGTTATTGCTTAGTATTCATGAAGTTTAAAGCCTGTTAAGCTGATTTTCATTCCTCTGTGTGCTGGTGTTGAATCCTTGGGTTTCTTTCAGCTTCAGTTTCTGCTTTGAGTTTGTATTTCTGTTTATTTTGTGTTTAGTTGCCTCAGTGTTTCCCCATCTGTTCCTCCTTCTCTCTCATCTTTATCATTCATGTTTTAGCATATTTTTATGATTATTATTCATTTCCAATTTTATTCTGTTAACTAGTTTTCCCTTGTTTCTTGCTTTGGATTTTCCTTTCTGACGACTGTCTTGCTGTAAGTTCACCTGAGCCTTGTTCCCTGCTTGTTTCCCTCTGTGTCAGTAAGGTCCCGTCATCCCTGTGACTTTCCTATTCCTCGTTGAACTTCAACGAGTTATTGTGAAGCAAAAGAGCAATTAAGCAACATTAGTAGATGTGTGTGGCATTTAAGTTTCATTGTTCAACTTTCTGTGCATAAACAGTAATAAAAGAATGCAAAAAGAGACTAAAATATAATTACAATTGTAAGAAAATGTGATCAAAATAGAACAAAAACAATGCGGCATGAAACTCTTCTAGTTCTGGAGTGGAAATGTGAGCACTTTCGGAGAAGAGAGAAGATGTTTGATGAAGGAACATGTGGCTCCTCCTCACAGAGAATATTTGTTCTCTAAACAAGGCTCCTTTATGTGAAGTGTGCGGGTGGCCTGAAGGCGGGTTTGTCCTGTTAAGCAAATTCTGTTCCCACAAGAGGTTCAAACCTGGCTCTTTCCATGTGTTTGCAGTAAAATATATTCAGTTCTATCTGCAAGTCTCCTGGCGCTCCTTCCATGCTGAGTGCAAATGGATTTGTATGTTAAAAATGGCAAAACCTAGTTAGTGAGTTTGAGCTGTTATATTTTACTTTGATGTATTTTTGTGCAGAAAGTTTAGGTGGTGCATACATTTACAATTGGATATTATTTTCATATTAGAGGCTACAAGCATTTGATTTTTACATATAATCACACTGAAATTTGCTCTTTGTGGGAGAATTTTCCTAAGATTTCTTTAAGATCTCCTGCTATCGCACAGTTTTTGTTTCTTCAAAAGTCGTTAATGTCTTACACAAAGCTGGAAATGGCTCATCTCACAAGTCCCTTTCACAGATATTCTATTTATCTTAGCACGTGCTTTCTGAAGCTCACGCTGGCATTTACAGTCCACTAAAGGTCCACTTGCACATGACATCATAATCCTAGAAGGCTGAGTCTGACTCAAACTCACACCTTGTAAATATGACCTTTCCTGGTTTTACAAGCTGCAGGAAGTGCACGACCACTACACTAATAGATTGTCTGGGGGAAAAAAATTAAGTGCTGCTGAAGATAAAATTATTGTCATGGGTGAACTAAAACAGCCACCATACTCATACAAGACTGGTTTAAATCTAGTGACTTCTCTTTATCTGGGACGAAAATTATTCTGATTATGAAAGAAAGATTTTGGGACTGATCAGCAGGTTCTTTGTCTTAATAATCTTAAAGATTAGCAATGGCCCAAAAAGTGTGCTGTTAATCATACAGTGCAATGCTACATGCATCAAACAATTACTGTAAACTACACAGTTTTTAAGAGTTTAGCTCAAAACTTGAAGTCATTAATTTCACATTAAAGCAACTTATTTTTCAGGGTTTAACTAATCCTGTAGCAGGATCCTACCCCCAACTTTTCTTGTCACTGAGCAGCAACAGTGAAGAAGTAGCAGCAATGCACTTCAACTGTGCAGCTGACTGTGTTCTTGGATGTATGCGTCAACTCATGCACAGATTCTCATTCTGCTTGCTATGTTACTGTATGTTCTTCAATATGACTGATGACAGCAGGCGAAAATCACCCTCAGGGTACCAGTGAGGGTCCTGGTGCTAGCGAGTTACAAACTCCACCATGTTCAGTCTAGACAGTTGTACTTTAGAGGACCTAGCTTCTTGAAATTAGACGGAGCCTAGGGAAAAAAGAAACGCTTTGACATTAAAAGCCTAATAACAATTAGGTTTTTATTGTGCCGGGAACAATCTTAGTGATTGAAATATTCAGATGTTGCTAGAGCAACTATGATGTTGGAAACGTGGTATTAATATTACTCCTTTGTTTCAAGGTCTGCTCAGTTTAAAGCACTTTTATGAAAAAGAATCTCTACACACAGATTTAGTGCAGGTTTCTAGTTGAGGACTTGGCAGCTTGGGCAATGAGTGATGTATACAGTGGCTGTAAACTTTAACCTGGATGCAGGACTACCGTTTTGTTCACACTAATATTAAAAAGGAGGTATCTTGAGTATTTTGAAATATAGAAATAATCTTTTATATTATCACTAAGCTTCATAGTTAATTTCATGAAACAGAGGTACTAACTCCCTTAAAAGCTTTTTTTTTTTAAATCACCTAGTTAGTGGTGAGTTAGTTAGCATGTATGCCTTAAATAGTCCAAGTCCCTGAGTTAGGAGATTGTTGCATTTCATTGTCTAGTAAATCAAGTGAAAATAAAGTAAAGAGATGAGTGGAAAAGACTCATGGGGCAGCTTTCCTCCATCACAAATGATAAGCTCAAACACAGGCTAGCCTAGTAGGTCGCAATGTGCCAGTTTACAAGTCTGCTGTTATAGGGTTGAAAAAGCTGAAAGCTGTGTCTCTTTCAGGCAATAGCGCAACAGGGAATTGTACTCAGCAGATTCAGCCAGAATGAACAAACAACAACGATTCACCAGCCACTATAGTAACATTTACTTTGAGCTGGATGCAGCCAGCGTGCCACAAATTTACTCAACAAACAGATGCAGGATTTTGTGAAACAAAGTGTGAAAAACACAGAATTAAGCATTCGCCCTATTAGTTACAAAACAGGGGTGAAAATAGGTTTATATGGTTTGTAAAAAAAGGTGGTAAAAATTATGTGACAAAAATGTAATGGCAGGCTTTTAACACTTGTCTGTTGTCAGTGTCACGCTGCACACAGAATTCATTTTAGAAATGAAAGAGGGTGTATCCAGAAATATTTTCAGGAGGATCAGGGAGCATTTTATTTGACTAACAACTGTGGAGGTAATACTGCCATTATTCACATTCTTATGGGTCCTCAAAGTCAATCTTATTTATTGTAAATGCAGCTGCTTTCAGCTCTACATTTGCATGATATCACAGATTAGAGACATGGTTATATAATTTTTTTGCTTCAGGGAAGAGTTGTTCATATTCAAAACACTGACTGCACCATACACAAAATGCGGAGGGAAAAAAAGTGTTCACAAGCGCTCACAATGGAAATATGTTTTTTCTTCCTTGATAATGGCAAACAGGATTTTATCACATAACATGCTGTGCTGGTGATAAATAAACTGATGAAGAAACCTGGGTATACATACAGTGGATGTGTGCATGCAGTGGTAGCTGAATTTGTGATTTGTGATTTAATATTGCTAATATTATTATATCTAGTTGTCTTCACAGTACCAATGCCACCTATACAGCTGGAATTTGGAGTATTTGGTACCACTCTTCATGTTGAAAACAGGAAATAAAAAGAAGCAGAGATACCAGTTCACTAGCCAGGCTATTAACACGTTCCATCTTCCTTATCCTGCTGATTTAAAGTTATGTTACTTATCCTGGCTGCCTGTTACTTTCATATAATTTCAGCCACTCCCACCTGCTCCTGTTTCCTGCCAGTTGCATCACTTGTCCTTCTGCTCATCTACTTCCACTTCAATCATTAGACCCTTCAGTACAAATACCAGCCATTCTTGTGCTTTAGTGGACTGGCTTTGTGCATTTTTGGCCTTGCTTTTCAGAAAATTATGTTATCATTTGTCCTTCTTTTTTCGGTTTGTTGTGATCAACCTGGAGCTTCGTTCGTGGTGAATTCTTCATTTTTCCTACCAGCTTTGTTAGTTTTCATCAAATTCACTTTATCATGTCTGTTTCAGTTTTACAGACTATTCTTTAATCCAACATATTCCTACTGAAGGTACACTCGCTGACAACTTTATCAGGCACACCTGTTCAACTGCTTATATAACGCAAATATCTAATCAGCCAATCACACGGCAGTAAGTTGGAAACATGGTTAGGTGATCACCAGAAATGGCAAGAAAGGTGATTTAAGTGACTTTAAATCTTTTAATGCTGTTGATGCCAGATAGGCTATTCTGAATATTTCAAAAACTGCAGATTTACTGAGAATTTCATCTCAACCATCTCAAGGTCCAGAAAAGAAAAAAAAAATCCACTGAGTGGGTGCTGATGAAAATGCCAGACTGCTTCAAGATGATTGGAAGGCAACAATAACTCACAAAAGAAAAATAAACACACAAAAATCCCACCCATTACAACCAAAGTATGCAGAACATTTCTGAATGCATGTGTTGAACATTGAAGTAGATGACCTACAGCACCACAAGAATGCACTGGGTGCCACTCCTGTCAGCTAAGAACAGGAAACTGAGGCTACAGTTCACACGGCCTCGCCAAAATTGAACAAAAGATTGGAAGGATATAAATTTTTTTAATCCTACAGGATCATGTAAAATTAAGTGTAGAAATAGAGATATAACTAGGTAAATATAGATATAAATATAACATAAATATAAACAGACACAAGCATTAATTCCAATGTTTCTAAAAGAATATTACAGGTATTATAGGTGCACAGATGTGCAAATATACAATCAGATAGGGTCAGAATTTGGCATAAACACCATTAAAGCACTGATCCATACAGTTCAGCTTGTAATGACATGGGAAATATTTCCTCAGCACACTTTTGGTCTCTTAGTACCTACTGAGTATTATATAAACCTCCTCCCTGAGTTTTGTCCATCTCTTCATGAACAAAGTAAACCGGTCTTCTGAAGGCTGCTCCCACTAGTTAATGCACCCCGTCACAAAGCCCAAATCATTTCAAAATTATTAGTTCACTGTACTCAGATAGCCTCCACAGTCACCAGAACAGGATGTTCTGTAGCAACTCTGTGATGCTATCATGTTCATAATATGTTGATATGGACTAAACTCTCAGAGGAATCTTTCCAGCATCTTGTTGAATCTACAGTAAACCACGAAGAGTTAAGACCGTTCTGAAGACAAAAAGGTTTTGAGTGTATGTTCCTCCAGAATGTCCACAAATGGCCGTGTACTGTAGTTTTTAACAACGCCAATAAATGTATACATATATTTTGAGATGCACATTTTGTGCCTCTCAGTACAGAGAGCAACAAAGTACAGGTCTGCATAGTGTGTGCCTTTTGCCTTTAAAACAGAACCAGTTCTCCCAGCTCCGCGCACAGGTGCAGTTTTTGAGGGTACTTGACAGGTGCGATAGCTTGCTCTAAACTCGGCGTCTCCGAGGACTTGTCACAGTTCTTCGGTAAATTTATGTTGTGCAGTTATTTTTGTTGGTTCATGTACTGTAATCAGAATGACTTGATTATGTTAAGATCAGAGCTGATCCATCTGTTGCAGGTCTCTTGTTGTTGCACATATTTCTTTCTTTGTTTGATGTCATTATGATGCCATAGATTGAGTTTGGGAACGACCGGACACCTCCCTGGCGATACTGCTTGATGGATGAGGATCTGAGCACTGGAAGTTCCTAAAAATGTTGCACAGTAACATGTCAGCTAAAACAATAATACCTATGGCAGTCTATATATCATAACCTGGTGGCTCACTGATGTGTTTATAATAGTCTTGGGGCAGCATGACTCTTTTCTAGTTCTAATATCATCAGGAAAAATATATAATGCCACATCTATATTCATAAGTGTCAGATACATTACAGTATTATGAATTATAAACTTAAATAAATAAGATTAACATTCATTAAGCTACACAGAAGATCAGGACAGGGAATGACGGTATAATGACGTTTTGATTTATGTTGAGTAAAGCGTAATCTGTGGTTAAATGATAATGAATCTGTGATACCGGAGTTTAATTGGAGAACACGTATCTGTGTATCTCTTCTCATTCTCCTCTAGGCAGGATTTTCTCTTCTACTTTCAAACAGTCCTCCAAGACTTTGTGTGAGTTTTTAACCTCTCTCTACGATCCCATCATTCTCCCTGACTCTTGAGCATTTCTGTGTTAGTCATAATGACTCTTCAGTTGTGCCCATTCACCCATAGCCTGTCTTGTCGCACGCAGTAAACTTCTGGATCCTCCTCATTACGAGCAACACATCACAGATCCTACAGAAACACACTTTGATGGCTCTGCCTGCAGACTGTTAAGATGTTTTGCCTGGATAAACACACCTGCCAGTCAAGTATATTAGGTTATGAGCCAGTCATGGGTCTGTTGTGTTACGGCCCTCTGAGACAGCAAAGAACAGCTTGTTTGCTGCACATCACATGTGCTGAAACATAGCACGCCTTCCTGTGTTTAGTCACTGTAGCAGTTTTGAAAAAATATATCTCTGAGTGTTTTTGTCCAAGGTTTCCCTCTTTGCTTGTACGTAGCAGTAGTTATATATGTCTCTGATGGACACACAGGTTAATTGTGTACTGAAATGAAAAAATACTGCTTAAACTGGAAAGTCGCCAATGTTGTGCATGCCCGTCCCCCTGTGGGGCTTGGCTAGGAAAAGAAAGAGGCAACCGAGCGAATGCTTTTGATGTTTCAGTTGAATGAGTAGCAGGGTTACAGAGTCGCAGTGATAGTTTGGCAGGAGCATGATGAAGTCTGCTGGCATCCATTAGGAAATGCATGGTTTCGGAAAGCGAGGGGAACAAATAGCAGGTGGAATGGAAAACTTGATTTACAGTGAACAATGTGAATGGAAGTGGAATTTGTGTCACTCAAGTCTCATTACGAATCATGAAAAATAGCTGACTGCAGAAACCCTTTTTCAAATAAAACCACACAATGAAGAGTCTCTAACCAGGTTGTGCTGTTAATCTGAAGCGTGCCTCCACGACACATTCAAACCCAACTCACAGTGCTGTCTTCTTTATGCTGTCTACACTCCTTCATTTTATGACAAAAGTCATATTAATTGACTTGTTGCTCATTTTTATTGAAAATAGTTTTGTGTGTGTAACAACCCTCTGGTGAGCTTTGTTAAGCTTAAGCATAAAGATGATTACTTCGGGTTGGGGTGGGATAAAACGACTGCTTTGCTAATTGCAAATTTTGCAAGCGCATCCATCCATCCCGACTAGAGATGAAAGATTTTAAGGGTTCTGGTGACATTATTGATTCTGCTTAAAGGTCAGATTTTGTATCGATTACCCTTTGATTCCCCATCAGTTTTCTCCGGGGAGGGAAGTGGACTCTAAACACAGAGTGAAAGCTGAGAAGAAAAAAGCTTGACTGTGTGCAAAAGCTCCACTGCCATGAGTTTGATGTCATTGTTTAGCAAATTGCAATTGTCAAGAGCAAAAAATAAATCATTGATAACAGGAAAGGATAAACTTGGGGGCATGGATTTTAAATGGACTGGGCACTTTGCTACCAGTTTACCAAATCTTGACCTCCTCAGTAATTATGTTATGCAACTTCCTCCTTTGCTCCATTATTGGTACAATTGCTAGAGGGCATTAATTGGATGGATTTGGTGCTTTTTGCTGCTAGATTGAAATATAATTTCTGTAACTATTAGTATCCTGAACTTTCTTACAGCCCGTGGCTTAAAGTCACTTTTCACATCCCATAAAAAGTTCACAAAACAATTTTTTTTTTCCAGGATCTGTGAGTCAGAGTTTGTGTTTGAACTGTAAATTCCTAATTTTTACTTATTCTCTGTTTTAGTTATAGTGTGAGTTATGGGTCTCTTCTTTGCTTATTATGTCTTCAACTTTAGTTATAGATCTTGCATTTTTTTTTATTCTGGGTTGTAGTGATTGTTTGGTTTGATTCCTGGAGTTTCAGTTTAGCCCTGCCTTCCATGTGTCTTCTCTCCGGTATTCATCTTTGTGTTAGATTTCTTTGTTACTTGCTGGGTTTTTTGTAGTTTTGGTTGCTTGTGCCTTTGATTGAGTTTAACTTCCTTTGTCTCATTATCCGTGATTTATCCCAGCATTACCGTGTGTATATAATGTTTGAGTCTTTCATTGCAATTTTTTATTTGTGTCTTTACTCAATGCTGTGTGCTCCTCTGCGTCGTATTTTCTATAGCTCCTTTTCCTGTCTTGGTTGTGTGCTTCCTTGCGCTGTGACTTTTCCCTAGATTCCAGGTGCATTCCTGGCTTTTTTGTGTTTTTGGAAAACTTCAGCATTAAATCTATTTATTTAAAACAGCATCCCATGAGTCCTGCATATTGAGTTCATATCTTTCCTGCCACGCATCCATTTATGACAAAGTGATTATGAGACATATGAAACATGTAATGACATGTAAAAGAAAAGAAACTTCCTGTATTCCAAAGATGACATTGCATATAAGTCAGTGCTAACATGAGTATGTGATTTTTTTGGTTCATAGGCACTTTTACAGCCTGTAATTTATGACAAAGTTCTGCACTGGTGTTGGCATGCAAATGTGTTTCCCTGAATACTAAATTATATCAGAAAAACCGCTGATAGCCATGTTTTTAAGTTACAGGCTCTTTTAGGTTTATGCTCCTCAGAGTGATTTGATAATAGGTTAGGTTTTAGAACTGTTAAAATCGTGTATTTACTATCACAAATAAGTGGCTGTCCCACACATGACAAATGAGCTGCACCAGAGTTTGCTTTAAAGTGGCCAAAGACCCAAATTTAAGTGATCATTATCAGGATGTTTTGTAGCTTCACTTCTCCACCCCCACAAATGCTGAGCAATTTCACCTGTATAACAAAGGAGTCTTAGTTCTTTCAGGTTCATCCAATTTATTCAGCTATCATGTTTTTCAATGTGTGGCTGTAAAATTTGAGGTCCAGTGCCAACATTCAAAAGAAAATAAGCGAAGCAAAATGTCACACAGGAATAATTGGACCAATTGTACTGGTCATGCAGTCTATCTATCATGTGTTGGAGGCCCTCCATGAGGTGATAAAGCGTTCATTTGTCATGCATATGTTATGTATTCAGTGTATGAGTTAACCATTAAATCACCTCCTATTGTCAAACCAAAGTATAAGTGAAACGTACTTAATTTTCCAAAACCATTAGGTCAGCGATACTCGTTTTAGCTCAATCTTTTAAACATTCACATTTGAACTCTATTAAAAACATTTTGACACAAGCATGTCATTTAATTATCTGAAGAGAATGGGATTCCTCTTTTTTGCTTGTAAAAATGTGATGCTTCGGGCTATACTATGAGACAATCCACGGAAAAGACATCCCACCCCCAGCCTACACAAAGGCTTCTGAGGTTAATTTAGTAACTGGTAGTAAAAACCATAGAAATTATCTACAAGGTCAAATTGAACTAGTTTGGAAGAAAAAGGTAATCAGACAAAGCAGTCACTTTCCATAGTTGCAGTATGTGACTCAGCAAGCTATTAACAGTAGTAATTACAGAGATGACAATATTTTCCATTATTCAGTGAAAAAGCCTAATGAGAAGTTAACCCGTACACTTATGATAGAAAGGTTCACTGAAATGGAAATCTGCCACGTCAGGAGTCAGGTGCTCGCACACATCTTTGCTCTCACTGGCAGCTTCTTCTCTCTTCTTCATCTCTATCACTCATCACTAATCATGAGCTGGAAATAGTGTTGGAATCCATCCATCCATCCCTCCATCCATCCACCCCTCCATCCATCTAGCCATTTATCCATCCATTGCCGCATGTCTCCCTCCTTCTTATTTCCTGTTATTCTTCTGTGTATCTGTGTGAAAAGGCCCCCAAAAAAATTTTGTTAAAAAAGTAATGCAGTACATTACTTAATCACTGGCTTGAGAAAGTAATTTGTTACACTGCTCATTATATTACTTGTATGTCAGTCCATAAAGTTACGTCTGATTTGCACTGTCACATTATAACCCGTTAACAACATAAACCTTAGGGTACAGTCCCACACAGTGACACAAGATCAGGTGAATGAAGAAAAATGCACGTTTGATGCACTGAACAGATGATTGGAGAACGTTTGTAGTACAAGTACCGACGTATCTACAAGTGTAATCGATCGATCGCTGGATTTAGCACAGTGAAGTGTTTGTCACTGTGTTTCCAGAAAATGTAATGTGATTACAGTAACTGGTTATTTTCTTACTGTGTTACTTTGTAAAACATTACATACACCCTAAACTGGTCATACACAATGTTCTATATAACACCAAACCACAGCTCTTTATTCTTAGCATCTCAGTTTATACAACAAGCAGTTTAAAAAAAAATAAAATGAATAAGTAAATAGAAAAATAGAATCTCCAGATCTGATCTTTGATACAGTCACAGACTTTTAAGCAGAGACCTACTCTTCTCTTTCATTTCCCTTTGCTTTTCTGTATAATTGCATGCCCATCTTCCTCCCACTGGTCGCCACTCTTCTGGCAGAGCGTTTGTTGTGCCAGTCAAGGGTCACCTCCCTTAGTGGTGGCCCTCTCCGTGTTGTGCCGACCTACAGCAAAAGATGGCCCTTTGGGAGGTCTCCGGTGACTAATAGTGCTTATTCTCTGTGTTGTGTCAGGCGCTAACACCAGGGGCTGAATGAACAGAGCGCCAACAGATAAGCACAGCAGGTGGAGAAAAAAAAAGGGAAATGCAGAGACAGTAAGGGGCACATTTGACAGAAAAAGATATTTGTGCCCACAAGTGAGGAGAGCATGGACTGAATTAGGATGGAGAGTGTGGAGGAGTGTTCAAGAGACAGAGAGAAGCTGAGGCATCTTAAAAACAACCTTAAAGAATAACTACAGTTTAGACAAGCTTTTATAAATTTGTCTACCCTTAGAATCATTAATACCTCAACAGTTAGGTCCTTTTTAAATTCTCTATTCAAAACAGAAGTAAGGATCTTATTAGCTTAGCTTAGTATAACATTTTTGAAGGGAGGAACAGATAGCTTGGCCCCGCCTGAAGTATGCCTACCAGCACATCTAAAGCACACTGAAGCTCAGGTTAAACACATCAACAAAAGTTCTGCATGACAGCAGCGCTTTTTATATAAAGTCACTAACAGAGATGCTTCACTACATTTTTACGTAAAGAACCAGGTGTTCCTATCCATTTTTTATATTGTGCCTTAGGTCATTTACTGTAGTTCAGAAGATCTTATGCGATGGGATGAGACTTACATAAAGATGATATAGACATATAGTTGCATAGCATACAAGCACATTGATTGATAATGAACTTTCTACCGTTCTCTACATTTTTAATGGCAGAAACTTATTGGAAATATGTTGTGAAGGTGATTTAGACACCTTCACAATCACAAGCACTACTGTAGTGAGTGTGTCTATGTCATGGTCCGGAGTCTGCGACTCCGTGTTTATGTTTAGTTTATTAGTATTCTGTGGTTTTGGTTACCTTGGGTGTTTGTACTCTTCTGTTTCATGGTTCATGTTCCTATGTTCTGTGTCCCCCAGTCTGTGTTAAGTTGGTGTGTTATGTCATTG
>NW_024582420.1:2063476-2084015 GCF_018398535.1 Haplochromis burtoni
TATGTAGGATTGCTTTCTTTTGAGCAATATCTCTAAAATTAAAACCTCCTGTTTCAGAGTGACGCAGAAAAACTAGTTCATGCATGTATTACTTCTAGGTTGGGCTACCGTATTTCGTTATTATCAGAATGTCCTAAAAACTCCCTGAGAAGCCTTCGGTTGATCCAGAATGATGCAGGGGACTAGAAAGAGAGAATATATTTCTCCCATATTAGCGTGTCTTTACTGGCTCACTGTTAAATCCAGAATCAAATTTAAAATCCTTCTGCTCACATACAAGGTATTGAATCATCACGTGCATCTTATTCCAGTGGAGCACTTCGCTCGCAGATTCCTGGCCTACTTGTGGTTCCTGGGATTTTTCAAAGTAGAGTGGGCCCCCCAGCTCCCGGTTTGGATTCAGGTGACTGAAACTCTCTGTTTGTAAGATTAGGCCTAACACGTCTTTTTTAAAAGCATATAGTTAGGGTGATACTGAATCCTCGCATAGTTACGCTGGAACGGACCTAGGCTTCCCATGATGCACTTAGTATTTCTTTTTCCCTCTCCGTTTTTCACTCCGTGTGTTTTTATGAACCAGTCTGCATTTAATCATTAGTTATTATTCCACAGTGTATTTTTTTGTCTCGTCGCTCTCCCTCCCACCGCCAACCAGTCACAGCAGATGCCTTACCCTCCCTGATCGTGGTTCTGCCAGAGGTTTCTTCCTGATAAATCAATTGTCAATTGTTTTTTATTTGTGAGTTTTCTGTAAGTTATAGTTGGTCTTTAGCTTACAATGTAGAGCACCTTGAATTGAATTGAACTTTTGTTTTACATTTCATTGCATGATTCAAATTGCAGTGGGTTTTAGAGCATTTTAAAATGTTGTGAAGTTGACTGATGCTTCTCTTGGATTAATCAAATTTATGGCTTTCATTTGTAGCTCTGTTGTGTCCTCCTGGAAAATTCTCTCTCATGGTTGTTGACTTTCAAATTTAAGCAGTAGCTAGTTTAGCTAACTTTGCCCTACTTTTTACTGCATGACAGGTAGCACACATTGATTTATTTTAGCTGTTTTGTAGAAGTTTGCTGGAAGCAGAGTTAAGGAGAGTGGTGAGACTGAACCATACAGATATAGCTGCAGGATGTAGCGATCATTTTCTGTAGTTTGTGACAGAACAACTTAATTTTACATTACAGAAAGTCATTTTAATGAGAAATATTGATTTTGTGCATCAGCTGCTACTCTTCCTCCTCACTTCGTTACATTATAACCACCTGCTTAATATTCTGTTGGTCCCCCTTCAATGCCAACAAAAAGTCTGACCTGTCTGGATATGGACTCCACTAGATTCCTGAAGCTGTGCTGAGGTATCTGGCACCAAGATGCCACAACAACAGATCCTTTAAGTCCTGTAAGTTGTGAACTGGGGCTTTTATGGATTAGACTTTGTTTGTCCAGCACATCCCACAAGTCCCACATGTCTCAACACTTCAAACTCGCTGTTGTGCTCCTCAAACCATTCCTGAGTCATATTTGCTTTGAGGTAGGCTCATTATCCTGTTGAAAAAGGCCACATCCATCAGGGAAGATCGTTTCTATGACAGGGACAGTGCAGGTAGATGATATATGTCAAAGATCAACATGGACGCCAGGATGCATGTTTCCCAGCAGAACATACAGACCACACGGGGCCAGCCCGTGAACCTTGGCCACCTGTGACCCTGTTGCTGGTTCACCACTGTCCCTTCCTTGGTCTACTTTGCATAATAGCTGGGAACACCCCACAAGAACTGTAGTTTTGGAGATGCTCTGAACCAGCCGTACAGCCATCACAGTTTGACGCTTGTCAAACTTGCTCAAAACCTTATGTTTGCCTATTTTTCCTGCTTCTAACACATGAAGTACAGCCCACCCACCAACAGGTACCATGATGAAGAGATAATCAGTGTTATTCACTTCACCTGTCATAATATCACCGCTAATTAATTATTAATCAGTTGACTTGATTAGTAATTATGCCAGCTGAAAGTCATTAAAGTAACATTTTTTAAGCTGTGAACTGAAAATAACGACAACGCGTGAAAATGTTTGTGAGTCAAAAGTCTTATTCTTCTACTTTTTTGACTGCTCCCTTTAGGGGAGGGGTTCTCACAGTGGGTCAGCTGTCTCAGAGGCATCCTCCTCTGTTACACTAGTACTGCATGTCCTCCTTACTACTTTGGCTCCAAATAGCTCAACTTGAGCTGTCCCTCTGATGTACTTCTTTCTAATGCTGTCTCGACACTGAGACGCTCTCTATTATTGCAGGGTCTTTACCTTACAATATAAAGTGCCTTGAAGGAACTGCTGTTGTGATTTGGGGCCATATAAATAAAACTGAATTGAATTGAATTGAAGTGAATTGAACTGAATCCCAATGAAAATCTTAAGCACTGCCACCCCCAGTTCTGCTTTCTGTGTTTTTGTCAGCGCCACCATCTCCAAACCATACATCACAGCAGGTCTCACTAGCATCTTGTATACCTTTCCTTTCACTCTTGCTGCGATCCTTCTGTCACAAATCACCCTTGACACTCTTCTCCACCCACTCCACTTCAACCTGCCTGCACTCTCTTCTCTTGGATTCTTGATGATCCACATTTGATTTTATGTCGGATTTCCTTCCTGATACAAGCTGGGCTTATATCAGGAAGGCAATAGGAGTCCAGTGACCCCCCCACCCCCCAGCTAGTTTAACAAGCTTTCTACCAAATATCATTAAAAATTAATGCAACACAAGGATGCAGTCTACATTAATACAAGAAAACTAAATAATGGCTTACAATCTGTTGGAGCTGCATGTGGGGAGAAGGGAGACTAAGGCATGTTTAGAGAGACTTCTTTTCAGATGGGCAGTTTCAATCATTTGTCTTCTTACCATAATTGAAAATAATGTTGTGTTGACAGGACACTGCAAGTTGAAAAATGCTGACAACAATAAAATATGTTGAAGAATGGCAAATCACTTCTAATTAAATATCATGTCTCTGTGTTACATTTACTGCAGTTATTGTTATCACAAGGATCTCCGACTATGGCTGCTCCAGTTGTATACTACACAGAGGGAACAAGACAGAGAGAGAGAGATTTGAGTTATAGTAACAGTGTCTTGTTTATATTTGGAGCCATAGGTGGTGCCGAGAGTGATACTAAACACAGCGCAGCGGGGGCTTCATCTGGAGGCAATTCACATTTATTGAACCCTCCAAGACCTGACTTGATATTGTTACATCAGCATAGCCTGTACAGTTTTTCCATGATGCGTAAGGTAAATGTTACCATTAATCTGTATATGTAAACTTATTAGTAGGCAGAGGTTTGAAATACACATATACATCTGTTTTGTTTTTATTTCTAATCTGGTTTTTAACTGTAAGCTGCTGGTTTAGTGAAGACTCCACTAATACTTTGAAGCCAGTATAACTGTTTCTGGAAATTTCAGTATTTTTCTTTGTCAGGTGCACTTTGACATAAACCCTACAGTTCGCTTAAGATTTTTAGTCTCAACACTTCAGGGTTAGACTTTTGATTTGCAAACTTATCACCGGGCTTGATTTTTTTTATCCTTGCATGGATAAGGGTGTAACAGGTACGTATTTGTTAGGCCGAGCTGCGATGTTAAGTATCCAGCCCAGTCATGGTGAGGTCATCAGAACTGGAAAGTTGTTGCAGTTCATCATTTCTTTGTTCCATCAATTTAATCTTCTGGCCCCTTTGCTTAATGTGGCCTTAAGTGCACAGACTGCCTCCATTAGGTTCATGAAGTTAACTTGCTGCTTTACAACTTTACTGTTTTCTTCTAACATAAAGTTGAGAATTTTTTCTCAACTTGACTTTTTTTTTTAAAGTCAGTGACAAAAAAACAAACAAACAAAAAATGAAAAAAGGTTCATGAAAAAAAACCTTTGCTGTCAGAGGTGTAACACAATGTGTCAGCAAACCCACATCTGTAACCACGAGCCAGAGATCCTAACTCCGGTTTCTGGGATGTTTTCTATGATTCATGGCCTTTTTTGGCGACAGGAAGCGAGCTGCAAACACACAGCTCCTCCTCTCTGTGTTGCGGATATTTAGCGGTTCAGTGTTTAGAAAGTCTTGCAGTTGACTTGACATTTATTTCATATATTTAAAAATAAATGTCAAACTGAATGAAGGCACAGGACAATAAACTGTGCTGCTGAACTCCATTTGATCCTTCATTAGATCATCAGGTACACAGATCTTGCTTTAGCCTGCAGGTGGAGGGAGCTCTCTGTGGTGCTGAAATATAGTACCGTTGAGTTGTAACTATTCCAGAAAAGATAACCAGAGCTCACAGGATGGCGCATTTATGAGATAACACATGTTTCTGTCACAGCAGCACAAAACAAGCAAACCGGGGGGACAGGAGAAGGGTAAAATGGGTGGATGGGTTTGGCAGCAGGATCACAGGGACAGGCAAAAGGCAAAGTCCATAAACAGATAGGGAATTAAAACTGGGCAGACTGAGCACACAAATGACTGGAAAGCTCCAGGGGAAATACAGCTGGATAGACAGTCTGGTTTAAATGAATGAAACCAGTATAAACACTGAGGGAGTTAAAGGAATTGGGAATGGGTCACTGGATAGATGTGGGAAACCAGGTGAGCACAAAATGACACATGAAAGGCAAAATCAGGCATGAATGAAATAATGAAGAGAAGGAATGTCACAGAAACAGTGTGATGCTGCATGAAGTCAGTGATTCAGTGCTGTTTGAGAACTGGTAGCACTGAGTATAGGTCAGTACTTATAATATGCCACAAGTCTATGCCACCCTATTAGAGCACTTCGCTCTCACTCTGCAGGCCTACTTGTTGTTCCTAGAGTATTTAAAAATAGGATGGGAGGCAGAGCCTTCAGTTTTCAGGCCCCTCTTCTATGGAACCAGCTTCCAGTTTGGATTTGGGAGACAGACACTATCTCTACTTTCAAGATTAGGCTTAAAACTTTCCTTTTTGCTAAAGCATATAGTTAGGCCTTAGTTATGCTGCAATAGACGTAGGCTGCCGGGGATTCCCATGATGCATTGAGTTTTTCCTTTCCAGTCACCTTTCTCACTCACTATGTGTTAATAGACCTCTCTGCATTGAATCATATCTGTTATTAATCTCTGGCTCTCTTCCACAGCATGTCTTTATCCTGTCTTCCTTCTCCCACCCCAACCGGTCGCAGCAGATGGCCACCCCTCCCTGAGCCTGGTTCTGCTGGAGGTTTCTTCCTGTTAAAAGGGAGTTTTTCCTTCCCACTGTCGCCAAAGTGCTTGCTCATAGGGGGTCATATGATTGTTGGGCTTTTCTCTGTATCTACTGTACAACATAAAGTGCCTTGAGGCGACTTTTGTTGTGATTTGGCGCTATATAAATCAGCTGGTCCACTGATAATTTGGCCATGGCTGGCTATAGCATTTTGTACATAGTTTGAAATATAAGAAGGGACTTTCATATTGCATTGTGTTTGTTTGTCTCTATTCGCAATATTTACATGAAGAGAGTATTATTAAGAGGATATTATGATATCTAAAGATATGCTTTTTAACTAATTATGTATATAACAGGTTAAAAAACACACTTGACATTGATAAAAAAAACAATGTCAGTATAACATATAGGCTTTACTGCCTCCTTGCGAAGGCATTTTTTTTCTCAGCTTCTTTTTCCTCAGTTTCAGAAACTTGACTTGACATTTTGGATTCTGATCCAAAAGTTGTAACCTTTAATCTCCTAAGACCTGAACTCTTCCATGGCATGCGTTTTTAATTTCTCTTTGATATTTGGGCATATTGGGACCTGATGAATGTAAAAACAAAGAATTTCCAGATTTTTTTTATCTGATTTTTGTTTCTGAGAGAAATGAGATCCACATATGAGGACATTTGTTTTAAATGTCAATAGAACAGTGGCAGTATAATGTCTTCGTATCTGGATATCAGGCCCAGTTTTGCTCATTTTGTAGAGCAAAATGTATTATTTTGGTCTAGACATCCCAAAATGTGATGTCCACATATGTGGACGCCAGGTCCTAGGAGGTTAAGAGCTTCTCATGCAGCTCTTAAATGTTCTCTCTAAAGTAAAAAGTGAGTCAAGCACTCGAAAACAGTGCACCATGACAACATTGTTTCCATAACAAAGACTAAAGAAAGCAGCAATACAGTAATAGCTTGCATACACTCGTTTATATCTTTGTATGCATCTTTAAAGTATCTTGAACTTTCAATTATCTTGGGCATTAAAGGTGAACCTGACTAGAAACTATATAGAGAGATAATTAGTGAGTGAAGAATAAAGTTTTCTTGCACATATATCATCACGGATCATGCACTGGCTTAACTTTGGTGCTATCTTGATGTTCTATGTGGTGAGCCGGTTAAAGTTTCTCATCATGCAATCATAAATTTGTCTTTTTGATTACACCCCATCAAATATCGCTCTTATGTGTTCGCACACATTGTCTTTTCATTCTGAAAGATATGAAAGGATTATTCTGTTTCCCAGCTGGTTGTGTTTTACTCAGCTGAAGAGCACTGTAGCCGCTTTAGTTGTGTTGTTCTAAATGGGCATGGAAACACTTGTAGGATTGAGCCTACTTATCTGTTAAGCACCAAAACACTTTACTACAACACACCCTCTGCTGCCAGAGTGAAAGGCTCAGAGCAAAAAAATTCAACCCTGCCATCTTCGAGTAATTGCCACCACAATCAAAAATCAGATACGCTATCAAAGAGTTGAACAGACTTTAATTTTATTGGGGATGGAGGGTAAAACAAGCTGACATTTGAATAACCAAACTAACATATATGAGGTGCATAATACGAGAAGAAGAAAGTGGATGGAAAGAGTGCGAGCATGGGCAAGAGGGTGGATAAGAATGATTAAGTTGACTTAGCTGATCCTCTTCCAATATTTATTGGCCTCAACAAATTTGCTGTCGGTGCACAGGCAGGGATAAAAAATGAAGTCAAGGGATCAAGGGAAAATTCAGCAGTCAGATGAATTTTTCAGGTGGAGGGGAACTCAGAAAATGATCATCTGCGTAGCAGAGACAAAAAGGATGCAACAGTTATGAGTTCATTGTTTGCCAACATTGCTTTTGCTTTGTGCCAGTGGATTACGAATTGCTTGGCAGACAGCGGGATGAGCTGTATGTTGATAGGCAGAAACTGAAAGAAATAGAGATGAAGAATGGAAGGCTGTGGAAGAAGTTTTCATCTGTCAAGACGGGAACAAAGTTGCTGAAGGATTTACGAGATAGAAGAGAGCAAAAGGAAGCTGGTAATTGCACAGCTTCTGGCCTCGTGATATTATCTCTTCCTGACATGTGCGCATCGCCCATTGATACATGCAGGGAACATGGGGATGATGCCTTTTCACTGCCTTTGTGCCCCCCTCGTTCCTGTTACATTTCTCTCTGTCTTACTGATGACAGTTGCCAAATGACAAGGATGAATGGTGAAAGGAAGGAAGGAAATAAGGAAGGAAACCACATTACTAAGCATCACTCCTGATTATCTCAAGCATTTCCCCAAAATGTTGAGCTCTGTCTTTTTTTGTCCTTCAACAAGTCATCTTAGACTTTAAACCTCAGGAGCTTCAAAAGGCTAATTGTTACAATAAATGCACTAACACCCTCTGTGTGTGTCTGTCTCTCTCCCTCAGGCTCAGTGTCTCTCAGTGTATTCCTGGTGTCTGTTGCATTCATAGTATGTGCCATTTGGCTGGTAGCTCTGTGTGGCGTCTGCACCTGGTGCCAACGTAAACTGGTAAGTTCCAATACTTATTATTCACATTTTAATGACTATGTTCCAGTATTGACATTTGCTTTAAGTCCCCAGCGACCCCAGCAAGAATATATTGTAGATCTTTAATAGGCATCTAGGAAATCACTGTGAAATGGAAACTAAGATGTTGGGTTTTTTTCCCTGGTGAGTAGGTGGCATCATTTATTCTAGAAATAAACTTTTGGAATAAAAATAGTTGCATAATCACTTTGCAGATTCGTGATTTCTTTTCTTTTCAAGTATAGTAAAGAAAATCTAACCAGATACATCAACTGTATCTTTGTTATATCCTACATATTTAAGTATTTTAAAGGCAGTTGGTACAATTTGTAAGGTCTTGTTTTGGAGGATGACTGGACAAACTGGCTGAGTGTAACATCCGTTTTTTTTTAGGAAGTAAGAAGGTTGTGGAAATTCTGCTGGGCCTTCTCACTGTATGAATAATTCATTATTGGAAGGATCAGCACAGCTTTTTTAATGCCCTGCATAGAAAACAAGATTTTTCATTTATTGTGTGTCCTAACCTTCAAATGAATCGAACGTTTTTGGTGCACAGGATGAAGAAAAAAACCTCATTTTGATATGGTGGTCTTTAAAGGAAAAAAAAGATATATTACTAAATCTTGCACATTTTTATTCAAAAATAAATTAAATGTTATCTGAAATGCAAAATTTTGATATGCAAAAAAAGTATGTGCTCATTTGGATGAACAGAGTGTACTGAAATAATACTCTCATGTGCAAGTTGAATGTTTTCTTTTCACTCCTCTGAGAAAATACATGTTGTGAAAGCAAAATGGCCCCAATACTGACCAGTGAATGAAAAAAAAACAAACAAACAGTGTTTCTGCCTGAAAATTCAAATTAATGTGATTTAACTCTTTAAAGCCTGAACTTTAAAAAAGCTGCCAGAAAATTCCTGTGAGTGTTTAATGAAGCTTCTCACAAGTAAAACAGATTTTAGATATTAATTTGTATATATGTAAGTTTTAATTTGTATAATATTTTCTGCATGCAACGTTTTACTTTTTGCAATTTATTGCTTAAATATGTTCAGTTTATTTTAGTTTTGTGGGGTTGAGGTGGGGAGATGGGGGTGTCACATTGATGAAAACTCAGTGTCAAAAACTCACAAAGACTCGTGTATTAAATATGGTTCGCTTGTCATTGCAGAGTTAAATCAGCATCAACTTAATTAATACTAGAGACTTGACATACAGCTTTCAGTTTCTCACACTGCAGATGAGAGTTGCAGATCCACTGTGACTGATGGGAAAACTTCTCAAGGTTTGGTCCTCTGCCTTATAACTGAGGGTTGAAGCAAGTCTTTCTTTACAGTCTTTACAAACTGTTTCAGAACAACATCTTGTAGCTGTGTAGAAGATTTACAGCTGTATAGACAGTCAGGGTTTCTTCTGAAATTTCTGCAGCCTTAAATTGAATGTGTTTGCCTTAAATAGTGTTGTGCTTTTTCTGCGCCATGGCATTAGAAGCAGGAGAGAGGCTGTATATTTGGCTGTGGCAGCGAACATGAACAGAAACCTCTGTAACTGTGGCCGTGGCTCTGAGCCTCGTGCATCATGGCAGCCGCTCCATGCTAATGATTAATATGCTAATGAGCGTCACTTTGAGCAATTGGCTGCTCGAGTAACTGTAATTCCTAATTTTGATCTGCTGGCATTTCCCCCACTTTGTCCTCTCTTTCCCCCCCTTCATGCATCTCTTTTGTCCTGTTCGCATCTCTCTCTGTTTGAATAGTGACTGTAGCACAGCAATTCATTCACCACGACAAGCTAAGAGTTAACTGAGCTATTACAGATGAAAAACACCTTCTAAGTAACATTTACAATTGCTCACGACTGAGAAACAAACCCATTTCTTATCTTTGTTTACTTTAAAGTTATCCATATCTCTCTGTGTTTTTGTGTCACCTTCTCTCTGTATAACAAATGATCTGGTTTGTATTTGTCTCTTTGTCACCTTATCACCCCGTCCTTGTCAGAATTTCACTGCTTCTCTCTGCCCTTTTCCAGTATTGTCCCTTGCTTGCATCTGTTGCAACTTTAGTTCTCCCTTCTGCTTGCTTTCTATTTCCTTAAGGTTAAATAAATAATCACATACATTATAAGAAAAGAGGAACATACATTGTATATACACATATGTTATGTTGGGGGTGGGTGTGCAGATTTTAGATAGTGAAATCTGCAAATAGTGAGTGCTATTACCTGAAAAAATAGCTATAATCTTACCTACTGATCAAAATTTACTGTCAAAGATTTTCTGTCAGCAGATTAATCATTTCATTGACTGACCTCTTTGGCTCTAGTCAGTAAGGATAGTTCAGTATTGCTTGTAATGAACTATTTTTTCTTTCTCTGAGCGAGAAATAACAAGGACAACAGATGCATTTTAAAGGAAATCACTGGATTACAATTTTTTTTCATAACATAACAAATTCAATGTTTTCCTTTTAAAAAATCAGCTGTTGTCCATTTTTAGTACATGCCCATCCTGCTCTGCTATCTAAAGGTCATTTTAGTTGGTTTTTGGCCATTCCTTGACTCCCAGCAAAAAAAAAAAATAGGGAACCACCCCCCACCATCTCATGATGCTTAATCGACGTAATCAACTTTAATTTGATGCAGTGTGAAAAAAAAATGCACAGAAATAAATTATTTTTTAAAGAATAATTAAATAGATTCAACATCTTTCTTCAACAGAATTGCAGACTGCACAGATGGTATCTTCCCAAAGGAAAAAGTACTATAGCTTACTAGGGTATATTAGACTTAACAGTTACTATATACAGTAATGGACTTCTATACATTTTACATCAGATTAAAACTTTGGGTGTAAGATTCAGATAATTATTTATTATTAACTAGACATTTTAAATGAGAATAAGAAAGAAAAGTATGTCTTTGTGCCCCCTTTTCCCTGTTAATGCCCTATCGGCCCCCCTGGCTAAACTTTGGTAGATCCTCCCCTGCACAGTTACCAGCGTCAGCTACGTAGAAAAGGATCCTCGAGTAGAAAGTAATATTAAATAAATTCTAACAACAGCTTATCAAGCTTAAACGTGCTGCTGATGTTCAGCCGCTGGTTTCCTCTTTCTGGTGCAAAGTGGGCCAAAAACAAACAAGACAGACGGACTCGCAACAGAAAAGCCGATCAGCTGATCATTAAGCAGTTTCATGATGCAGCAGGAGAGGGAGGGAGAGAGAGAGAGAAGAGGCAGTCGCTCTATATATCGGTTGTTAAGCGTAACGCGGGAAAGCTTTACAAACATTCAGAGATGAACTTACACACTTGCTTTACTTCTCTCTGGGATAACTTTCTGGAGATGAAATGCTGGTTTGGTAGCGAGGCTACAAACACACACAGCTGCTCTATCACGTGATGCACACTGCTCCGACGCGCTACGGTTATGAGCCGAGTTACACCATGTTGCAAGTTTTGTGAGGTGCTTTTTTGATATTTAATGGATTGGATTATATTTTTTATTTCTCTCCGATATCCGATCCAGTAATTTACGTCAGTATTGGACCGATACCGATACGTAATATTGGAGTATAGAGGGAAGGAAGAGGGAGGCAGATGCATACAGGCAGGCGAGTGTGGAAGGTGCTGTTGGTCTTTACTGAACATCCAGGTGTGTGACAAGCGTAATGACAGTGTGACTTAGGAGGATGATCCAGAGGGAAGCAGGGCCACACTGCTCTGAACAGGGAATCACCCTCTGTGTCTTTCACATCTCCAGTTCATCTCATGTGACAGTTTTATCATCCTCTGCACAGCTTCATTATTCTAGATCCAGTTTCGAACCTCCCGTCTTGTCTCTTCCTGTTTCTCACTTGGCCCTCCGCTCAGTCGTACTCAGTTGCTTCTGCTTCTCCCCATCCTCCCAATCCTCCCGTCTGTTTCTCACATCCTCCCACACTCTGTCAGCATTGTACCTTCTCCAACCTCTCTCCAGCCTCCTGAAGATTTTATGATTTTGCTTAATGATAGATGAGCCGCACTTGATAGCATATACTTGACTGTTATGCCTTCCTTCCTTTTCTGAGTCTGTGTACATGTGTTCCAGTGCAGTGTTGTGGCTGGATGTAGGTACAGATCAGGTCAGGGCCCCAAGCGTCGCTCTCTATTGAAGATGTTTGTGGAGTTGAGTTGGACATATGAGAAGAGACATGTTGAATAATAGAGTTTATTTTAGATGCATTGGCGATAAAGTAGAATGCATAAAGAGGCCACCTGTCTGTAGGACACTGAAAGCCGAATTAAGATAAACATTCGGCTCTGTGCAGTGTCTGAAAGCCCCCAGGCTGTGGGCAGCATGATATCTTTCATTGAGTACAAGAGTTGCATTTGAACCAGAAACGGAAATGAAAAATTAGATAAATCTTTTGAAAAAGTTTGATAACTCGATCGTGTGAAAATGCACATTTGCATTGCATTTCTTCTCTAGATAGATAGATAGATAGATAGATAGATAGATAGATAGATAGATAGATAGATAGATAGATAGATAGATAGATAGATAGATAGATAGATAGATAGATTAGACAGCATTTTCATGTATGCATAATAATTCTGCTCTCTTTTTGGTCTTGGTTTACTGCAATGTGGGCCATTTTCAGTGACCTGTTTTGTCTAGACATGAGGAAGCTAAAATTCATTGTGTCCTCTTTCAACTCTGGAAACATCTGTTCGAAGGTTTTTCAGACTACTCTCTTAAATATTTATAAGGTTGCATTAAAAAACTCCACATGGACTAAAGTTTTGACCCAGAGAATCTTTGTTTTGTTTTTTTCATTTAACACTTAATTTAATCAAATGTTTTAACGTTTTCATTTTTAAAGATTTTTTTGTATAAGCTCTCTCTGGAGTTCTGTAAAAATCTTTTTATACTGCTGTTTTTCTCTGTAAAAATCATGTTCAAAACTCAGATTTTTATGAGAAAGTCTGTGACAGCTGCTCTGTGGTGACTTTCTCACTTTTACAGTGAGGTCCATAAATACTTCTGCCTCTGTACACCACCAAAGTGGATTTTAAATCAAGATGTGATTGAAGTGCACCATTTCAACTTTCATCCACAGGATTTGGCATTGCAATAAAAAACATTGCATTGCCATTTTTAAAGACTATTTATTTTCAGATGTGCAAATGTAATCGGATAATTGACAAGGAGTTTCATGGCTAGTTCAATTCAGTTCAATTCAATTTTATTTATATAGTGCCAAATCGCAATAACAGTTGCCTCAAGGCACTTTATATTGCACAGTAGATCGTACAATAATAGATACAGAGAAAAACCCAACAATCATATGACCCCCTATGAGCAAGCACTTTGGCGACAGTGGGAAGGAAAAACTCCCTTTTAACAGGAAGAAACCTCCAGCAGAACCAGGCTCAGGGAGGGGCGGCCATCTGCTGCGACCGGTTGGGGTGGGAGAAGGAAGTCAGGATAAAAGACATGCTGTGGAAGAGAGACAGAGATTAATAACAGTATGATTCAATGCAGAGAGGTCTATTAACACATAGTGAGTGAGAAAGGTGACTGCAAAGGAAAAATTCAATGCATCATGGGAATCCCCGGCAGCCTACGTCTATTACAGCACAACTAAGGGAGGATTCAGGGTCACCTGGTTCAGCCCTAAATATATGCTTTAGCAAAAAGGAAAGTTTTAAGCCTAATCTTGAAAGTAGAGATAGTGTCTGTCTCCCGAATCCAAACTAGAAGCTGGTTCCACAGAAGAGGGGCCTGAAAACTGAAGGCTCTCCCTCCCATTCTACTTTTAAATACTCTAGGAACAACAAGTAGGCCTGCAGAGCGAGAGCGAAGTGCTCTAATAGGGTGATATGGTACTACAAGCTCATTAAGATAAGATGGGGCCTGATTATTTAAGACCTTGTATGTGAGGAGCAGGATTTTGAATTCAACTCTGGATTTAACAGGAAGCCAATGAAGGGAAGCCAAAACAGGAGAAATATGCTCTCTCTTTCTAGTCCCTGTCAGGACTCTTGCTGCAGCATTTTGGATCAGCTGAAGGCTTTTCAGCGAGTTTTTTAGACATCCTGATAATAATGAATTACACTAGTCCAGCCTGGAAGTAATAAATGCATGAACTAGTTTTTCAGCGTCACTCTGAGACAGGATATTTCTAACTTTAGAGATGTTGCACAAATGGAAGAAAGCAGTCTTACATATTTGTTTAATATGTGCATTGAAGGACATGTCCTGGTCAAAAATGACTCCAAGGTTCCTCACAGCGTTACTGGAGGCCGAGGTAATGCCATCCAGAGTAAGAATCTGATTAGACACCATATTTCTAAGCTTTTCAGGGCCGAGTACAATAACCTCAGTTTTATCTGAATTAGGAAGCAGAAGGTTAGTGGCCGTCCAGGTCTTTATGTCTTTAAGACATTCCTGCAGTTTAACTAATTGGTGTGTGTTACCTGGCTTCATGGACAGATAGAGCTGGGTGTCATCTGCATAGCAGTGAAAATGTATGCTATGTCTTCTAATGATACTGCCTAAGGGAAGCATGTATAATTTAAACAGAATTAGTCCTAGGACTGAACCCTGTGGAACTCCATAATTAACCTTAGTGTGTGAAGAGGACTCTCCATTTACATGTACAAATTGGAGTCTATTAGATAGATATGATACAACCCACTGCAGCGCAGTACCTGAAATACCTACAGCATGCTCTAACTAGAATATTATGGTCAACAGTATTGAACACTGCACTAGAGCAGGGCGATATGACCAAAAATATTTATCACGATATACATTTGAAAGTTTGCGATAACGATATAACTGACGATATAATTGACACTAGACAAAATACTTTACAACTCCACAACTTTATTAGTGCAAAAAAACCCCATCAATGTATTTTCACTTAAACAAGCAGCTGTTTTTTATTTGCATTAAAGTTATATAAAAATGTAACTGTGCAAATGCAAATTCCTTGCTGACAGTTTAACCAAAAGGCATTTCCAGTGAAAACCATAACCCTAACCATGTAGACTATCCACAAAACTTAACCCTCCTGTTATGTTGGTTTCCAGGAACACTAATTATGTTCCTGGGTCAATTTGACCCGGGGCATGTTTACTCATCCAAAAGTGTCAGAAACACTGGCATTGATTATTTTACAATTTTGTTTTATAATTTAGATGGGTTTTTTTGTTTGTTTTCTGTAGTGATGCAGATGACATATGACATCTCTTCTGTTCTGGGTGAATCTGACCCGCAACATAACAGGAGGGTTAAAAAGAGGTTATACACACACACAATACGGTATTATATGTTGAAGCACAGTACGTATCACTCCGTGAGGCTCCTGCCTATGACAGCCGTAATGCTACAACAATCCATCAAGCATTGCGGGTTCCCAGCTTAGCAAAGTCGTACTGAAACACTTGACAGATTTTCGAGCGCCGTGTACATAAAATCGTTTCGAGGTCAGTAAACACAACCAGAATTCATACATAAGGCACATGGGATTATAAGGGGCACTGTCGATTTTCAGAAAAATCAAAGGATTGATTTTAAGTGTGCTGTATTTTCCAAACAACACGGTAATAACAACGGCCCGCTAGCATGCTCTACCAAAAATAGTGCTTTGTTGTGTATCTGACGGACGAAAGCCAAACCAGTTCCACACCACTGAAGTTGCAACATTTTTACAAACCAATTCTGGTTCATTCGTTTCATTTAACGATCCACTTTCGCTCTTCTCATTCTCTGTCGCCGCCGTGCTATTTTTCCGCCATGTGCGTATGAAAACAAAGGCACTGCGCATGCACGTTTTACCCATATTCTATCGCGATATTTCATTTTCTTATCATTGCCCAACATTATACCGGTATTACCGTGAATGGTATGATATGGCCCAGCCCTACGCTGTACTGAAGTCTAGCAGGACAAGCGATAGGAAAGGAAGGTTGGAGATTGGCCTATAATTAGCTAAGTTTAGGCTTGTTTAAATTAAGCAGATAAAAGAGCTCAAGCTCCAAGTGTTGAACTTGTGTTTGGTGTCTTTTCACTCAATATGAGATCCAAAGAGATGTTTAAACAAGTGAAGGAAGCAATCATAGGCTAAAGGATGGATGATGACACGAATATATTACACTTACAAGTAGCTAAACTTGTGCCAGAAACCTTTTTTCCATTTCTTGAAATATTTCCAAGAAAGACAACTGAAAGAAAAAAGACAAATTCACAACACTTCATGTAATAGAAATACAGAGGGTTTAGAATAACAGGTACAAAACACTGGTTACACTCAAGAACAAGAAGGCCAGATTAGACTTTTAATAACAATAATCTTTAGACAGATGCAACCAAGAGTAATTTGTGCCAGAAGGATGAGAAGAGAGAAGTCTAGAGAAGAAAACAGCTATTGATCTGAAGCATACCACATCATCTGTCAAACATGGTACAGGCAGTCTTATGAAACGACCATGTATGATATGACTGCAGATAGAAGTAGCAGGATGATTTCTGAAGAGTACAGGGCCATGCTCTCTGCTCAGATTCAGACAAATGCTGTAAAACTGATTGGCTGCACTTCACAGTCATATGGCTAATGACCCAAAGCATACTGCAAAAGCAACCCAAGAGTTTGTCAACCTAAAACAAATAGGATGTTACAGTTAAAGCCTGGCAAAGCATCTCAAGGGAGGAAACACAGCATTTGTTTCCTCTCTTAAAGATGACAGTCTGCACTTTAGCCACATCTTTATTGTTTGAATTAAAATCCACTGTGGATGATGTGTACATATAATGTAAGGAAGAGCAGCACAGCAAATCCTGATGTCAGACTGTCCTCATCATTTCTTTATGTTACCTACATGGCTGCGGGACGAGTAGCTGTTAAGTGTGTCACTAGCAGTATGTCTGCCCTGGGTGTGAACTCACTGCTCAGCCGGCTTTTAAATTTGTATGTTTTCTACATTTGTAGGGTCCCTCAAACAGCAGGAAAAGTACAAGTAGTACACAATATAATGTTTGTGTTCAAGCAACACCACTATGGCTGCTTTTCTCTCGGCCTGACATTAAAATTCACCTTTGTTTGTCGAAGCTGTGACGAGAGTGCAGGAAGGAATCACGTCACAACTTCAGCCTCAAACAGCTTCTAAGAGACACACTGAGAAAAAGCAAGAAAACGAGAAAAAGATTAAAATAATATAAATACCTGCCCTTCAACACTCAATTAGTCAGCATTTGCGAAATTAATGTTAAATTTAAAATGTCACCACCACATTTCAAGTTTGAGTTTTTTACCCCTCTGGCATGGTGTGATATTCTTATTAATAGTCCGTAGAGAGGATTGGTATATATTTTTTATGAAAATATGCATATGTAATTAAAACGCATGTCAAGTTGATTTTGTGGATAATTAATTACAGCAACAGATGGTAATGTAGCTGAAATCTTCAAATAGGAATGAGTCCAACATGTAATTTGCCTCAAAGCAAACATAAAAAAGTCTAACAGCAATTTTATGTCTTGCCTATTTGGTGGACATTTTATTACATATGTGCACCTCATGTCGTTGTCGTGAGCTTATAATGGAAAAACATTATGTAAGAAGCGAGAGTCGGTGTGACTCAGCGGGAAAGAGCTCAGTGTTATCACCCCCAAGAGTTTAATAAATACAGAGTTCAATAAAACATAGAGGTCAATAACTGTAACTACTGTATATTGCTTTGCTGAAAGCACTATCCATTAAGTAGAAAATATTTGCACAGAGTAGGTAAGATACGGTTTATAAGCCATCGCAGCAGCAATGTATGCAGTTACGTTGCCCGGTTAGAATTTCACCGTCTTCCAAATGAGCTGGCTTCACCTTAAAAAGCAGCTGTTTTCGGTTTGAGAGGAAACCCTTTAGATTTCCAGTCTGTAAATGTGTTTTTTTCCCTTTTATATAAGATCTGACATATCATTGTTTCATATCATATCACTGATTTTTTCGATGCCGAGGTTTAATTGCATGACCCGCAGCTTTTTTATATATGGTACAGCCCAGCATCTGATTTCACCTACTGCGACACTACAGTAAAGGCATGTCAGTTAGATTTCCATTACATTTTATTGACTCTTCCTGACAGCGATGGAGAATTTAACTTATTTGTTTAATCTTAACTATCAAAACATGCCACAGCAATCTCCACAAGCACGGGAAGCTTTTTCAGAAAACAAAAGCTGTTGTAGACCCAAAAACTACTTTGATTTTTTTGAGGAGACACACATCACAGCATAGGCGCAGTGGTGATATGCGCAGGCCCTCCAGCTATGCTGTAACTACAGCTTCAGCTGTAATAAACAATGCGGTGGCACCTCCGAAGGCTTTCACGAATGACTTCCTGTTTTGAAATCTTGAGTTATCTCATTATCTTAATGTGTCTGATTTCACTTTAAGTCTGATGTAGCCTGCAGCTGCGCTGTGTGTGTGTGTGTCTGCGTGTGTGCTTCTTGTGTGCGAAAACATTTTTGCCCATGTATCATGCATGTGAGATTGTGTATTTGCATCTCATTTTAGTTAAGTGGTCCCTGGCATCAAACCAGTGTGCACTCTTCCCTCATTTATTACATTTTACAACATGTGTTGGAACCTGATGTTATTCTAAAAACCTGAGTAATGAACACTTGACTTGTACAGATGCCTTTATAAACGATGAGAAACACGCCTCTAAGATGTGTGTCCCTCTTACTCTCTCTGTCTCTCTCGTGTCTTTGCAGGGGAAGAGGAATAAGCCCGGGATGGAGGCTGCCAGCTCTCCAGATTCAGTGAGAGGTCGAGGGGAAAATAAAGCCATCAAGTAGGTGTCAGGGAGGGAGTAGATGGGGGCACGTGGGAATAATGTATGATGTGGTGATAGTATCACATTTAAACAGCTATTTGTGATTGCAAACTAATCTTGTAGCTCTGTGCGTGGACTCAAATGCTTTCCCTGAAATTATGCCCTAAAGATAGTGAGCATTTATCATATATATATATATATATATATACGATGTGTGACGCTGCTACTGTGCCCATAAAAAAAAACTACCTGATTTAAATTTGTCCTTGGGCAGCTCTGGACCACTTCCAACATTGCTGCTATTTTTAGATCACTCTTTGAAAATCATGTTCTGACCTCCTGGTCTGCTGATGTAAATCAAAGGCTGCATTATGGTAAATGGTCTTTACCTTATATTTAAACCCCTCCCCAATTTTTTTGACATAGCAACAGCCTGCTCACCGTTTGCTCTAGTTGGAATAAATAGAAATAAGCACACTAAGCTAATTGTTAAGATTAGGATATCGACAGCTATGAATATACTTCTGCCCCTGTTTCAAATATAATTAAGCATTATTGAATACAAGAGGGTGACGCTAACAGCTTGCCACAAATCTATTAGCTTTTTTGAGCTATTTCCTTTGACGTTTTTATTCTGAGTGCATACCTGACTTGGTTTTTTTTGGTGTTTTAAATTCATACTGACTTTTCTCCCTTGCCTCCTTATCTCCTTTGTTTTGTTTCCTCATCATTGACAGCGTGATAAAACACACAGGTCACGTCCTTCCATCCTCCTCCTTTCTGAGCGTTTCGACCCACTTTTCATGATACTGGGTGACCATAAACTTGTAGTCATCCTGTAGCCAAATTCATGTTAAATTTATTTTAAAAGTATTTAAAAAGAGTATTTTTCTTTTTAGATTTTCTTTTTAATTTATTTATCAACATTTCTCGAGATCTGCTTTGTTTTCTCTTCTTTATATATGTCTGTGATTGTTTACTGCTCTCACCTGTCTCACCTTTTGCTTTCTCTCTGGCTACAGCGATCTAGACAGAGACTTTTGGAATAACAATGACAGCAGCAATGTCCAACAGAGGTGGAGCTCCTACCCACCCAAGGAGTTCCTCTTAAACATGTCTCCCTATGCACCCTACGGAGACCCCCGCCTCACGCCCAAGTGAGTCTCATTCATGTCTGGTAAGGGACTCCTCTGTCTGGGCAGGGCTGTAATGAAACAGGGGCTTCTGTACAACGCTGTAGGAGTGGTCAACATAATAAAATCTTTTGCTCTTTGAGGTCATAGGTATGAGACAAATAGCACAAAAATATTCCAAATCAAAGGCTGATCAATACACAACTCAGAGCAGTGAAAAGGTCACATTTAATAGCCTAAAGGGAAACAGAAAGCCTGATTTTGTAACGCTGTCAGATCACATATCTTTTAAATGGAATTCTCCCCTCATCCCCGGTAATCCTCATGTTTTTGCATTCAGGCATGTCCACAGTGAGGTGGTGTTTAGTATGCACTGCTGGCCATGCAGCAGCTGATAGAGATGTGCAGCACCATCCCTTAATATCTGTGATTCCTTGGGCTGCACTGACACTAACTAAAGTTATGCACAATTTCCAAACTGCTGCTTTCAGACAGAAAGGCTGCCGTTGTATAGGAGTTTGAGCCCTGTGTCTTTAAAACAATACAGAAGAGTAAACTAGGGAAGCAACAGTATAGTTTGCTCTTAAATCACATACAGCGTGTACAAATGAATGTCTTTGATAGCTCCACTGCTTACAGCCCTGCTAACTTCACCTCGGTAGACCCTCCCTACCTCTCACCTGCAGCCCATGGACTGTTACCATGGAGACGGACAACCCTCAGAGAAAAGATCCCACTGTTTAACAAAACTTTTCCCCATTTGTGGT
>NW_024582420.1:2084035-2129700 GCF_018398535.1 Haplochromis burtoni
GGGGGGGCACTCAACGCCAAATATTAAAATCTTCTTTTCAGGATTGTGTAATAAATAACCAACATCCACAGAGGGTTGAACGTAGTGCACTAAGAAAATGAGTTTTTCAGTTTTTGTCAGGATTACTTTGACATTCAGAGAAGTATGATTATTTGCTTTCTGGCTGACATGACATGATACTACTCATGTAGTATGTTTTATTAAGAGCTAAAGCTTCTTTTTTCAAACTGAGAATGAACTAAGGGGCTGCACCAGAATCCAGTAAAAAATAAATAAATAAGGGAGGATTACTTTGGAGTGTAGCATGCAAAATAGTAAATCCCCTTTAAATATAAATCTGCAGTCAAGATGTGGTCAGATTAGCTTGAGTTCAGAGGTCTGAAGAAAAAGTGACTTCTTCAGCAAAACATGTAATAGGCACGCCGGTCCAGTTTGTCCATTTCATGCTTTGCCTCTCCAAAACGTGAACATGCAGAAGTTGTATTGTGCATGCGGAAGTTGAATTACCAGCGGAGATGACGTATGAAGTTAATTTCAGGGTGCCTAATTGCCATATGTATTTACATGTAAATGCGTTAATAATGTCTGATAAAATGCTTTCCTGTGATTATTTTCATGTGGGCTTGAAATAAAATGTTTCCCTCTGTTGTTACTGCAACTTCTGCATGTGTGTCTGTTTCACATTTTGGAGAGGCAAAGCGTGAAATGGACGCAGTGGACCAGCATGACCAGCATGTAATATCTGTAATATCGGGTTGTAATGTTGGTCCAGGATCAACATTGCATCTGACCAATCACGTTGTTGTGATGTCATAACTTTGGAATGTGGAGCAAAAAGAAAAAAGAAGCTTTTGTTAATATAAAACCCTCTTCATGAAAAAAAATTATTAACATTTCCAGTGTTTTCTTTATTAATTTGAACAGTGTAATAAATATATTATCAAGTTAGGTTTCCTAGCCAGATTTATGTTACTGATATTAGTATGCCAGTGATAGTTTTTAATAGCGTTAGCTATTTTTTTGGCTAATGCTAAGACATTGTGACTCGTCAGTTGCTATGTTGATTCTGGACTACAATTGTTATGATGATAGGAGGATAGTAACAACACCAACTCGTTGATATTATGCTCAGTTTTTCCACTGAAGAAGAAGTGAAAAGCTATACCCAAATGAACAAACCAAACTGTATCAGATTTCCTTATCTTGATTATTGAACATGCACCAAATAAAGAGGCAGCTTCATTAATGTAAATGCAGAAGGCTTACAACAATGGGTGAACTGGTTACACTAAAAAAATGGGAAAAGTTCTTCGAACAGTTAATTCCAAATGTTGCAAAACTGCTCAAATGCAGTCCAATGCCCAGGTCAGCTCGACCCAGCAGAGCAGCTTTTCAGTTATTGAAGACAAAACTGACCCAGAAGCAAGCAGCAACTGAAAGTAGCAGCAGTTAAGGCCTGGAAGAGCATCTCAAGGGATGAATGGGTTCTTTCATCTAATTACTGAAAACAATCCTTATATTTAAATAATGTTAGCTTGTAGCTTGAAAATGAGTAACTGTGTGTAAACATGGCTGCAATTCCTGAACAGTTAATTCTAAATTTTTGTTACAAATCTTGAATGAAAAGTGAAAGTTCACACTTTCAGTATTATATTCAATATCTGAGGGTGGTACTTTCTTCTTTCCACCAGAAAACAAATAATTGTATTTCTCAAAATGTCCATCTGTTCCTTTAATGACGTGGTTTTTGGTCTGACTTTTTTCACTGTTTTGTTTTGTTTTGTTTAGGCAGCACGGTGGCACGGTGGTTAGCACTGTTGCCGCACAGCAAGAAGGTCCTGAGTTCAATTCCAACATCAGGCCGGGGTCTTTCTGTGTGGAGTTTGCATGTTCTCCCCGTGTTTGCGTGGGTTCTCTCCGGGTACTCCGGCTTCCTCCCACCGTCCAAAGACATGCACCTTGTGGGGATAGGTTAATTGGATAATCTAAATTGCCACTAGGTGTGAATGGTTGTCTGTCCCTATGTGTTAGCCCTGCGACAGACTGGCGACCTGTCCAGCGTGTACCCCGCCTTTCGCCCTATGACAGCTGGGATAGGCTCCAGCGCCCCCCGCGACCCTGAAAAGGATAAGCGGAAGCGAATGGATGGAGGGATGGATGGATTGTTTTGGGGGGTTTTGTGAGTGTAAAGTTACGTGTTTTTACCCCACTCCCCTTTCTCCTTCACTCTTTCTGTGTTTTCTGCTTGTTGTCACTACTCGTACTATCACTCATAGTACTTTGAGTGCTTTAAGCCTCCCCGATAGCCCTCCTGAGTCTAGTCTACTAAGCCTTATTCCAAAAATAGTGACACTGTATCCTTGGTGTACAGTGCAACGTCTGTTTCATATCAACCTCCATTCCATCATTTAGATGCACCTCACACAGTCACTGAGGCATTAAGTGAACCTGTTCTTTCTTATTTTCTCTAATTATAACTCACTTGACTCTTTCAAAACCACTGGGCGCTCAGTTATTTGGTGTCTGTGCAGTGGTGCTGAAATTATTTTTAAATTCAGCGAACAGCAGTGATTATAGCTTTTGTTGTGATTGCATTTCATTCTGTTATTGACAAGATTAATTCTGTGTGGCATTTGATAAGATAGTAATGGTGAGATTTCTGAATAGGGTGATAGTGGATCACTGAGCTATTTCATAGTCCTTACTGTGGCGATTCCTTTGTACAAAGCAAGTTTGTTTAGCAGCTTTCAAAGGTGTCTTTCTGAGGTAAATCGAAAATTACTGTTTGGAAACAGTTCAGACAAATTATATCTAAAAGCAAGGAAAAAAGGGATCAAGTCACGAAAAAGAACATGTTATTCAAGTAATGATATTCAAGTTGTGATTAATTATATCACATTCATCATTGCAAAAACAATCATTCACTTAACTGTCAGCCTACACTTAATGCTTGAATGTCGTTGTGGACGCCCTCCTGTTGTTCACCTGTGTGTCGTGTGATTTGTCCTCAATCAAAAGGTCCCGTACTGATCTCAGCGTTCTGTCTGTACTCGTCTCTGTGACGTCCCAGTCCAGGTCAGCTGGGGTTGGGTTTGTGGCATGCTCTGAAGAAAAGAGGACACTTTAAAATGAAATGCTTTTTTTTTATTTCAATGGGAATATTTGCAAATTAAGTGAAATATTTTATGCAAATGCATAAAAGTGCTGCAGGCGAGTTCTTGTGAACAGACTATAGCATTCTGTTTTCATACCCTGCAGTCTTAAAATGTGAAAATGACGCATTTGCATCATTTCTCGGCTGCTATGCCTGCCTCCGAGAGCCAGCGGCTTGGTCACTGCTGTGTACATGTATGAGTGAAATGGGCAGAATGTCGGGTTCTTGTGGTCCTTTTCTTACCTTAAACTAGGATATAGTGGACTGAGCAGCTACAATAACAAAAGTTTTCTGAATATCACTCCACACTTAGTGAGAATCTGTGTAAATTCGACATTAAGAAGTTGCTTTAATAACATATTTTACAATGAACAGAGTAAGCTTTTGTGCAGCTTTGAACTGAATTATTGTAAATATGTTTTGCCCCCTTTTAGTCCCCAAAGAGTGAGATGACTGTCCTCTCCAATTTAGTCAAAGCATTGGTGACGAGCAGCTGCTCTTCCAAGTTTTTGTTATTCACTGGACACTTGTGGCTAGACTGAGTGCCTGTGAAGTGTCTTAGTCATCGATTTGACTAACTCATAACACTTTTGCTCTCCGGCTCTGTGCGTCTGTCTCTCGTCTATCTCTCTCTTTTTTGTTTTGTTTGTACCTTCTCGTGGGTCTGTCTGTCCGTGTTTTCCTTGTCTACGACCCACCCCACCGTTCCACCCAGTGGGGCTGTGGATAAGGGTGGGCAGGGTGGTGCTGGACCCTCACCGGGGGCCAGTGACAGCGGGGGTGGTGCTTGCTCTGGGACTGGGGCAGGGCCCAGTCGCAGCGACAGCGTGCGGAGCATGGTGACGGGGGGCAGCAAGGCCGGGCGCTGGCAGACGGTCCAGAGCCACATGCATGCCGGAGGCCTGCGGTTTAGCAAGTGAGTGGCGCATGGTGACATGGGGCACGCATGAGGGGCTACAGTGGGCACAACAGCAGCATGGTGTGGCAATCAAGGAAGTGAGTCTGTAAAAATATCATGGATGGAGTAGTTGCATGTACTCTTTTTTTTGTTCTTTTTACACATTTGAAACCCTGTGCAGGTGAAGACAATGTAAAGCAGGCTTTAAAGAGAAGATGCTTTGCAGAATGCACCTGCTATGCATGAGTAACCGTTTAAACCTCTTGGCTACAGAGAGGTTCCTCACTCATAAACAAATGCCATTTTTATGTCAGCTGCCAACCAAGTGATGTTGCAGACAAAGCAAATTCACGCAGTTGTACTGTTCCTCTGCAGGCTCCAATTTGCTGAAGGCTGTAACAGTTTCAAGAATTTCAGACAAAACAGATGCTCTCTGAAGATCTTCAGAAACGACATGTTCATTCGTCTGAAGTAACAGCTTTTTAAACTCTGAGTGGGTTGCTGGATAAACAGCAGGAGAGCAGTTTTATCCGGGCTAGTGATACAAATGAACCTTCTGTTAGTAACTGCTGGATGAATATGATAAGATGATACTGTAAACAACATCATTCGATAACGGTGCTGCATAGTGGGAGGAGGTAGTAAAAGTTACCCAAAGTTTGAGCAGTTTATTGCTTGCGTTGACATGAAACTCCCTTTAATTAATCAGGGCAAAAGTCTGAAAACTGGATTCTTTTTTTGCTAAAGAGTCAGTGTGAGTAAACTGTAAATACATACAGTAAATACAAACACAAGGATGTTATCTCTCAGAAACCAAAGGGAAATATGTATACGTAAAGACTAGGGCCAAGTCACAGGATGGCCCCAGTCTTCATTTTGCGTTAACCAAAACAGTCCCAAGTTTCTAAAACTTTGAAGTAGAAATACAAAATAGACTCAGGATAGCTATTTGTTAGCTATAACCTTTCTGTGTGACCTTTACACATTCTTCCACTCATCCCAGGCCCCACTGTGACCCTTCTTTGGATAAGTGGTTAAGAAAATGAATGGATGGAATTAACAGCTGCCCTCATTGTGTGGCATTAAAAAAAGCACACAAGCTTAATGTAACAGCTTCGTTGCAGAGATAAAGATTTATGATTTGGTGTCATTTCTAGTGATGTGCGATACCACTGATTTCCTTTCCGATCCGACACCAAGTAAAATTCAGGGTGGTATCGACGATACTGATCCGATACCCATACTTTGTACAAAAACGTATTTCAGTTATTGTATCTCAAATTATAGCGTCATAATGATTACAGGACATCGGATTACTTGTTCTTATCGTTTAATAATGCACAGTTAACATATAGAAATAAAAAAACTGAAGTTGTGCGCTATTTGAACATGTTGCCTGCCTGCAGCACTAAAGGACTCTGTGAGAGACGTCTGTCTCGCCCTAGCAGCACCTGTCCCTGTCCTCCGCTTCAGTTCGCCTCAACATAAGCTCGTCATATTCTGTGATATGATTTACTCTGAAGTGCTTGATGAGGTTAGTAGTGTTGCCACAACACCTCATTTTCTTGCCACATGTATTGCAAACTACGTCTCAACCGTTTTTGTGGACGTAAAATACGTCTGCACATGACTCCATTAACGCTCAGCCATTGTTGTGAGTGTGCACACTAAGGGGCTGGACACATTTATACAGACGTACTTCGCACATGACTATGACAGGCGAAAGACTAAGTAGTTCCTTCCAATGTAGACAATCCAAATGATACAGTTTCTTTCCACTCTGTTCCTGTTAATGATAACCTACAAATTTACCCTAAATTACTAAAATATCGATATTTTAATATGAGTATCGATTCTAGAACATAAATGACTGCTATCGGAGGAATCGATATTTCAGTATCGATCCGCACATCACTAATCATTACTATACAGTGCTATGACAAAGTTTTTGCCCCTTTCCTGATTTCTTCCTTTTATTTTTTTATTATGGCATATTTGACACACTTACAAATTTCAGATAGTCAAAGAAATTTTAATTTTAGACAAAGATAACCAGAGTAAAAACAAAATTCATGTTAAGGGAAAAATGCTATCCAAGCCAGCCTGACCCTCTATGAAAAAATAATTGCCACCTAAACCTAATAACTGGTTGTGCCCCTCTCAGTAATCAATAGAGCATTTGCAATAACTGACAATGAGTCTATTATATCCCTGTGGAGGACTTTTGGCCAACCCTTCTTTGCAGAATTGTTTGTAATCCAGCCACACTGGAGGGTTTTCCAACGGTCATACCAAAGCATCATAATCAGATTTAAGTCCAGATTTTGAGTAGGACACTGACAACTTGACTTATACTGCCACATAAGCCAAGTGTCCTTGAGCTTCAGAGCATGAACTAACAGCTGACAATTGTGCTTCAGGGTTTTCTGGCAGAGAGCAGAATTCACATTTCCATCAAGAATGTCGTCCAAGTCCCGAAGCAGCAAAGCAGCCCCAGACAAGCACACTATCACCACCATGTTTGATTGTTGATATGATGTTCTTTAGATGCTCTGTTAGTTTTACATCGGCCGTAACGAGATTCAAACCATCCAAAACGTTCAGCTTTTGTTGTGTCAGTTCACAGAATATTTTCCTTAAATTTTTTGGCCAATGTGAGACAAGCTTTTTGCTCAGCAGTGGTTATCACCTTTGAACTCTTGCTTGGGTGCCATTTCTGCTCTGTCTCTTTGTGAATCATGAACTATGACCTTAAGTGAGGCCTGCAGTACTGCACTTTGGTGTTCTGGGTTTTTTGCGATGAGTCCTGGATGAGTCGTTGATGCACTCTTGGAGTAATTTTGGTAAGCCAGCCACTCCTGGGAAAGTTCACCACTGTTGCAAGCCTTGCACCTCCATTTGTGGATAATGGCTCTCACTGTGGTTCACTGGATTCCTAAAGCCTTAGAAAAGGCTTTGTAACCCTTTTCAGACTGATAGATGTCAATGACTTTGACATCTTGAGTTTTTTTTGGTCGTGTCAGACAGGTTTAAGTGATATCTTGGGGGCGGTTACTTTTTCACACAGGGCTAGGTAGGTTTGGACCCCTTTTTTTACCTTAGTAAACGAAATCACTATTTTAAAACTGCAAATTTGATGACGTGAAATATGTAAGTGTGAGAAAACATTTAAAAAAGAAATGCATGTTATCCAACAATGTAAATCATCACAAATAGTGCTTTCTAAACTACAATTAAGTGAATTTTTGCAATTATAATTTGTCAAACAAACTGGTTGCTGAAAGCTGGATTTTTTTTCAACACCTGTAGCACATACAAGATATAATGACAATAACATGTGTGAATCAAACGGTCTCCTGGAAACAGTTTGATCATTGAATTAAGAGCAGTACTCTGTAATATACAATAGATTAATAAGTGGAGCTCTACAATAGCGTTCAGCACAGTAGATGAAAGCCATCTCTCCACTCAGTCACAATTCCTTCATTACTAGCTAACTCTTCATAATACTGCCTGCCCCTGTTATTCTGATAGAATAGATTAATTAGAAACTAGGAAGCAAAACTGTGATTTCAGAATTGATATTTGCCTCTTGATTGGACTGAAGATAATAGAAACTGCCTCCATGCATAAAATGATGAATGAAAATTAGGGAACTGGAGAGCTCAGTGCACAGCAAGAAAACACAGGCAAATAAACAATTTGCAAGCAAACCAAGAAAACATCTTCACCAATTAGACAACACATGCCCTAAATGTAGGACAATGGTTCTGTTTCCTCACCTCGCAGCATTTATTGAAATTGTGCTTTCTTGTCCCTGTGCATTATGTTTGAGTGACCTTTATTTAAATAGTATACTGATATAAACATGAATTTAAATGGTAAATGGCCTGTATTTGTATAGCGCTTTACTTAGTCCCTAAGGACCCCAAAGCGCTTTACACTACATTCAGTCATCCACCCATTCACACACACATTGACACACTGGTGATGGCAAGCTACATTGTAGCCACAGCCACCCTGGGGCGCACTGACAGAGGCGAGGCTGCCGGACACTGGCGCCACCGGGCCCTCTGACCACCACCAGTAGGCAACGGGCGAAGTGTCTTGCCCAAGGACGAACTCCCAACTCTTGAGCCATGATCGCCCCACAATTAAGTTATCCCACCACATTATTCTTTACTCCTATCACTCCTCTGTTTTGTTTTCCTGCTCTTTTTAAATCCACCTGTATTTCCATTTCTCCTTTGGAATTGGTTTCTATTTTTGAGCATTTACGTCTCTCTGCCATACGATCTTTCACCCTTCACTGTTGATATTTTCTCGCTCTCCTTGTTTTTCACCCTCCTCAATTTCCCTTAATTACGAAATCATTCAAGGTTTATAGTCATCTTAATTGACTTTCAAGCAAGAAGAAATGTGAAAATAACCCTCTAAGTCAGTAATTGGATACAGCAGATAAAAAGGGACCGTGCTCAGGGTGTATGAATGACTGTGGCTGGTGCCACCGTGCCGATAAAGAAGGCAGCAATGATGTACAGTACCTGAAAGCACAATTTTAAGGGAAACCACTTGAAAAGGGCTTAGAATATTTCAAATGATAAAATTAGTCAAACTCAAGACAGTGAAAAGACTTGAAGCAGGTAATACGGCATGTGCTCAGACATCTGGCTTAATGTCACCATTAAACCATCAAGATATACTAATTTTTCATGATGTCAGCTATGATAACGTGACTATTGAACCCCCCAAAATAAGGGGTATTACACACTCACCAGACACTTCATTAGGTACTCCTGTTTAACTGCTCATTAAAGCAAATATCTAATCAATTGGTCAAATGGCAGCAAAGCAGAGTATGCTAAAGTTCAGACTGAGCATTTAGAAGAAAGGTAATTTAGGCAACTTTGAACACACATAACCTTTTTAGACTTTTACAGAGAATTGTCAGAAAAAGAGCAAGTATCCAGTGAACATCAGTTCCCTAGATGAAAAGGTTTCGTTGATGCCAGAGGTCAGAGGGGGATGGCCAGACTGCTTTGAGCTGATAGAAAGCCAACAATAACTCAAATAACCGCTAGTTATAATCAAAGTATGAAGCAGAGCATCTCTGACCGCACAACACAACAAGCCGTGAAGCAGGTGGGCTACAGCGGTAAAGGACCAAGAACAAGTTAAGAACAAGAAACTGAAACTATAATTCTCATGGGATGACCAAATATGGACAACAGAAGATTGGAAAAATGTGGCCTGGCCTGAGGAGTTGGAATTTTTGCTATGACTTTTAGATAGTGTGGTCGGAATTAGACATAAACAATATGAAAAATCCCATCTTGTATCAGTTGCTCAGGCTGATTCTTGTGTAATGGTGTGGGGGATACACATTTTCTGCCCTTCAGTACCATCAGTGGCCTCAGTTAGCCTAGCCTACCAAGTAATGGTACTCAAATGGCCTCTACAGTCACTAGATCTCAATCCAATAGAGCCCGTTTGAGTTGTAGTGAAATGGGAGATTCACACAAGTGAATGTTGACATGCTGTCATGCCAGCATGGACCAGAATCTCAGAGGAATGTTTCCAGCACCTTATTGAACCTGTGCCACCAAGAATTTATGCATTTATGAGGACAAAAGAGGCTTCAACTCATTACTAGAAAAGTGTAACTAATGAAGTGTCTGGTGAATATAGGGGTGTTAAAGGTGTTAAGTCACCTTCTTATTTTGGCTATACCAAAGTTAGCTGCAAATTTTAGTTCATTTGCTCAAATCATCATGCAGCAATAACGTAGGTCATCAATTTCCTCTTTTAACATCCCATTTTACACCTGCCCACCTGTCCTGCCACATGCCAATTCCTTTATCTGAGGAACAATGCATCCTGTAGAGTAAAACACAGCCAGACAATCAAATTCATCAAAGCTAAGAATCCTTATAAAATACATTACCTATAGTAAAAAATGCTAAAAGGTTTTAAATTAATTGAAGCTAAAATTATCAGAGCACATATAAAGGGATGATCTACTGTAACAGTGTACTGTTATTAAAAATATATATTCTACATATTCTTGGTGTACAAAGACTGTGTAGCTCAGTACAAAGACTCATAAAAGTTTAAATGTTTAGGTTCAAATGATTAATTTAGAAGTTGTGCGATTATATTTTAGTTATTTCATGTTTATGCTTGGATAAGTGGTTGTGTGAACTGTTTGTGTTAAGATTTAAGTTGTTCATATTTCTTACATGAATATCTAGCTTGAAATTCTTTTTCCTCATCAGAGCTCTAAATATTTTTTTCTTCTAATGATGATCATATCTTCAAAACAGTTTTGCCCTAATGACGTAGATTTATGTCATAGTTTTTGACTTTTTACTGAAAAATCGGACTTCCTGATTGCTGTTGCTCACCTGTTGCACTGATTATTCAAGCTGGGATAATCCAAGCCATGAAAGTGCTCCTGCTAACAGTCGCCCATAGCTGTTTGTGTAGGAAAATAAATAAAAAAGTCAAACTTCTGGAACCCCAAATGCCCTCCTCCCACTTCAAAACCGTATAATTCTGCTCAACAGAAATCCGCCAAATAACTTTTATACATTAATTCACATTTATTCAGTTCGAATATTAGGCACAAGTAAACAAACACACTCATCAAAGTCTCTCCCCAGGAAAGATCGAATGGTGTGCTCCGTGTGCGTTTGTATGAGAGAAAACATGCATGCATCAGAGCATGTATATGAGCCCTGTCTTGTATTTACTTGATCCAGCATTGCACTGCTCCTCAGGGTGCTTGTCTCCTGGCTCTCCAACAGAGTCAGAGCCGAGGTAATACCAAAGAGCGCTGCTGTACACAACTCAAGTCCAGGCAGTAAATCCTCCCTCACTGCATTAGCTTCAGACAGAGCTGTTTAGCACAAGCTTACAGTCATCAGGCAGGGCAGTGATTGAGGGGAGGATAAGGGGTGAAGCACTATTACATGCTTGTAAGAGTAGCAGACCTGTAATTAGAGGGCAGACTTAAGGAACGGTGATTGGAGGTGGTGTGGCTATAGAGTGATGTGAGGGCTGAGGGTAAAGAAAAGATGAATAGGCAGAGGAGAACCACAAAGGTAAAAGGAAGAGCTGCGAGTGAAAACATAGCAGGAGCCGACAGGACCTTTGAGAAAGATTGGTGGAAGCAAAAGGGAAGAAGGTAGAAGTAGGTCAAGGCTAATTAGGGAGATAGATAACGGAGAGAAAGAAATTCAGCACTGCAGATAGAGAGCCGAGTCTCAAGTGAAGAGATAGTGCTACTATACCTTAAGCTCCAATTTAATTCCACTTAACGCTGAGGTAGGAACCATGTTTGTAGAATCATAAAAGGGGAAAAAAGAACCTAATAACCTTTCAGTATATTGTAATTACAGTGGTCTTGGGGGGGGGGGGGGGGGGGGGGACTAGACTCTTGCACTTCTTGTGCTCTAATCAGACGTTGGAGAATCGAGCCCGTGATGGGAGACCGGACCAATCAGATCTTTTCAGACCTGATCACAGGAGTAATGTAAAGTAGAATAAGAGTCCAAGTCCACACGAGAATTAAGATGTTGGAGGTATTAGTGGTTAACTGGAGAACTTTCAGCTGGGAGAGCTGGGTTCATGTTCCTATGTGAAGTTTAAAGTCAGAGTTGATTGTGTGAGCAAATGCTCATATGCTTGATTGCTGGGAGGGAGTTGGCACAAGAAGGAAGAGCTGCAGGAGGAGATCTGTCTATGTTGAAGATTCACCCTTTCTAGATTTCTGCTGCAGTTTTAAGACCTGATCCCACTGAATGCATCACGCACAACAACAAAAAATCTCCCAAACTATGACCGCTGAACACATCAGAATGCAACTCATCAGTTTGTTTGCTCATAGACAGACAGACTGCCTTCGTGTGTTTTCTTTTAATGGGCTTATTAGACAGCACTAGCTGCTCGTTAGTGGAACAGCTGGCATGATGGGCATTTAGATTCAATGTAGAGTCACCCATGTCACTCCCTGTGAAATAAATTGATAATTTTGTTTGGCTTTCGTCATTTTATCAACCTGAAGGACAGCTGCAAAGAGGACTACACCCTGATTTTGGCATTCTGATGCTGCAAAATGTGCATTTCCAGTGGGACCAGTGTCACTGGCTGCAGGTTTTTAATTTGTCTGTGATTCTACAAAAAGCAGAGGTTTGTTTAGTCGCCAGTTTGGATATGAATGATATGTTGTATGCCAGACTAAACACGTATGGTCTGCTAGGCAAGATAAGGCAAAAATTCAGCACAGCTGTTTTCTTGCAGATGTTTAACAAGTATCTCAAGCTTGTTGTCAACTCCTTCTTTACTGATCTTTGCTCTCTCTCAAGTCTCTCTCCCTTGGATAGTCACTGCAGACTCCTAGAGTTCAGTCAGTGCTGTGCTTATGTATGTTTTGGCCATTTTTATCCTCTCTTCCTTTTGATATCAACATAATAACATGTTACAAATTTGTTTTATACTTTCATCTTTCACCCTTTCATCTCAAAACGGCCTGCTCTTTCTTCTATATTCCCATTACGTATCTCTAACTCCATTTATTTCCTTTTTTTTGTATCCATCTCTGTCCTCGGTGTTCCCATGTATCCGTTCAGCTTTGGGGACGCTTCCCTTTCATCAGCTTCCACCCTGGAGCACATCCCGTCTTCAGCTGTGGCGCGCCCTCGGCCCCTGGTCCGGCAGCAGAGCCTCCAACAGCCCCTCACTCACCAGCCTCCTCCGGGTCCCAACGACCCCCCAGTCACCTCGCAGAGTCTGGGCCAGTTGCACACAGGCCCAGGCGGGGGGGGCCACCGTGGGGGCCCGCGGGGGGTCCGGGGGAGTCCGGCTGGAGCCTCCCGGTACAGAGGAACAGGGACAGGCCGATCAAGGTCAAATCCAGGCAGCTGGGACCACATGGTGGAGCAAATCCGAACCCGAGGTCTGGATGTTAAGTCGTTCCTGTAAGTACTTTACTTTCCTATAAGTAAAGTTGAGGATCATATGTGCAGCACTGCAAATACAAATTTATTAAATTTAGTGCACCATTTTATTGTAGTCTCTTAAATCCTGCCTTCAGTTTTCAAATTATCGTTTGTGTCCTGGAGTGTGATCTGTGGCATTGTCAGTCTTCAAATCCTGTAAGTAATAGTATAAATAGTTGAATGTGAAATTACTTTGTAAAATAAAAGTTCTGCTTTCAAAAGTGTACCGAAATATAAATGTTTAATATTACTCATAACAAGAGAAGTATAGCAGGAATAATAAAATGGACCCGTGAGTGTCGCACTAATACATAATTATCACTATATCATTAATGTTTAAATAGCTTTTTGCTGCTGCAGGTGGTTGACGGGGCTAATTTGAACTGTTTTAAATGCACCACATTTGTGGTTAAGTTGATAATAAATCATCTCTGTATGTAAAAGTAGTGGATCAAACTTCCTTCTGAAATGTAGGCAATTAGAAGGAACACACTCAAATTTTAAATACTCAAACAAGTAACTCAAACGTTGCATCCTACTGCTGGAACGTGGTGCTGTTAAATCTTGTTGAGTGCTGCTGAGAGGTGTTTTTGTTCGCCCCCCTTTTTTTCACTCATGCCTGACAAAATAAAGCTCTCAGTATAAAGCACCAGAAACAGAAAGAGATTCTTCATGAGTGTGGGATTTCTTGAAGGGCTGCCGAATAAGCTGTGGTCTAATAAAGTGACAAAATGGCAAAGCGTGTGCCTTTTACACAGGATGGAACCAAAATCAACTGCAATCCTCTACGGTCTCTGCAGAACTTCAATTTATTAATTTTGATGAGGTTGTCCCCTAGAGACTCATTTAAATGATTATTTTCAGGGTGTAGTGATATTAATATGCATGTAGTAGAAAAGGTGTGTGTCGGGCATCAAGGGTTTTAACATATTAGTTTTTCATTGCTGTTAATTGCCAATCATGTAAATGTCTCAAATAATAGGTGATATTATCTTCTCTTAAGGTATTTTATAATCACTTTCTAATGTTCTTCAGCTCCCATTTACATTTATTTGTGTTTATTTACTTGTGTATAGTTTTAAATTTTACAAAAAGAGCGCTGGCACATGCAAAAGTTCAGATTTAACATCTGTTTATTATCATATATTTAATATATTTTTATAGTAATTCCAGCAGGTCATAAGAAAAACAAACTTGATTTAAACTTGTCTGGTCTGGAACTGTGCATCACCACAGCATGCATATATTAACTACACAGCAGTACCATAAAATACAAACTTCTGTTTTTTTCCCTATTACGTGCATCTTTTATGTCTTGATTTAGGTGGTATAAAACAGCCAGATACCGCAGGATAGCGTTAGGCCTAACAATAAAATAAACAATCTTTAAATATTCAGATTTCAAAACTTGTTTTCTTCTAAAGTTTTTTTCAAGACAGACTGATAAAAAAAAATCCAATCATAAGCAGAAATCTTATAACAAGCCCAACCTGGGTTACAAAAAAATAAAGCAAAGTTAGCCAAAGTCACGAGTGATTTTTCAACACCAATTTTCCAACTCATTCTTCACTGAGTAGAGAAGCTTCTGGTGTGCGATGGTCAGTGATTGTTTTTTGATACCGAGCATGGAGAGCCTTCCTCCACCCCTTAGCTTGAGTGATAGATTACAGATGATGTGCTCTGCAAAGCAGCCTCATGTAAAAGCTCTCCTTCCCGCCTGACCGCAAACATAGATGCTCACACACATCCATACACATAGCTCTTTGCTCTGTACCTTTTACATGTCCGCCCATTAGCAGTGTCTCCGGGGCTATTGACCTCCCTGCCTATGTGAATCATCATTCAAATAAGGCTGTGTACATCATGCACACGAAGGTGGTTGTCCCTGTCCTCGTGAATCTCGTTGGACCAAACACGCCAGCGGTTGACCCTGGAGGTGGTGGGAGAGGGAGACGTGGAGGTGGGTGGGGGCAGTGTGGGTATCATGCATTTGTGATCAGTGGTGTATAAACAAGCAAAAGCAGCAGTTTCACCCTCCAGCTGTGACCATACCTGTCACGCAGTGTGGCATCTGAGCTGCTCCCCTTTCATTTTCCGATCAATAGACCTGATGTAGGTGGCAATGATTTCAGCGTGGAGCACGTGTGTCTTTTTTTGGTCATTTATATAAATCCATTCACTTTATCGATGAGCGTCATGTAGATGCTGTTTACACATCCCCAGTGGGCTGCAGCCTCTCAAGTACTAATGTGTTCCTCTTGTTGTCAATACTACTTCAACAAAGAGCACCTTGTTTGGTCGGGAGCACTCCAGAGAGTGGGGACAAAAAATATGAAATGTGCAGAGATGAGAGGAGGAAGATCAGAGAAAAGCTAAGAAGAAACTGGAAACATCAGGAAGGAGATAAGATTCATTTTAAAAAAAAAAAAAATCTTTTGATCCTATTTAAATCTATTTATGTTTCTAAGCTACATGCACGTCGACACGTGAAGTCAGCGCTGCCAACGTGACTGGCTCGCTGCTGCAGGAGTTAAACTTTTCCAGTTAAATTTTTGAGAGAAAATAAACATTTGGGTCTCTGCAATTTCATTAGCACCCACCACTATCTGTTATTCACAACAAAGGCATTCAGATAAACGTAAGACAGCACCTAATCCACCAAATAAAAAGTAAATAAATAAATAAATGTGAGGCTGAATCTTTTATAGCTAAGCCTAAAACTAAGCCAGCTGATGTTAAGGGCTGCAAGACATCAGAAAAAAAAACATGTTTTGAAGTTGGATTTGGCTTTTAAGGGAAGAGGTAGTGGCGAAGAATACTATATGTTAAGGTTGTCCTTGGATCATGCATGCTATGGTAAAGGGTTGTAAAAAATGAAAAATAAATGTGGTGAACGGAGAAAAAAAGCTAGAAGAGTGTACAATATGTACATACATGTGACTTACTGTCTGTGACTGTGAATCACAAGGTTAGTTGTGGGCAAATGCTCATTTGTTAAGGGCACTGTTTGCATGGCTTTGAATTCATGGCGCAGTGTTGTTCAGTAAAATGCATTTTGGATGATTTCAGGCTTGTTTAGAGAGACAATAACAGCTGCAAATGAACATTGTGTTTCTTTGTTGCAGGTATGCTTGCACCTCTGTTTTTGTGGATTTTCTTTTTTCTTTTTGCTTTGCATGTCATTTGCATGTCATTTCAGGTGATTCTGTTTTTCTCTGAGACAATCCAAACCTTTCTTTTAGGGTTTTCTGTACAAATATTAGCATATTTATTACTCACAGAGGCAACATACAGTGGTGTTAAAAAAATGTGATCGCCCCCACTTATTTATCAAAAGTTATTCGTTGTTGAACATCACTTTTGTTATTCTCTAACAAACAAAAACAATAGTAAATGATAGCCACATATACAATGTCAGTGCAGTGTTGTGTCAGTGTTAATGAACTGAAGAAATTCAGCTTTGAAGCAATAAATTGGCTGAAAAAAATCTCTACTCATCCTAATGCTACAGCATACAGTACATTAGGCAATCAGAGGGATTACACATTATCTGAAATGTTACAAAACTTTAATGTAATTCAAAGACCGGGTGACTTTTCTTTGCAAACTCACGGCCTCGATGAGTTAATGGTAAAGAACAAAACTTCCCTAATAACTTAAGGTTTAAATCATTTGTGTAACAAACAGCACTGATAATAAAACCAAAGAATGAATAAATACTAACCTGGGATCAATGAAAGGTTCCGAATTAATTGTGCTTCCTTGTTACCTTTAACAAGCACACATAATCTACACTGCCAGACCAATAATAAATCACCACCTTCAGCTGAGAGCCTTATATTGGCTAAATTGCTGTGTAACCTTAAGAAAAACACTTATCAATGAAGCTAATTAGAAAAAAATGTATATGGGTCAGTGGGAAAAGGGTATCATCAGGGCAAGAAGAGCGGCAGATGGATGCACCCATGATGCTTAGTGACTATCATACAAGCCTGTTGGGGCGGTGTTATCGCCGGGGGTTGCTTCAGTTGGTCAGGCCCAGGATCAGCAATCTTAGGTGCCCAAAAATGAGATAAGCCCCAGACCAGGATGACCCGGTTCTCCCATTAATGGATTTTTTTCTTCCATGATGGAGCCGGCATATTCCATGATGACAATGCCAGGATTCATCAGGCTCAAAGTGTAGAAGAGTGGTTCAGGGAACATGAGAGATCATTTTTACACATGGATCTGCCACCACAGAGCCCGAACCGTAACCTCACACAGCGATCCATTTCTTGTGTAAATTAATGCAACTCTCAACAGAAATAAATATAGTGATATTGTGTAACCTTATATTATGTAATGGTAAATGCATGCTGCCGTCAAAGCTAAAGGTTGTCCAACAAGGTATTATTTTCTTCTGGCTAGAAAATGTATATTAGTGTAAAAAAAATATATGCACATCAAACTAGCTGGCAGTCACATTTGGAATAAGGGGTCAGGTACAAAGGTACATGTCATGCATTAAAAACGAAGTGTTTTCCAAATTCACTATAAGAAAATTACATTTTTGATAACCAAAACTGTCAGGAATACAAGCATTCATGTCCTATTAAAGAGCCTTTGTATCACTTCGTAGCTCGCAGGTTTGGATGAGAGACATTTAAAAGTGCAGTTTGGATTGAACATATGTTTAAGATGAAATATAATAGTGTCCTCACAGCAATCTACCACCTCTCTCCCACTCTCTGTCTTTGTACATGAATTGTGTGCCGTGTGTATCTGTCGCTGCTTGTTTTTGTGTTTTTTGGATGTGTGTGCCCCTGTGCCTATTTGCCCACATGCCTCTATGGTCTTGTGATGTCCTGTCTGTCTGTCTGTCTGTGTGCGTGTGTGTCCAGTGAGGGGAAGATGGTTGTTCTGTCTCTAGCAATCGGGCTGGCTGAACAGGATGACTTTGCCAACCTCCCAGATCTACAGGAAGCGCCAGCGAGCAAAGAAAATGAAACCACACCAGAGAAAAGGTAATGAGAGAAAGAGAGAGGGGAATGTGAAGAATGTGAGTTGTTAAGCACAAAAACAAAACGAGCAGCCGAAGTAGCTGCTTGTCATACGGTGAAGAGGTGTGTAATGGATTGTAATTTTAAGCGGGGCAGGGCTATTTATCTCCACTGTGGTGATGAAGGAGTGCGCACCGTACAGTAGAGTCACCTGAAAGATCAACACTTCATGGCAATTTTAGTCTTGCTTGAAATGCAAATTATTCATAATAACACTACCACTAAGTAGCATATTACAAACCAACAGTTATGTATTTACTGTTCTCATAAATTATAACTGTATTTAAAGATATAGACCTTCTTTCAATTGTAAGGTTTCACATTATCAAGACTTGGTAAACATAATCTGGTCCTTAGCAACTGTTACAATGAGCTAAATATAACTACAATGCATTACATATTACACTGTGTGATTTTTTACTTATTTAACAAAAACTAAGCCAAAGTACAGATGCAGTGTGTGAAAGATTAACTACACCTTTATAGCTTTTATAGTGATTTAAAGGGTGAGTAACAGCCAGGTGCTGGTAATCAAGTGCAGTTTGATTAGATATCATCAGTAAGTGTGAGCATCACTATATGAAGGATTATATGGCCAATTTGAAGTCTGTCATTCTACAGTGAGAAAGATTATTCTCAAGCAGAAAACATTCAAAACATTCGCTAATCTTCCCAGGAGTGGACATCCCAGCAAATTCGCCCCAAAGTCAGATTGTGCAGTATTCTGAGAAACTGTCAAAAGAGCTAGTTAGCATCAGTTAGCATCAGTTAGCATCCTAATTGTTAAAGTTTATCATGGTACAGTTAGAGAAAGACAGAACAGTATGGCTTATTTGGAAAGGTTACCAGGAGATCAGCTGTTCTCTTTAGAAGAACATGGCAACGCAGCTAATGTCTGCAAACGTAAATCCGAGCTAACGCACAAGACTTCTGAAGCAGATGATGTTCGCAGTCGTGTTTGGTGAAAGCCAAACACATCAGCACAAACACCCCATATCAGCTGTTAAGCACTGCGGTGTTTGTGCTGTGCTTTGTTTGGCTTTCACCACACTGGGCGATGATTTGTGCTTGTTTTGGACCCACAGGACCTCTGGCACTTTGCAGCCGTTGAGTCGACCATGCTAGAGTCAAATGTGAGGCCATCTGTCTGACAGCAAATCTGCAAAAGAATGATTGAAAAGAAAAGAAGTGCTTCAATGGCCCAGTTCAAAGCCAGTCCTCAGCCTCATTAAAATGTTGATCTGGGACTGTGAAACACCTGTGTACGAATAAATCTTCACAAACTTCCAAGGATTGAAGCAAAATGTAAAGAAGAGCGGGCAAAAATTCCTCCACAAAAATGTGAGAGGATGATAACGTCCTACAAAGGAGCGATTGCTTCGAGTTTTTGCTGCTGAAGGTGATTCTAGAAGTTGCTGAATCGTGGGGTGTGCTGGGGTGTGTTTCACACACTGTTTCTATAGTTTGGCTTAGTTTCTCTTAAACTTTCTGTTAAATAACGACATGGTCTAATATGTCGTGTTTTGTTGTTCATCTCAGGTTGTATTCATTATATTTTATGACCTGGTAGGGATCAGGTTTAAAATGTCCTGGTGTGTAGAGTCTTAGAACTTAAAGAAAATTGATCAGGGGTTGTACTTTCTCTTTACTCTGACAGACCTGTGAACTTTTTATATATGTAACCTTATTGTTATTTCAAAGCCTATACTGCCAGCACTGCAATTCTGTTTAATAGTATGTCCTTTGTCTTTTTTTCCAAATAAAATAAAAATGTTCAATCTAAAAACAAGCCAGCCTTTTAAATTCCACAATGTACAGTCTACTTCTGATGTAGTTATTTTGCATTGTGTAAAACTTCAAAGCATTTGGGTATTAAGATTGTTAATCATCTTACAACAGTATCAGTGTCACTCCCAAATTCATTCTGCAGTCTGACAATAAGACCAACATGCTGCCTCAGTCGTAGAGAGCTGCAGCAGGAAACTTGCAGCAGATGGTCTAAACCCCACAGAGCTCTGATCTCAAAATCACAGAGTCAGTCCGGGATTACCTGAAGACAGAGGACAGTGAGACAGACTGTGGCAAGTTCCCCCAAGATACTTGATACAACCTGTCTGCTGTATAACAGTATAAAGAATAACTGTGCATAAGTGTGGTGCTGTCTGAAAGGTTTATTTAGTGTTGTGCTTTTGTACAAAGGTAACTAATCAAAATACTCATGGCGTTTTCTTTCTTTTTTAATCACCCAAACCTTTAGTGTCTTTTCACTCCTCTGAGAAATTCACCCAGAAATAATACTAAAAAAGTGTCTTTGGTATTCTCAGTGGGCAGCCCTGCTTGGTACATTTATATTAGCTGGGTTTCTACCTTTAATTATTAGGTTTTTCCAGCTTCCAGCACTAAAGAGCTTTCATTTCTTTTGCCTTTATTTTTACCTTTATGTTTTCTCAAATTTCTGTTTTGCATACCCACATTTTGAGTTCCTTTATCCCATTTTTCATGGCCTGTGTTTTCTCCATCCAGACCTCTGATGGTTGGCTTGTCTGCATCTCTTCACTGGTGGTTTGATCTTTGAGTTGCAGGCATACGGGAAGGGCACCCTCATTATTTAGGAGTAAGATTCCTCACATGAAACACCCGTCTAAAAATATGCTAACCTCTCATCTACCAGTGATCTCAGAGCAGCCGTCAGAGACTAGCACAGTTTCTCAGCTAGTGAACAAAGGACTGAACAGGCTGCTCGCTTATCGCATCTGTGTTTGACGGATAAAGTGCTTATCCCACTGTTTTGACACTACTGGGCAGAGGATAAAGTAGAGGTGTAGTTCATCATAAAGGTGCAGTTTTTTTTCGAGGGCTCTGTCTGTTTGTTATGTTTTGTTTACCTTTGCAGAAATTCTGCTTTTGAATTGCATTAAGTTTCTTAAATGCTCAGAGTTTTCCCAAAACCTCTCTGCAGTGCATATTAGTGTGCCGTTCTAACTAGGTCAGCTGTGAATTTGCGGTTGATGGAAAACCAGAAGTCTCTCTTGGAAGAAAAAATGTGATAAATGTTTCTTCTTCCTAATGTTATTGCTACAATTATCCTTTTATTTTTTTCTTTTAAAATTTAATATCAAATATCTAAGGACAAGTCAGGGAAGAGGACTAGCCTACCTCTTGTCCCCATGCTCTCTCCCTCTAGCTGTCTGGAGGTCTGTCAAGCACCCAACTCTAATCACAGCCAGCCTGCGAGCCTCTACCCAGAGGGCTTGCGTGGGCCAAGTTGTCTAGTGTCCTTCCACAGCTAATAACAGCTCTCCATCATCATCTCTGTCCATCTCCCTCATCTCTCTTGTCTCTCCTGCTACCTCTTAAGCTCCCTGTGCCCGTCTGTTCACTTGCTCCTGGCCGTTTTCACAGCGCCCAGCAGCCTGAGTACGACGCAAAGAGACGTTCCGGCCAAGAATATATCCATGACAAGACGAGAAGCCGTCAGACAGAAAGCGCGGGAAACCTTTGTTCTCCGCTTTGCAGAGAAATATTCAGCAAGATATAAATACACACACCCATGGAGGTCTGAGATTCTGTTTGTTTATTAATGAAATCAAGTACAGCTCAGAGCACAAATATCTACAGACGTCTAATCTGATAACAGAGAAATGACAGGATAGAGACAAACGCAGTGTGTGCTGTGTATTAGCACAGATCCATATTTGTTGAGACAAGGTTAGTAATTGCGAGCAAAAGGAACATACTGTAGCACTAATATTATAATGAGTATGTTAGCTCAAAGTGCATTCATTCAAATATATATATATATAGAGAGAGAGAGATATTTGGTCCATCTGATCAGCGAAGTCCAATATTCACTCTTAATTTAGCTCTCATTCTCTACTGTGTCCAGACACTTGTTGCTAACTTTGTCACGCTGCCATCAGTGCTGGGCAGGTAGCGTACAACAGATGCCTGATGGAAACAAGCTTGATGAAAGCAGCGGGACTGAACCAAATCACTGAATGCGTGGGCTGCTAAACATCTCTGTAAGGGCAACTGCAGAGCCGATGATGACTCTTTGTCAGTTCAGTATTCTGGGCTATCTCTTTCACAGTAGGCAGAGTCATTCGAGCCATTAATATGAAAATATTAGTGCAGCTTTAATGTGTTTCTAGGATTCAGTCACTAGTTGCTAATCTACATCATCTCAGCTGCAAAGCAAATTATTGGCACGAATCATATCAGAGCCCCTCATCCAAAGAAAAATATGTCTACAATAATAAAAAGATCTATCTTTTGTCTGCTCCATAGCAGCAGACCGCAGCCGCCTTTAAAAAAATGACTATGGAGTTAAAATAATAAAAATGTTAAATGACAGTAAGTGTGATGATCCAGACATCTGTGGTCACAGCACTGAACCAGCTACTGACAGTGACTAATACCAGCTGGACGCAATAAAAAATATCATATGATCAATTTGTCGCTTGGATCACTTTTACGTAACAAGGCAACATTTTGTTTTTGTCAAGTGAGAAAGCATTCGTTGCTTTCGCACTCAACAAAACCTGCAGCAAAAGCGTCTTATTGAAAATGGGATAAATGGCTCATGATAAATGGAAGAAAATCCCAATTTCAGAATAAGCAACGATAACCTAAAGGACGTATATGTCATGGTCTGGCTGGCAGACCGTGGGGATGTGTGGGGAAGGAGGACCCAGGCACGGTGCTCTATGTACAAACAGTGTTTATTTACAGAGTGAAATAAACAACGTAACAATAAATCCCCGTGTTCAGCCAGACTCCCGTGTCGTGTCTCCCGTGAATGGTCCGTGTTTTCTGTGCTCTCTCCGCTCCCGTGTCAGCACCCCCCGGTGCTCGCTGCTCTCTTGTCTTCCACGCTGCTCCTGCGGGAAACATAAGACGCAGCCGTCAGGACACATACAACTGCGGGCATGCGCACACACACTAACTTAATAACAGGACGACTAACGTGGAGTCTCATGCAATGATCCCGCGTCGGTGGGAGCTCCAAGACTCTCCTAAGTAGCTCCCCCGACGAGCCCTGATCAGCGGCAGGTGTGTGGCTTCGGGTGTGGCCAGTCCCTCCGCAGGGCCACACCCCTCAGGCCTGCAGGTGGCCGAGCACCATCCTCCAGGCACACCCGCAGACATACACACCCATACCTCGCCTAAACATATGAGTGGGACAGACTAACACAGCACAGAGAAACACACATATGTACACGCACAGAGAAGGGGAAAACGACACCAAAAATACATAATAATACACAGGTCCATGACTGCCCAGGGATCCTGGGTTGCCCAGTCCCAGGACCCTGACAGTATATTTGTTTAATTTTCATGTTGTTGCGATGGCAGCAAAACATGCTGAGTCGTACAGGGTGAATCAGTGCTGACAGAGATACACCGTAGTGCAATGCACTCAGACATTAGAGCTGCTTATCAAAGCTTTGGATATTTTGTTACTGTCTGTGACTCATCTAAAGCCTGAAATACTTGCACAGCATCCTGTTTTAATTGTTGAACCTCACCTCACCTCTAAAAAAAAAGTGTGTCATGTTTTGGGAGAAGTTTAAATTTAGTGTTTGATTCAGGATACAAAGCCAGTGTCAATACAGTGCTGTGCAAAAGTCTTAAACCAACCTTCATTGCTTAATATTTTGTTGAAGCATCTGTAAAATATATATGTGAATACGGTATATAAGGCAAAAAAAAGATGTACAATTCCAACGAGCTTGAAAATCAATATTTGGTACGAGTACCTTTATTTTTCAGCACAGCCTGAACTCTCTTAGGCAGGCTTTCTTGTTATTTCTTTAAGTAGTGTTCAGAATAGTTCTCCAGGCTTCTTTAAGGACATTCAAAGCTCTTCTTTAGATGTTGGCTGCCTTTTCTTCCTGTACTATTGAGGCCCGGGCTCTGGAGAGGCTAACCCATGACTGATAGTGTTTCAATGTGTGTTTTTCTATCCAGGTATACTTTTACTGCGTTGGCAGTGTGTTTAGGATTATTGTCATGAAAAGTAAAACTGTTAACAGTCAGCCATGTTCCAGACAGTATTGCATGGTGGATCAAAAAACTAACGGTATTTTTCTGTGTTCATAGTTGCATCGATTTTGACACGTTCCCTAACACCACTGGCTGAAACCATGACAAAGCTGCCACCATCCTTTACAGATGGCTGTAGACACCCACTGTTTTCGTCAATACGTTCTGCAAATTTTTACAGTTATTTGAACCAAAACTTTCAAATTTGGATGCGTCGATCAATTAGACCTGTTGTCACTGATTTCACTCCAGTTCTCGTATAATTTGGCATACCTCAGCCTTTTCTCCCGGCTTCCCTTCCGTAAGAACGTCTTGTTCACAGCCACCTTTACACATTTCTGATGCAGCTTCGGAAAACAGTAGATGGAACAATTGAAGGGCCATAAGCCAGGGCTTTAGGCTCTGTGGCTTTGTTTGCTAGATTTTTTCCTGTTTATTAAAGACATGACTTTCAGATACTGTTTATCAGCTGTAGATAATTTTTTTGGCCTGCCATTTCTTTCTCAACTAATAGCTTTTTGGGAATCAACTGGTTAGTGGAAAAATGTAATTTTGTGCTTGCCAAACTGTTTTATCAGCATCATTTCTCATAAATTCAGCTAAAGAAATGAGAAAAAAATCAGAGGTAGGCTGCAAGAGCACAAAAGACTGCGAAAGAAAATGGGTTCTTTGTTAAGTTGTGTGTAGACACAACACTGGATTTGAGTTACGTGTCTTTTTTGGGCATGAATGATGGGTTGGTGTTTAGTGGCTTAACAAACAAAAATGTCAGGTACAGCACTGGACTGAAAATGAATAAAAAACAACCAATGTTCAAAGACATACTTTGAAAGACCTTCAGAAAACCTGGAGAACTATTGCTCAAAATCGCTTTAAAAATTAAAACTTGGCAGCAAAATGTAAAGAAATGAGGGGAGGCTCAAGGCCTTTGCACAGTGCAGAATTTGTAATATTTCAGGTCAAACCTAAATACACATTTAATTTCCTGTTGTTCTTTTATCTGTAGAATAAAGCATGCCTCTTTTTCTAGGTTAAACTACATGTCCTGTAATCGCTTATGCATAGCTCCATGTTATGTAAGTCAGTTTGGGTCACCGTGGTAGACCAGCCAAAACCCTGCAGCGTACTGGACGTAATCACCCACCTGCAGATAACTATGATGGAAGCTCTGAAGCTGTTTGTGTTATTATCATCTCAGAAAACCATTGTTGCATGGCGGAGCTGCATCTTAATGAGTTCAGAGATCCACCACACACAGAGATGCAGCAGAGAAATAAATATGAATAAACCCTTACTGGCCCCAGACTCTGAAAGCTGAGTTTGTAAAAGCTGTAAATACTTACTGCTCACTGCTTCCATTCAGTGCAAGCCATGCGCATGTCAATGCCTGTTCATTCAAATCAAATCATTATGATTTATAAAACTGGAACTGAAAGCTACACAGCTTATCATAGCTCATCCAGCTTTCACCTTCACAGTGGAGAGTTATTACTTTGACTGGTTAGCAGTTAAAGACCACCAACTATTCTGACAACACACTTTCTGATTCTTCTATTTTATTGCAGTTTTTTAACTTCTATTTCCCAACTCAATATTTTAGCTGCAAATGATACAATTAGGAGATAGTACAACATTCATACCTAAAATCAGCTTGAAAGTCAAGTTTGTGTGTGTGTGCATCAAATGATTGAGATTTTTAAATGACGACCATCTCATTTTCCATCAAGCCGACTCTAATATCTAAACAGCCAAACACACTGCAACAACTCACTGCATTGAGGCATGTAGACATGGCCAAGTTGACCTGCTGAAGTTCAAAGTGAGCATCAGAATATGGAGAAAGAAGAATTCATGGTAGGTGCAGGATGGGGATTTTGGGATCCCTTATCACGAATTAATTACCATTTAAAAACGCCTACCTGAGTATTGTTGGTGATCATGTAAGTCCCTTTATCTTCTGATGACTGATGGCTGCTTCCAACAAGAAAATGTGATATGTCACAAAGTGACAATGTGACAATGAGTTCACTGTACTCAAATGGCCTCTACAGTCATTAGATTTCAGTCCAATAGAGCACCTTCCTGTAGCAACTGTGTGATGCTATATAAATTATATATAAGCTGTGTGTGTGTGCGCGCGCATGCACATATGTGTCCACGTGCATGTTTATATAGTTCACCTGTGCTCTGATCTCTAACAATCAGTACCACACACGAGAAAGTTTGTAGCTAACTGGTGGAGCATATAGCAACCAGACACAAGACTATGGAGCATAAACAAAGAGAGGTATTTATAGAATCCCTAAATAAATGCTCTGTGTCTACTAAGAGTGTAAATATTTTGTTTGCTAACATAACCTTCATTACAAATTTATGTTGTAATAGTGAGTAAGTGTTGTGTCTGTAGCTTGTTCTGCTGCAAACAAGTAGCCAAAAATGAAAAATATCTCTATTTATAAGCTTTCCTAGTGTGTGAGCGCTTATTATTTTATGTTTTTTGCCCAAAGCCTGAATAGAAAAAAGGCTTAATTAGAAGACACTTCAGAGATGAAGAAATTTAAGCCATTTTGTCCACCATTATGTGACATTTAATGGGTGTAATCACAGTCTTGAATGTCTAAATTGTTCAAATGGGTGGGAATCAACGTTGTAATCATGGCAGCGGTAATGTTGTACAGTATAAATCAAGCAGGAAGTTGCTGTCACCCTTTGTCAGATGGCATATCTGAATCTTTCAGTTGTGTGCCTGAGCCAGCAATCAGGCCGAGTCAAGCTTCTTAATGACTCTCCAGGCTGGCCAGTGGTCCCCATGGCGGCCTCTGAAGCTGCCAGTGGCCCTGGGAGGAAGGTTGATTGGAAGAAAAAAAGCAATGTAGGTCAGCACAAATGAAATATCTTAAAAAAAAAAAAAAAAAAAAAGAAATACTGTCAGAACAAAGTCTGGAGCTCATTCACCATTTCCCTTGTTGCTGCTTGTGGCTCTGAGCAGGGAGCTGATTTTAGAGAGGCCACGAAAGGAAAGTGAGGGGAGTGTCGCAGTAAAAGAGACAAAGATCAGCGAGGAGAAAATAAATAGTTTCCATGACAGTAAACTCACCTGATCTGAGTTTTCTTTATGTTTTTCCCCTCCCAGTTTTCAGATGCAGAAGATGTCACTGCAGCCCTGCATGAATTTACAACAAAAAAAGCTCCATCCAGTGGATAAATGTCAAGAGCAAGTCAGTGGAAGTCTATTCAAAGAGCATCAAAGCAGTCCAGCACTGTCCATGGCTCCATTTGTTGTATTAGCCTGTGTGTTGAGAGGGGTGGTGCCTGAGTGATTTGTCCCCGTTGGTGGGGAGCGCTGACATCGGCGCCTCAGCCTCATCCATCATGGGATGTGGGACCTATATTGTGTTTCATGGTCTCCTAGGGCTAGTGTATGATCAGCAAGACCCAGATACATGTTTATGGAGACACACTTCCTATTCAGGCCCAGAAAGTAACTCTCATCCCTCATGTTCTCACCCATCCATCCAATGTTGCTCCCTTGTCCTGTGCCGCCCATTTCTTTCCCGCCTCACTCATCAATTTCTACCTTACCCGCAACTGCTCTCACTGTGGTTTTTAACGTCACTGTCACCTGTCCTTCATCTCGTCTCCATCTCTCCTAGTTTCCTCCCTAAGTTAACTGCACAACCTTGTTTCCTACTTGCCTTTTGCCTAGCCCTTTCTCCTTTTCCATTTCTATCCCCTTATTCACCTTATCCTCCTTCTCCTGAGGGTGTTGACTGACATTGTGATGTGATGATGTCACATCAGCACTCCTCTGTCAGTGTAGATAACTGTCAGCTTGGGCAGACTCAGAGAAATCTGCTTCATTTCCAAGCACCAGAAAAAGCAATGGCGGTCCCCTGTGGACAGTTGCCCTGCATTGGTATACATTATTTTCTTTTTTTTTAAAAAATACTAAATATAAATATAAGCACAATTACGCAAAGACTTAGCTCCAGTTCTTAAACATAGCTCTGTTTTGTTTTGTTTCTTTCTTTTGGGGGGGGGGGGGGATTTGAGGCGAGGCTTTGGTTTTCTTTTTTTTTTTCAAGTTTAATTTATCTATACAGGACCACAGCTGAATGGACTCTAACGAGACACAGTGAAGCAAAACTAAGGGACAATCAAAATAAAATAGGAAGTAACAAACACTGAGACGTGTGAAGTTAGCAGACATGACTGGGTAGACAGAGAGGTAAATAAAGATGGAGACAAGACTGACTTCCACATGAGACGCTGAGCAGAAAACAGAGACAAAACCAGAACATGAAAGGGAACTAATATCACACAAGAAACCATGAAACATAAATGTAGGTTAAAAAAAACTCAGAGGTACCAGAGAAGAACTAATTCAAGAGTAAACAGTACACAGCTTGAACTTAAATCATCTTCTAAAGCAGAAGAAAGAATCAGGAGACTCAAAACGCTGGGTCAAAGACCCAGAACCATGACACAGACAAGTTGCACTCACTGCCATCTCATTTATAAATTAAATTGCAATTATTTGCCTTTGCTAGTTCGCCTGAGAGTGATTGTAGTCCGAGTTAAAGTGCAATTGTTTAGAGATAAGTTTCCTCCCACCAGGCAGCCTGTGCAATTATCTTATCTTGGTCACTGTAGCTACTTATGATCAGTCAATAAATGCCAAAAATTCAATACAACCACCCAGCAACCACCTATTTTTCCTTGTCACGAGGAGGTTGCCATGCTATATTTACTCTGGTCTAACTGAGCTATTGAAGTTTACTGCACATTGTAAAAATGTATTAAGGTTAATTGTCAAATAAGTTATAAATACCAATTCGACCCTTTTAATATTTAAATTAAAAAAAACCTAAGTAGAATGTAAAAATAATAAAACCTAAGCTCATGTTGTCACTTTTAAATAGTCACCTTGAAGACAAAATATTTATGATTTAATCTGATGAATCTATTGCTAAACATTTAATAAAGGTTTTATTGCAGTCAGGTTACACCCCTGATTTCATATTGTGTATTCAGAAAACAGAAGCTCATCAGCTGCTTCATAAAGTCTGCATATAGACCCTTTGGTGGCACCTGTAAGCAAACAGAATCCATGTAATTGTGCAGCCATCACATTGTTTTCTTGTGTCTCAGCTATAAGGAGCTGTGTTGTGACAGAACAGTGGGATCAAAAAGATTTAATTATGGCCATAAAATGAAATAAATAAACACACTCACTGAAATTATCCTCATCCATTACGTTTGTAATGCACACATTGCTTTGCCTGCACTGAGTCTTCTGTGAAGATATACTCTCCAACTTGAGCTTCTTAATGAAAATTTCTTCCTTTTTTTTTTTTTAAATCCAGTCTCTTCCCCAATAATTACTTCTATGACACACCTTTGTCAAAGCCAGATGAATGAAGCATGTTCCTTTCATTTATTCACTCTTTCTTAATCAGTGCTCACCAGCCTGTCCAGCAGACAATACACATGTTACACAGAAGAAGATAAGATTTCACTGCATTGTCCCCGGGGATGTAATGACCTGCTTTGTCCAATTACTCAGAAGGTGGCTTTCAACTCAGATTGAGGCCATGAGGTCAAAAGTCGGGTTTCAGGTTTCACTCTGGCAGATCGAAGTGGTTCTCCAGGGGATGCTTGTGTGTGCTCGTGTGTGCGCGCACTCCTGTGTCTCGTTTTATAAACTTCTGATTGTTCGTTCGCATTTCCCTACCATCGAAACAGCAAAGTAACGAGAGCTTCTTCAGTTCGATAGTCTAGAAGGGAAAAGAAGGTAGAAGTCCATAGTTGCCCATTTCTGTTTTTGCCTGTTGTTTTGCTGGCTGAAGGTTATTCTGCACTTTCTTTTGACATTTATGAATCAGCCATTTTCAGCGTGAGCTCACACGTACATGGCGGTATGTGCTGAGGTGTTTTCGCAGGGTCACAGGGGGTTAGAAGAGTGTAGGTATGAGGAAGTCAAAGAGTGTCTTTCAAAGGCATTTCTAAATGTTTGGTCCCTTTGCCCTGCAGGCTTTTTTTTTTTTTTTTTGGTGCTATTTTTAATATATGCCCCTCTCTGAGGAACTTCCTTGGATTTCATTGCCCTCTTTTGAAGGCTCCTGTTACCATGGTTACTTCACCCCCGTGTAAAATACATGATGGTAGTGAGTACAACCTTAAGTGGGAGCACACATTTCAGTAGTCATGGTTACAACAACCTCTAAAGGATGAATTATGTAACTGGTGTTGTGTTTCAGAAAAGATAGTCACTAGCTGGCAGAAAAAGGGGCAACTCGTGGCTAAAGATATTTTTACTCCTCTTTGGAGAAATTCTTAAGTTGATAACCACGGCATGATGCATGTGAACACCTTTTTTACTTTCTAATGATTGCCAAAGTAGTGTATGTATTTCTGCTGCTGAATACAGATAACTGCAGAGCAACATTTCAGATGTTTAGTGAGAATTATCCTGGAAGATAATTACTCTTTCTCCTCGTTCTCTCAGAGTAACAAAGGCCTATTTTTGTCACGTCTCATCATTTTCTTTATATCACTGCACATAAAGCTAATTTGGGGATGTTATCATGTCTGTCTGAAATATTATGCAGCACCAGTGCTTTGCTGCAACCTGTGTGTGGATGTGTGTGTGTGTGTGTGTGTTTGGCAGTGAGTAAATATGTACATTGACACGCATGGATGAACTCACCTCCCTACCACACCCAGTAGCCTCAATGTCTCCCAGGACATTACCGTCAACAGGCGTGATTCGATGACACAGGAAGCAGCAGCAGGTTTTTATTTGCAGTTCAGGCAGGAAGGAAATGAAAAAATAAAAATTTTAAGGCAGATCAGCCAATAAAAATTTTAAGAGACCTATTATATTCATTTTCAGCTTCACGTTTTTATTACTGAAATCTTCTAGAGTATTTGTGCATGATCCACAGTACACACAACATTTTAGCTCCTGCCTCTTTAATGCACTTAATGTTTGCTTTTTTCTGATTGGAGGCTCCTCTCCTGTCTTCTGTTTTGTTTGGGCTTTTGAGCATTGTCACCTCCATTTGTCAGTATAGGTTCTGAAAACAAGCTGGAAACATACTGAATAATATAGCTGGTTCATAATTAGCAAAGTTAACTTTTGAAAGCCACCTTTAAAAATTAAGACTAAGCGCAAACATCCACACAAAGAAAGGACGCTTGGTAAAATGATGGGTGGTTGGGAGGTCTGTGTCTGAGGTGATGATATAGGGAAATCACATTCAAGAATATGGGGTTAAAAACCAAGTTTTTAGAGGAGCCTGAAGCCTGCTTTTCAGAAGTGCTGGTCTTCTTATTTGTAAGAGTTTCCACTATTATAGCAGTGTCTAAAAAAATATCTGATTGCAGCTGACTGCACTCTGCTGGACAGAGATTGCTGGTGTTGTACCTGGAATCGGTTGGTACTACTGGTCCAGTTTTAGACACCTTTGGTGGTGTCTCCCATCAGAACTTGGGGACGTCTAGTCCATATGTTGCACAGATGTTGCTGTACACTATCCCAGCCACTTGGTTGTGCCTCCTCGTGTATGCAGTCCCAGCTTGCATCTTATATCCTACTGCTCCCATGGTTCTGGGTCATTTGACCCAGCATTTCTTGTTTCTTATATTTTGGTATTCTTCTGTATTATGATTTATGTTCTTATTCTTTTGTCATCCCGTTTTGGTTATTATCATATTCTATGTTTCAGTTTATTCTGGTTTAGGGTTTAGTTCTTAGGTTTTGTTCTGGTGCCCTCGTATTTCCTGTAGGTTTAGTTCAGTGTCAAGTCTGCGTCTTTGTGTAGTTGTTTCTTGTTTCCTGTTTTATTGTGAAGCTCCATGTCTCATGTGAGTGTATTCAGTTTTGCTTCCCTTGTCTCGTCTCGTCAATTACTTCCAGCTGTGTTCCCCACCTGTGTGTAATCTCTCTGTGTTCTTCTGTGTGTATTTAAGTCGTGTCTACTCGTGTACTAGTCCCTGGTCTGTTTGTGTTTCATCCGTGTGTTCTCCCTGTTATCTACCGCCATGTGCCTCTGCTCACCCACCTTCGTGTTCGTGTTTTATTTTTACAATAAACACCCTTTGCACCTCCACGAGTGCCTGCGCTTGGATCCTCCTTTACTTTCTCCACACGGCTCATCCCATTCGCCGTGACAACTACTATGTGCTACCACAGCCTCTATGGATCTGTGGCGTGGGGCCTGTTCTTGTTCTGTCATGATCAAAGCCTCTGTGCTGTCCTTTTAGATGGCTTTTTCCAGCCACTGGTAGGATTTCTTGATATCAGCCACTTCTGCTATCTGTCAGTGGTCATCCTTGACAGTTCCTCTTCCTGTTTCTTAGGAATGACCAATCTTCAGCTGCCCAAGCACCTCATCTCCGGGTACCATGTTCCTGATATATTCATGAATGCTCTGTGTTTCATCATGGATTGTGGTTCTGACAATCACTAATCCTCGCCCTTCCTCATAGAGCCTTTGGGTGCTGGACCTCAGTTGGAGATCTCTGTCATTGTGAGTTTTGGTGTCCTATCAGTGGCATCTGTCTTCCTTTGTGGTCAATTTACCATTCTAGCTGGGTATCTGATGACCTGTAGGGCATGTGTATTGATGTCTTCCTCATTCCTACCATTTCGATGGCTTCTCAACACCTTTTTCTGGAGGTATTTGTTTGTGGCTAACCTTTGTGCATCTTTAACATGGTTTTCACCGGCCTTTGCGATACTCATGCATTTGTAGCTTATCCTGTATATCTCCTATTCTACCTTCTGGGAGCTCCAGTCCTTTAGTCTGGATCACCTTCCCTCACTTTGCAACCATTCGGCCACACTTATGAGTCTGAATGACATCCTGATGTCCTCACTGTAGATCCTGGTGAGGTGAATCAGTGAGTCGATGTCTTGTTCACTCCTGGCATATAGCTTGATGTCATCCATTTATACAGAGGTGGATGATGATCACTCCAGTCGTGAATCTTAGTGCGCTTAATGATGGGCTGGCTTAGGGGGACCAATCATGGGCAGGACAGCAGCAGGGACAATGTATCATCTTGGTATGTGCAGTTCCCTTCAAGTTGGCCTCCAGCGTTGTCTTCCACATTCCCATTGAGTTCCTGATGAATGTTATTAGTGCACTTTTAGCCTTGTACAGTGGCCAGCAGTTCAGTATCCATGAGTGGAGCATAGAGCCGCAGGCTTTCTTGTAGTCAATCCAGACCAGCAACACCCATGTCTGGAACACCACAAACACAACACTAGCGGACCTGAGTAGCCTGGGAGGATGTAAAGGAGTAAATGACTAACTGCACAAAGCAAGTGCTAATGGTAATTTGTTTAAGTATCATGTTTCTGAATGAAAAAACTCTTGTCCAATATACTGGCGTATCGCATCACCAAATATCAGTATTAGTCTTATAAATCCTATGTTGCTCAGGCTCTAATCACCTGAAATGCAAAAGAATCCGACCCTTTTGTTTTTATTAGATATGTTTAAAATTTATAACCAATTAATGGCATATCTCTTATGATAAACGAGTAGAACAAATTTTTACATTACTAAAAATGGTATCTTATTTTCTATAAATGTTTTGTCTGGTATATGTTTTATGCAAACTTTGTGTTTTCACTGAGTATTCAATGATAAATGCACACGTTAGAGCAATGTAGTGAATTATGCTTTTTTTTCTTGTTGATAAATTAGGCTATCAAGCTGAAGAGAGGGAAGGGCTTGACAGATGTTTTCTGCATGTCGAGCTGGATAACTCCCAGTTTGGATCCATACATTATAATGGCATTTTTTGGGAAGGGGGGCTGTCTGTTTTTTGTTAATCGTTTATTGCTTTTCTTGTGTCTGCTCGAGCACCGAACAACTAATTGTGTGTCTCATGTTTGAAAGACGGGAACATTTTTACAGTACCTGTTAATTTATTATCCAGCACACTTTCCACTGGTTGCTTTTAGAGGTTTGTTTGACTCTACCTGAATCTCTCTACTTGAGCTTTATTCATCAAGTAAAAAAAAACTTTCAGTACCTCAATATACTAGAGTAGACAGAGGAGTGAATATGTTCTCATGCATAATCTATGCAAGTGTGCATTGATTAAAACTTTTTTTAATCAATGCACACAACGATCAGGCATAACATTATGACTGCTGACAGGTAAAGTAAATAACACTGATTATCTCTTCATCATAGAACTTGTTAGCGGCTGTGATATATAAAGGAGCAAATAAACAAACTTTGTATCCTTAAAGTTTAAAAGCAGTATAAAGTATAAAAGCATAAGGAGCAAGTCTGACAAACTGTGATGGCTAGACGGCTGGGTCAGAGCGTCTCCAAAGCTGCAGCTCTTGTAGAGTGTTGCCAGTCTGCTGTGGTCAGTATCTATCAAACGTGGTCCAAGAAGGAACAGTGGTGAACTAGCAACAGGGTCATGGGCAGCCAAGGCTCACTGATGCACATGGGGAGGGAAGGCTGACTCGTGTGGTCTGATCCAACAGATGAGCTATTGTAGCTCAAATTGCTAAAAAAGTTCATGTTAGTTCTGATAGAAAGGCACCAGAATACTGAGTGCATTACAGTTTTTTGTGTATGGTATGGGCTGCATAGCCGCAGAACAGTCAGAGTGCCCATGCTGACTCCTGTCTACCACCGAAAGCACCAACAATGGCCATGTGAACATCAGATCTCGACCACAGTACAGTGGAAAAAGGTGGCCTGGTCTAATGAATCACGTTTTCTTTTACATCATGTGCAACTTACCTGGTGAACACCTAGCACCAGAATGCACTATGGGAAGAAAGCAAGCTGGTAGAGGCAGTGTGATGGACAAGATAGTGTGGGAATCGCATATCATCATAACATTATATCAAAATAATACTATAACATGGTGGTTGTTGGGTTTTTTCATGTCTTAAATAAAACATGACATGAAAAATACATGCAAGAAATACATTTTCCCTTCTCACTGAAACATTTATTAAGGACTGATTATCCATTTATTAATGCCAAATAGGCTATTTACACATACTTAATAGATATATTGTTCAAAGTTTGTTATAGACACATATTATGTGAAAGCTGAAGCAAGCTAAAATATAAAAGTATGGAATATGAATAGCATGTAAGGGTTAAGAAACACGAAAGATTAATTAAGTTATACATTTGTGAATTGATTACATAGAATGAAAATGTCTTTTCAACAAAACTTTTATTAGTTAGTTAACATTAATGTTATAAGCCCTCAGACATATGAAGGGACTAATATAAAATCAGTGCTTTTGGGAAATGGTGATATTGTTTAAAAAGTGTCCCACAAAGTTAAGAGTGGAACAAACACTGTTTTTGATCACAACAATAAAGGGATAGCCAGCATTCAAAGATTCAAAGGATAGGAATTTAAAGATGTGGACCAAGACCAGGAAAGACAAAAGAGAATTACTGAATCATGGTCAAAACATTTTGTGATTTAATTTACTTTTGATTTTTGTCCAAACCCAGATTGTATTTCGTGTCTTTACTTTAATCAAGAGCAGAGAACTTGCTTTAATCCACCTTTGTGCTTTCAAGCATATGTTTTCAGTGGGGACCGGTTTGAAAACTGTGGTTATTGGCACAGTCAAAGTAATTCTAAATGTCTGCTGCCAACACTAAAATCTCAGCATCCCACTTAGTACCTAAAAATGTTAAAATGTTTGTTTCTATATTCCAGGTAGGTTGTACTGTTGAGTTATTTTCCTCTTATTTTTTTTAAAATGAAACTCTTAAGAAGGATTTATTTTAAATGTGTTTTCAGTGGTAGCTCAGTTTCATGGATAAGACATTCCTCACTTTAAACTATAGGGCACATAATATATGCTTGTCAGCTGGTCTCTACCCAAAGAGTCTATAAATGCTTATTTGTAGGAAGGGTTGGCAAAGTGACAGCCCAATGAGCCCTACTAAATCACTATCAAACACACAAGACAGAGGCCACATGAACCTTAAACAATGAACCTTACATAAACACAGCTGGGCATTTTCTCCATTATTTCCCTACAAGATCTCCTTTTTATTTTGTTGTGAATATTTGTCGAGAAATGACCAAAGCCATGTAATGTGCATTCAGTCCTTTAACACAATGTATATACAGAGATCAGGCATCACGTTATAACCCCCTTTCTAATATTATATTGTCCACCTTTCTGCTGATAAAACAGCCCTGACCTCTTGAGGCATGGACTCCACCAAACCCCTCAAACTGTGCTGTGGTATCTCACACCAAGATTTTAACAACAGTTAAACTTTAAGTCCTGTAAGTTGCGAGGTGGGGCCCCTTGTTTGCCCACATCATCCCACAGATGCTAGATTGGAGTGAATTCATGTCAACATTTAAAACTCGTTGTGCTCCACAAACCATTCATGAATCATTTTTGCTATGTTTGCCTGTTTGCACTGCGGGAGGAGGCCATGATACCTGCAGGAAACCCGTGCCGGCACATGGAAAACATACAAAGTATAAGTATCAGTGTTGGGTTACTTTGAAAAAGTAATTAATTATAGTTAGTAGTTACTTCTTCAAAAAAGTAACTGAGTTAGTAACTGAGTTACAAGATTCTAAAAGTAATTAATTACTTGAAAAGTAACTATTGCGTTACTTTAAAAAAAACATTTAACCCTCTGGGGTCCAGGCCATTTTTCACTACTTTTGATTTTCCCTCCACATTTCACCTTTAAAAAGTATTTACTTTGCCTTGTTTGGTATCATCCTTTTGGCCGTCATGGTGTATTTTTCCACCAAAACGAACGGGCTGTTTTTTGTTTTGTTTTTTAAATTTTTGTTCATAAGCAGAGAGTGCTTGCTAGCGCAGTCCTTAGACAGTAAACATGAAACTATTCAGGAAGAAACACGCGTATATATATATTGTTTATCATGACTATGACATGGCCTATCAGCACAGTTTAAAAACTGGTATATATCACCTTGTTGCTTTGTCATCTTAAAGTCATGTGATTGGCTTACCACGACTACTTTATTCTTCCTCAGCCAAACAGCAGCACTCATGTGATTGTTTTGCCCCCTGAGCTCCAGGTGTTGTGCTGAAAAGTGATTGTCTGCCAGAAAGTGATTGCCGTCCGCGGGAGCGCGCGCAGCTGCTTAAAGCTGTAGTGCCCACATTACTTACGTAGACAGCTACTTCCGTGCAACTGATATAAGATGTGGTAAGCTGAACACAGCTTCAACCATCTGTTTGTTGAAAAATAGTAACGTGACTGCACCGCATTTTGTTGTTAGCAGGGCTGGACTGGGACAAAAAATTGGCCGGGCATTTTGAGACCGGCCCGCCAGGTATTATAGAAAAAGCCATAAAGCCTTAGAATGAAAACAAAAACTGTTGTGACAGTGATGTACACTGTCTTGTTGGTATATGTATGATGTCTATAGATTTTGTATCAGATAAAAACTTTGGTTTGAAGATCCAGATAATTACTTATTAAAAACTAGACATTTTAAATGAGATAAGAAAGAAAAGTATTTCTTTGTGCCCCCCTTTCCCTGTTAATGCCCTACCTGGCCCCCTGGCAAAACTTTGCTACACCCGCCCCTGCACAGTTACCAGCTGTCAGCTACGTAGAAAAGGATCCTGGGGTTATTTGTCTCTCAGCAACAGCTCATAACTTCCCTTCAACTCATTCATGTCACCTAAAGGGTAAACCTGTTTCTCCATCACCTGTTCAGCTCTGATGATTCAGTAAGGACATCTCCTGGTTTCATCTTCATGTTTCCCTCTCATCACATAACCAAACCGATATCATGACCAGCAGCTTTTCCAGCTGTGGCTCCAGCAAACATCAGCTGATACTAGAAATTAGTATTAAATAAATTCTAACAACAGCCGATCAAGCTTAAACGCGCTGCTGTTGTTTAGCGCAACATCTGCTGGTTTCCTGTTTCTGGCGCAAAGTGGGCGATAAACAAACAAGAGAGCCGATCAGCTGATCATTGATCAGTTTCATGATTGAAGTAGCAACAGGAGAGAGAGGGGAGAGAATGAGAGAAGAAGAGGCAGCTGTGCAGCAAAGACACAGAATAACTCCAGCTTTGTGCCTTTTTCATTGTAGCTGAATTACGGGACAAACTGTTCCTTTTCACCTCAACACAAAACGCGTAATATTTTCTCTGAATACGGGACAATTCCATTTTTTACGGGACAGTTGGCAACTCTACTAACTAACCTTATGAATAAGTTCACTATCAGTAACATCATAGCACCCACCCAGCTGTATAGAAACTCCGTCACGCTAGCTAGAGTTATTGTAACTGACTGTAAAAAGTTAGCACAAATAATAAACTACACCTAACCTTGGTTTATATCTGACCCATATAGACTGTAGGTCATAACTTCCTACCTGAAGTTCAGTTCACCTGACACTCGGACCGGAGGCCGCCTCGGGTCTCTCCTCCTCCTGCCTCCCCTTTCTCTCATCCACCTGCTGGCCTCTGTGGAAGCTCCACCATAGCCACCACCAAACAACTGAGTTATTTTTACACATCGGCCAGCATCTGGCCAATCCACCATCTTTCATTGTTTATACCGTTACAAAAAACAAAAACAAAGAAAAAACACCCATCGGCCCATAAAAACAAAAAATCACCATCAGCCCACCGGGCAAATGCCCGGTATGCCCGATGGCCGGTCCAGCTCTGCTTGTTAGTAACGGTAACGGCGTTGTAACGATAGAAATAGTAATTAGTTAGATTACTCGTTACTGAAAAAAAGTAACGCCGTTATTCCCATCACTGATAAGTATGATCAGTCGGGCCCCTTAGGCCCACCCACAATTCCATGTTAGGCTCCTAGGCAATGGCACTAACTACTCCACCACCACAGCACAATTACAAGTCTTGTGTCTGTGTCAAGGTACCCTCTGTCCTCTCTATGAACTCTGTTAACGATGTGAACCATTTATTCTCACTGTTTGGTCCTTCAAAGCTCAGCAGGTACCTGGCTCTGCGGGAACTTGTTCAAATATGGTAGGTCTCGTGAGAATGTCAGGTTTTCCATTTAACTCATCTCTTTGCTTTGTAAAAAAAATTGTGTGTTAAGTTGTGCTTTGTGAGCTGATCAGCTGCTGTACAAACTTTAGATGTATTAGTGGTGAAACATTAACAATGTGTAAAACACAGACCACACACTGTGCCGGTGAGAGTCACATCAGTGGCAGAGCGAGACATCCAGGTGTTATGTAATTATTTAAGGTGGGACATGGTTCCCTAACGTATTAAGGGTTGATATTAAAAGGTTCAATTGAGTATTTTTAGCTTAACCTGCAGGGATCACATGCATGTGAGACTAATCTGCATTTGACAGACCTGTGGAACATAAACCATTACAGTTTGAATTGAGGCTGTGGTGCATCGTTGGCTCTATGACCTGCAAATCACAGGAAATAAACGCGGAGTGACGAATCCATTCTTTTCTCTTCCCCACCATATCCTTTTCTTTTTTTACCTCTTCTTGTTCAGCATCGTTCTACTTCTGCTTGTCTCTTTGCTGTGTAACCCCTGTCTATCTCTCACCCCTCTTTCTCCAGCCTCCTTCTATTTTGCTTTCCTGTGTTACACGTCAGTTTGCTTCCTCTGTCTGCTTTTTAGCGTGTCTGACTCTCCTCGCCAATTCTGTTCTGCTTTGTTTCAGAGCTTTTATCCCATCTCCCCTTCTCTGAGCTAAAGCTTAATGTGTGTCTAACTGTGTCTCACATTCATTCGTTCATTGTCTCAATAAAAATAAATCATCTCCTTTGCTTTTACTCTAATTTATCTCATCTCGTGGATCATCTTTCCCTTCTTTTAATCTAACTTGCGCTGTTACCTTTGTATTTAGTATCTCACCTGCTCACTCGCTCGCTATTTCTGTCTGTCTGACTGTCACTCGCGCTATTTTTTGTTTTTCTCGCTGCATCATCTTATTAGTGTTATTTGTCACTATGCCTAGACTGGTATCACATGTTTGTATTTTTCTGTATCCCAAATAGTTACATAATGAAAAAGCTGGGAACAATTTTTTAGCAGCATCGTTAAAAGCAGCATTTGTTTCTAAAAATAGTTTTCTGTACAGATCGTCTTCAAAGTGTCTAAAGTGACAGGTGGTGTCTGAGAAAGTTTTGCACTGGTGTATGTTTATCTTGGAGCGTTTTTAATTTATATATATATTAATAGTCAACCACTGCAAGAAATTGGCCATGACTGCTTTAATGTCTTTTTGATGCAATTTTATTACAACCTATGCTACCTGAGCAACTTAAATACAAAAAAGTATCTGGATCACTGTAATATGTTCAGTTCAGAGGTATTTATGTGGCGCAACATCACAACAACAGCTGCCTCGAGGTTCTTTATACTGCAAGGTAAAAACCCTACGGTATTCAGGAGGAAACCACAACAATAAGACGATTCCCTGTGAGCAAGCACTGTGCTGTGGTGAGAAGAAAAAATTCTTACTTTCACCAGGAGGAAACCTCCAGCAGAACCAGTCTCAGGGAGACATGACCAATCCCAAAATAGGGGAGAGAGGAGAAACAATTAAATTGATTTTTTTTTTTTAAAAAGGAAACAGTTATTAATATACCAGTGTGAGAGTCTGTTACTGCACGTGGTTGACTGTTTTCACTTGTCAGTTATCAGACATTGTGTTAGGTACACCTGTTTCACTGCATTTTCTCAGCCAATCACAACTCAGTGCATTTAGGACTTTGACTTTGAGTGTTGCATGGCTGTTGGTGCCAGATTGGGGTTTGCCCACACAACCATCTCAGAAAAACACAAAATATCCAGTGAGCAGCTGTTCTCTGGGTGATGACAGCGCTCTGCTGCAACATTCAGATGGCAGTGACAGAATTTGAAATAAATAACATGAAAGCATGGATCCTGGTTTGTATCAAAGATTAGGGCTGATGGTGGTGATGTAATGGTGTGGGAGATATTTTCTTGGCACACTTTGGACCCCTTAGTACAAACTGAGCACAGATCGAATGGCGGTCCAGCTGACTATTGCTGCTGACTGTGTCCATCCCCTTATGACCACAGTGTATCCATCTTCTAAAGGCTGCTTCCATCAAGAAAACATACCATTCAAAAAGCTCAAAGCTGAGGTCTCCTCCTCCATAGTCACTGGATCACAGCGCAATTATTCACATTATTGATCTGCAGCCATCAAATCTGCAACATCTGTGTGATGCTATCATGTCAACATGGACCAAAATCTCTGAGGGCTGTTTGCAGCACCTTGTTGAATCTTTGCAATGAAGAATTCATGCAGCTGTGAATGTAAAAAGGAGTCCAAAACAGTAGCAGCCAGGTGTTACTAAAGTGTCCACTGATATTTGTCGTTATTTACAGGGGCAGTGTAATTTTCCATCCAGTAGTTGCTGCAAACATATTATTGCCTAATGTCACTGTATGCTGGCAGGAAGATTGACGTTATTTGAAACTAATGTAATGGGAAAAGGACCCACGAGACAGAATTACAATTCAAAGATCCAAATCTTTAATCTATGCAAGCAGACTGCCACATGAGGTGGGCAAAAAAACCCCAAAAACTAGTTCAAAAGGTTACTTAAAGGGAAAGATTAGGAAAAACGCACAAGGAAATACCTGGAAAATCTGAAGTGGAACAGCAAGGAAACAAGAGTAATTGGGTAATGTAAGCCAGGAAGTTTACCTTACCTTACTTTGGTTTATTAGGATCTTGAGGCCACAAATCTTTACATTTTCATGGTGTAATAATGAAACACACACATGCAAACCAACTTATAACACAAACCGTGACTCAAATCAGGGTAAGCCCTTTAAATTAGACAGTTTTTTCAATCCAGTTTTATTGGTTTCTTGTGTTATCTGTATTGACAGTGAATTCTCTCCCTTCATAGGCCATTATAAAACTGTTCTTTTCATTGCATTGGTTCTTGCTGTAGGTAATGATAATTGACTTCCTGTGGCCTGTCTGGTAGGATATTGGTTCTTAGCTACACTTAAATACAAATTTTCAAAACAAATAATTAATATTTGGCCCGAGGATGTAAACTACATGTATTGAGGATAAACTTAGGAACACTGGAAACAAGCTATATGTGTAAAAATCACTGTGCTTGTGTCTGTTTTAACAGAACTCCAGGTAACAAACCAGGCAGCAGCCCCAGAGGTCAGACTCCAGACGAGACCGGACGCCGCCACGGGCAGGGCCACGAAGCCAACTCTTCTGTTTCTGACTTGGCCAACTCGGTCACCAGTGACATGCTCATGGTAACATACACGAGTACTAATAGCTCAGATCTGTAGTCTGCTTTCTGCATTGATGATTTCAACTATATTTAGAGAGGGAGAACTGCTTTTGGCAAAGCCTCTGAATCAGAATAAATGAGATGGCAGAGAGACTTCACTGGTACTTTCAGATCATCTTTCATAATCTAAGATGAAAGGTGCATGCAAATCTGGAGATAAGAAAGTGGAAGACGAGCCAAAGGAGTAGATGAAAATAGTGTAAAATGTTCAAAACTTTCACCCGTTTGTGATTAATCACCATTACAAAGAACACTGTTTTAAAAGCTTAATACATTTAGCAGCACTGTTTATGTTTATCGCCTGTGCTGCCCAGTTTTCTAACTTATAGCAGCTAATCGTCTTCTTTGAGGCGGTTTGCAGCTTGACAGTTTATCTTACCTTTGAAAACAGCAGTTGACAGTTGAGTTAAAATGATCCACTTTCACTGACTGTGCTGAATTAAATGTCAGCGATAAAGTACAATCCCAGCTTCTTTTCTTTCTTTCTTTTTAAGCATCGTGGCCCTATTTTTGTATTTTGACAATCATTGCTATCAGTAATAATAACACCTAACCTGTCAAAGTCATTTCTGAAAAAACACAAAAATGTAGCGTGCCAGTGGGGTGTCTGTTTGCAGCCAATCTAAAATGAAAATATATTTTAGAGGTAGTAGATTTTCTCAGAAACCTTCAATTTTCCCCACCAGATAACCTTTTTGCTTGCTTACCTGCTTTCTAGATCACAGTGGTTTATTTGATAAGTGCAATGATTTTCTTTGATATTTCACTATATGAGAAATAATTGGCAAGGCTTCAAAGATAAGATCAAAGTTGCAATGCAGATTTATTTATCATGAGCTACGTGTCACTTACTGTATATAATGCAGTCTTTTGGTTCAAAGACGGAGAAAGCCTATGCGCTTCAGTTCAATTGAGGAGGAAAGCTGTTTGAGAAGTCTTTCATCACTCAGGAAAGTGCTTTCTCCTTCACCCTCAGCGCACCTACCTGTAGAGCGTTACAGTTAGCTGCGGCTATACAGTAAGTCAGCTACCTGAAACATAAAGCAATCATTACCCTGAAGTGAGACGCCGGGAGGAGCGGCAACGTGCACCTGATTCAGAGAGGTTCGGTAATTAGCTGTGAGAGAACATGCAGTGCTGCTGTGGGTGCTGTGAGAATATGGCAGATCAGTATGAGCACTGTGTAATTATGTGGGTTTCATGGGGTGTCTGAGGAATTCACAGTGGCAGTGCCTAATGATAATACTCATTCCGGGCACTTTTGCCAAAGCCATCTATATATTACACAACCCTCCTTTCATGCTGAAAATACCAATCCTGCACTTTTGAGCCACTTGTGGTGCTATATGAAAAGACATAGTCATATATACAGACAGTACTGAGAGGAGGGACCGAGTGAAATGTTATTGGACGTCACAGTATATATGCATCCAACCCACTCAAGCATCTCAGGTGATAGGGGTTTGGGGGAGATTGCATGGGGGTCCTGTCAGCATCAGGTTCTTATCAGTACGTACTCTGACACGGCTTTCATTTTGTGTGGTGCTCACAGAGTGGTGGAAAGTGTGGTGTGAAAAGTGTCTTTGCCTATTATCACACATCCACACATTATAGGGAGGCTTATATGTGCTTTATTTGTTTAAAGGATAAGGCTAGTGATATTCTACCGTTTGTTGCCACTGTCAAGGAATCTAATGGAAGGATCCCGAGCACCCGAGGGTTAGTCCATTCATTTTTGAATCGCAGTTACAAAGGAAAGGAAAGGGTTGTAACATTTTGACAATAATAGCTCAGATTTATAGACAAACAATATCTGATGAAACAAATAAAAGTGTGCTTTATGTTGTTCTTGAACACTTGCAGTCAAGAATTGCTAAAAGTGCTCATGAGCTCTCCAAAAACTACTTGGAATCAGCCGTTCTAAGAGATCGGGAGATCCGACTGGAAGTGTCGCTTGTAGAGGTGAAGTCTGGTTGCTTTTTTTCAAGACTGACATGTGTGACCCTTTCCTAGATCACAACAACTTTGACTCACAGGACAGAAGAAGCATTGTGCATTGTAGAGATGGACAAAGGTGGCTAGAAAAAAAAAAGTTAAATGCTTTTTTATGAGTGTTCATCGAGGTGCAAAAGGACAATTTGATTCAAAGTGGAGGTATGTAGGGCTGCTGTGCTCCCAAGAGTGGCTGGCCTGCAAAGATCACACAAACGAACTCAACACGAAGCCCTGAAAGAAGTGAAAAAGAACAGAAGTCAGACAGCAAAAGTGGGACATCTGCAGCTCCCTCAAATCTGACTTTTTTTTTATCCACTGTGAGAAAAATACTGCATAACAATGAGGAAAGGACAAGAAGAAGAAAAGAGCATGTTGTAAGTTTGGAATTAGGCCTGGCCTCTTGGCAATCCATGGGGAAACAATGAATTTAAAATTGTGTGAAGAAGTTTTGAACTGTAGTATCAGGGCAAAAGTCAATTACTTTAAGCTTTGGAGAGATTTACTGATGGAATAAGACACTGACGAAGAGCACACAAGTAAATTAAGTATCAGAATCGCTGAAAAAGAACAAAATTTATGCTTTGAGATAGCCGAGTCAGAGTCCTGACCTTAACCCAACTGAGATGCTGTGGCATGACCTAAAGCGTCCACTCAAGTCATCTCAGAATTACTGATGAACTCAAACCAGTTATGTAGTGAGGAGCAGTCCTGAATTCCTCCTTAATACTGTGCTGGTCTCATAAGCAGTTCGAGGAAACATCTGACAGGAGTCACTGCTGATAAAGGAATGCAGTCAGAGGGATTATTACCTATGCATAGGTAATAATCCCTCTGACTGCATTAGAACATAAAATGTAAAACTGTTTATTTTTTTTCTTTTATATATTGGGGTTTAGATGAAGATCTGTCCTTGTTTTTGTAGAAGTGCTGAAAGCCTAAGTTACTTTTTTCCCAAAGGGTTAGCACGCTTTTTCTTCCAACTGTGCATTTAACGACATGACTTCCAAAAAACAGATGTGCTCTGCGGTTTTTAGCAAATGTTACTCAAGCAAGAGTAAATGATACATTTATGTGTGGTGTGTGTGAGTGTGTCTATATAATATGATATAATCTATATATAGATAATTCTATCTGTCTGTCTGTCTGTCTTCACATTATTATGAGAAAGGAGCATGGCACATTGCTCCCATTTGT
>NW_024582420.1:2131288-2143552 GCF_018398535.1 Haplochromis burtoni
TGTACCTCTGGTGCAAATTACTGACCTCTGTCATCATTTTAGGTGGGGGAACTTGCACAATCGGTGGCTGACTAAATACTTTTTTGCCCCACTGTATACAGTCTGGCCATGTTTGCCTCTGTTGCACGTGGATCGCTGTGGTTTTTAGAAAAAGAAATTAGGAAGGCAAATTTAAAAACTGGATAAGAAGGGAGGGGGGGACTCTAAGAAAACGAGAGTATCCAAATGCAGAAAATTGGGAATAGCAATTTAGGCCATCTGTTGGCTGGAGGACTGCATAATGAAAAGTGAACATATTCAGCATAGAGAATGAGGCTGGGCAGCACCACCAGGATTGTGTGGGAAAATACAGAATTGGATATTATGTTTCTGCCCCTTGAATAATGCCTCCAGCTCTTCCCCCATCAGATAGCACTTTTTAAACTGGATTCTCTCCCTCCCTTCAGGCCATGTCACCATCAGTCAGAGGATGTGTCTGTCAATAGATAATCTGCTTTTCCAAACAGCCATGCAACCAGCTCTGCCCTTTTCTTATGGGGGATGCTAGCCATGTGACATAACATCATGCTAGTTTGCCACTTACAAGCTGTGGTATTTATGGTGAAGTTCAGAATTGGTGCCCCCTGTGGTGTGGAGTTCAAGTCACTTGTTTAGTGTTCGCTCCTCTTTAAGTGTTCAGACTGTGTGACCATGCTGTGAATATTGCAGAGCTTGACCCTTGATTTAGATCATAGCAGTGCAGCTCCCGCGGTGCTACACTTTTATACCTATCCAGCCCCAGTTCATTAGGAAAAAAACATAAAGTAATGCGGTCTAATGTAACAGTCTTATATTCAAAATAACCCCCTCATTATCACGTCAGTATTCTCTGTTAAAGGGACTTATTATAATCCTTTATGTACTTAAATCTGAGCAGTATGCTTAGATTTTAAACACTTTATTATCAACACTGACAGCAGCATTGTCGCATGGCTATTACAGATCTATAATCTAAAAAAAAAATAGCTTTTTAACTTTAGAGAAGTGCTATAAAATCATTCACAGATGGTTTCTTTTTCCACGCAGGCATACAAACTCACATAGCAACTATGGCAGAGTCACCATACAAGTCTGTTATTGTGGCTGGGCTAATGATCAAACCGCCACCTCTACTACCTGAGCAACACCACCCCAAATGACATATGTACAACATACTGCACAGTGGGTGGAAGTTGTTTATAGAAAGTAGTGTATCTATCTACTCACAATTTGGACACCAGTTTAGCAGCACGGAAAATGACATTATCTGCATTAACACATATTATTCTTTAACTGGAATCTTATCTCCTTGGAAACAAAATTCAGTTTATATCCATTCAACTATTGTTTTTAGCCAATTTGTTGTTTTTGTTTTTTGTTTAAGCAGGAAGTAAAAAAAAATCTCTTTTGCAAGATTGTGCTGGTTCTCTTCCTCTGATTCCTTCTGGAATCTTTCTTATAATTGTCATATTTCCACCCTTGGCAACAAGAACTACAATCATTTGCGATACCTTTCACAACTTTCACCCCGCAGAGGAATTTTTGCCCACTCTTCTTTGCAGAATTGTTTTAATTCAGCCACATTGGACATTTTTAAGCATGAACAGGCTGTTTAAGGTCATGCCAAAACCTTCATTTCGATTTTTTGTGCCATTCAACGGTGATCTCACCGGTCCAGTTGTCCATGTCCTGAAGCAGCAAAGCATCCCTAGACTATCACACTACCAACACCATGTTTAACTGTTGGTATGGTGTTCTTTTTATGATACTTAAGAGATGTTAGTTTCACACCAGAGCTAACAGGACTCAAACCATCCATAAAATTCAACTTTTGTCTCATCAGTCCAAGGAATATTCCCAAAAGTCTTGGGGATCATCAAGATGTTTTCTGGCAAATTTGAGATGGGTCTTGGTGTTCTTCTTGGTCAGCAGTGGTTTTCTCCTTGGAACTCTCCCATGGATGCAGTTTTTGCCCAGTCTCTTTCTCATTGTTGAATCAAGAACTCTGACCTTAACTGAGGTGAGTGAGGCCTGCAGTTCAGATGTTGTTTGGGTTCTTTTGTGGCCTCCTGGATGAGTCGTCAGTGCGCTCTTGGGGTAATTTTGGTAGGCCTGGACTCCTGGGAACATTCACCACCACCCCATGTTTTCTCCATTCTTGTTGATAATGGCTCTCACTATGGTTCACTGGGGTCTCAAAGCCTTAGAAATGGCCTTGTAACCCTTTCCAGAGTCATAGATGTCAGTGAACTTTTTCACATCTTTTAGCCTACTTCACTTTGTCAGATGGACTCTATTCAAGTGATTCTTTGGTCAAACAGATCTGGCAGTAAGCAGGCCTGGGTGTGGCTAGGAGAATAGAAATCAGCATTTCAAGAAAGTGTATTTATTTATTCATTATTTATTTAATAAATGAATATGATTAAAGACTTTTCCCAGTGCTGTAAATCCTCCAATAAGATAACAGAGTTGAATAAAAATAAATAATGCCCTGCTTATCTCCTCTTGTTCTGTCAGCTGTCACCAGGTTCAGAGGAAGAAGAACATGAGGGTCCAGTGTGTGAAAAGCTGGGTCGTATTCAGTTCAGTGTTGGATACAGTTTTCAAGACTCCACCCTCACTGTGAAAATTCTCAAAGGCCAAGATTTGCCAGCTAAGGACTTTTCTGGCACCTCTGACCCATTTGTCAAACTATACCTGCTGCCAGACAAGAAGCACAAACTGGAGACAAAAGTGAAGAGGAAGAATCTAAACCCCCACTGGAACGAGACCTTCCTTTTCGAAGGTGTGATCAGGAAGCCTTTCCTTAAACACATTCACAGCATATGCAGGCAGTCATTTCTGTCTGGATCATTGTAACATATTAAGACTATCGTGTGTGAATCTCTTTCTCAGGGTTCCCCTATGAGAAGGTGGTTCAGAGGACCCTGTACCTCCAGGTTCTTGACTACGATCGCTTCAGCAGGAACGACCCAATAGGAGAGGTGTCCATTCCACTCAACAAGCTGGACCTAGCCAACATGCAGACTTTCTGGAAGGAGCTGAAACCATGTAGCGATGGCAGTGTGAGTAAGAAGGAAAGAGGCTGAGTAGAGGAAAAGAAGATAGACAGGAAGGGAGGGGGCAAGATGAAGAGAAAGAGAAGATGGGACAGAATGTAGCGGGTGATGTCATTCCTGGCTGCCGTGATGCTCCCATGGGAGATGTAGCAGCATGCTAGAGGGAGAAGGGATAGGGAATATGGAGAGGCTGACAGGTAGATGAAGGAAACACAGGCAAGCAAAGGAAACATAGGATGAGTGACAGAATGGAGAGCAATGCAATGAGGCAATTAAAAATGAACAGTTTGTTATTGTTTTTGTTATTGTCTATGGTTTTTTCCAGGGAAGTCGAGGGGATCTGTTGGTGTCTCTGTGTTACAACCCCACAGCCAACACCATCACTGTGAGCATCATCAAAGCCCGCAACCTCAAAGCCATGGACATTGGAGGCACTTCTGGTATAGATGCTCCCTCGTCTTCCTTTCTTCAATACATTTTTACATTCCAACAACAGAAAATGAGAAAATAGCGTGTTTATATTTTATTTTTGGTTTTTTGTTGTTGTTTTTTTGTTCTCATTAAATCCCCAATTCTGGTAATTCATGAATGCTATATTGCTTCATAACCGGCACATTTCCCTCTCCTCAGACCCCTACGTAAAAGTGTGGTTGATGCACAAGGACAAGCGTGTGGAGAAGAAGAAGACGGTGGTAATGAAGCGCTGTCTGAACCCTGTTTTCAACGAGTCCTTCCCCTTTGACGTGCCTGCCCACGTGCTGAGGGAGACCACCATAATTATCACCGTCATGGACAAGGACAGACTCAGCCGCAATGATGTCATTGGGAAGGTATCTCCTTCCCACTCCTCTTCTTCGCCTCTTCCTCTCTTCTTCTTCTTCCTCCTCTTTTTTTTCTCTCTTCCTCTGTGTTTTTCTGACTGTCTGTCAGACCATCAGCAGATGATCAGTGAGCCAGTCTCTACTGACCCCTGCTGGAACATGCAGTTCATTCCCCTGTGCTGTAAATGAACTCATATGCAGCAAACAACAAGCCGCTAATTTTAAGTGTGAAAGTAAAAGTGTGCTTTATTTAGACTTAATACTACAACATTTAGGAATGGCACAGAGGCAGATGGAGATACACACAGTCAGCAAACTGCACATTTACTGTTTTGGCTAAATGCAGATGGTGAGTTTAAACCTTTCCAGCTTTAACCGGAATATCCCCTGAATTTCTTTGTTGAATTAGCTGATCAACTCTGAGAAAAACTAATGTATTTCTGTTACAACGTGATTAAACATTTTAAACTTCTTATCTGCATCTTTTAGTTTCCTATAATTTTTCATAGTTTTAATGCTTTCTGGGGGAAAAATCTAATAAATTGCAGCTTTTTTTAGACACAAAGACATGTAGATGTACTTTACTTTAAATGGCAAATATGAACCCAGTACTGTGCAAAGGTCTTAAGCCACCCCTCATTTCTTTATATTTTGCAACCAAGGAATCTTGGAGTTTCTTGTGACTTTTTAAAGTGGTCTTAAAGAACAGTTCTCCAGGGTTTCTGTAGATCTTTCAAATGTTGTTTTTGGACATTGGCTGCTTTTTCCACACATTTTCAGTCCTGCCCTTCACACACACACACAAGCAGGCAAATAACTTGAGGGGATTAACCAGTGCTGTGTCTACACATGACAGAAAATTTAACAAAGAACCAACTATAAATTTGTATCCTTTTTTGTTACTAGCTGCCTGTCGCAAAAACATACATAATATGTTCCCATTTCTTTAGTTGAATCTACAAAAATGCCAAAAGTAACACAATTTGACAGTATAATATTGCATCTTTTGACCAACAAGGTAATTCCAAAATAGCTATTTGCTGTAAGCTTGCCATATCGCAGCATGGTGTTGAGTGTGTCCTCAAAAAAATATGAGAAAACTGGTCAAACGGCCAACATCCAAAAAAAAGAGCTTTGAATGTCCTTCAACAAGCCTGGAGAACTATTGCTGAAGACTACTTAAAGGAATTACAAGAAAGCTGCCTAAAAGAGTTCAGGCTATGTTGAAGAATAAAAGTGGTCACACCAAATATTGATTTTCAAGCCCATTGTACAAACTCTGTTTTTACTTTACATGCTGTATTTTCGTGTATATTTACACCTGCTTCAATAAATCACTGCACCTATTTCTCATTTTCCAAGCAAAATATAAAAATTTGAGGGTTGGCTCAAGGAGTTTTGCAGACCATTGTTTACGTATTCCTTTGTACTGCTGCCTGTAGACAAAGTCACATTGGGTGCTCTGACTGAACAAGTCTGTGTTACGCTTGCTCAACAATTAATATGAATTAATTCACTGGACATGCAATTTAACAGTTTCTGCTTCGGTTGTAATTACTACCAAATTAGATTGTTCTTTTCTCGAAACTTGTGGGATTTGTCAGGATTTTAATATCCCATAAAACCACAGTTTCTTTTATCCCATAACTGCTTCAGATATCAGACTTAACAGTAACCAAAATAACTCCTTTTTTTCCCTGTGCAGAGTGAATGATTTGCTTGTTTTTAAAACCAAACACCAGCTTTTCTATAAATAAACATACGGTATATGTATTAGGAGAATAAAAATGGAATACACCAAAGCTTAAATCAAATCTTTGTTTCATCAGGCACTTAAAAAAAATCTATACGCTGTGTACAGCAGGGAAGAGCATTTACTTTATAAGGCTTTCATACACATCTACAATATTTACAGGTACTATATGTATTCCCATTCTAACCACATATATTATTTTCTTTCACGCCGCAGTTGCCTATTATTAGAATAGCTTCGTAGAATAGAGAACAATGAAAAAGTGAACAATTTTTCATGTGGAATCCAGGAGTTTCTTGCTACATTAGAATCGCTTGCAGACGAGTCTGTGTTTGATCCTATTAGTAACAGCATTAGCCTTTCTCTGAGTTTTTCACTGGGTGAAATCTCTTGCTCTAATGGCTTTTTTTCTGCTCTGGATTTGAGTTAAATTCCAATTAGAGCAGCAGGCTTAGTGGTGAAAGGGCTACACTTAAGAGTCACAGTTTTTTTCTCTTAATACTCTGCTGTTTTATTGGGAGCATTCTTTACAAATAACATCTATCTCTGTGTGGCTGTATAGAAGTTACAGTGACTGTCTCTTCCTCACAGATTTATCTTTCATGGAAGAGTGGCCCTGCAGAGGTAAAACACTGGAAAGACATGATGGGTCATCCTCGCACTGCCGTGGCCCAGTGGCATGCTCTTAAGGCCTGAAGGACCCAGCAGCCCACCTGCCTACATTGTTTTCCCCTCAAGAATCCCCCCACCCTGCCCTCGGCACATATCCCCTACTACCTAAATGCACTGTTGGGCTTCAGACCATCTATCATCTCTTTGTTCTCAGGCCTCTTTGATATTCCTCGCCTTCAGTTCTCATGACACCTTCCTTAAATTTCACCCCTGTCAAGATCTGATTCCCGCCTGACCCTGTCTCATCCGTTTGTCTGAACTTAAAAATGTCTTTGATGTCATATGCTCTCCTTGTTCCATCTTTCTTTTTTTTCTCTTTTTTTTTTCTTCCACCACGTTTTCCTGTTTTACATCAGAGCAGTACCTCTTAACACCCGTAATTACAAACTACCAACCAAAAATGGATCAAACAGGCATTCCAACCATCCGCTGTGGCAGTGTGTTTGTTTGATTGTTTGCTTGATTGTTTGAATCCTTCTGTGTTTCTGTCTCTCTTCCGACATTCCTTTAAAATGCCTAAAAAAAAATCAGGAAAAGCGGCACAGGCAACAGAAGAGCGATGGGCTGTATTTAAAATGGACAGGAACTGGACTCTGTCACTCATCATGTTTTTCACTCTTCACTCCTCCTCCTCCTTCTACCACTGTAATAATTCTCCCTTGGCTGGAACCCTTTGTCGTCTGTGCGTGCTGTGGGTGATGTGCTGTAACCCCAAATGAAGATCGTCAAGAAAAAAATAAGAAAAAAAGGATATGAACATGAACATTTAGCACTGGTCTAAAAGGGGCAAGTGTCAAACTGCTTTCCTATTTTCTTTAACTCCCGATGGACAGAAAAAAAGAGTAAAGTGATTAATGTTGTGTTTTATTTATTTATTTAATGAGTTTTGTTTCGAAAGAACTTAGAGAATCAACCTGTTCTTCCAGAAAATAAGCAAAAAGCAGCTTCCATGAGTGTGGAAGTGTGGGGATAATGCGTGTGTGTGTGTGTGTGTGTGTGTGTGTGTGTGTGTGTGTGTGTGTGTGTGTGTGTGTGTGTGTGTGTGTGTGTGTGAGGGAGGAAATATTTTAGATTTGCACGGCTGAACAAAAAATATTGTCGAAAACCAAACTGCCCTTGATAACAATGAGAAAAATTGAGATTAGCTGAACATGTGGGTGGAGGTCACTGAAGTTAGTGTCAGTCTGTCCAAAACACATACACAACTTTCTAACACGCCCTTTAGTGGTCTCAAAAAAGACAGCTAGTTTCAGTTTCACATGTAAAAGATTTGAGCTCAGAAAACCAGACTAACTGCTGGAAATATATAACAGAGGATTTCATTGTCAAACAATTTACCACTTTGATTTTTAACGTTGTTGTGTTTTGGTAAATGGATATAGTCCAGAAACCACAATGTAAATGGTTTTCTTTGAGAGCAGAAAACAATCTGTGCAAATTGTTGACGACATATAGACATGGTAAAGCAAAGGTACACCCTTTCTCAGTTCTAAAGTTTTACATACCAGCACATAATAAAAAGTTATTGACATGTGGTAAATACAACCTGAGATGCACAACAACACATTAGTTTAACTGAAACTAAGCCAAAATGAAGAAATAGTGTGTAGAAAGCTTATCGAACCGCCTTTAGCAGCAATAACTTGAGGTTAAGAGCTGGAATTTGACTGGGCCTTTGCAACACCTTAATTTTTAGCTTTTCTGCAATGTTGTAGATTTGCTGCTGTGCTTGGGATATTATTGCAGCCAGGCTTTAGTTTTCAAACAAATCGCCTCACATTTGACTCTAGAATAGTTTGATAAATAACTGCAAGGTGTCCAGGTCCTGTGGCTGCAAGCCCAAATCATCACCCCTCCACCACCGTGCTTGACAGTTGGTGTTTGTGCTGATCTGCTGTGTTTGGGTTCCTCCAAATGTGGCGCTATGACCAAACATCTAAGGTGCACATAGTTTTTCACACACACTGTTTCGGCATTTTGGCTTAATGTTTCTTGAATTAAAAAATGACACTGTGTAGTATGTTTTATACTTCATGTGAGGTTGTATTTACCTCATTGTAAGACCTGCTAGGACAGATTATGTTTTTTATGTCCTGATATTTAAACCGTTTTTCTTTTTTTCTTTTTCTTTTTTTTACCACTACGTTTTCCGAGTTTATAAGAAAATATTGAGTCCTACAACTAGAATTTCACTTTTTTCCATCACATTTCACTGCTGTGGTACCACAGCAGCCAACCGTTAATGCATGGCTTGATAACACTAGTGATAGATTGGAAAAACATTTTTTGAGATCTTATGTCCTCTTTCTAGCTTTTTACTGCTGTTTTTTTTTTAACCATCTCCAAGATCTCATGGTGATAAAGTGCCCAATCCTACACCATGGCATTGCACCAATATGCAATACCAGCAAGTTTCTCTAAGTCCAGTACATCAGTGGCAGTGACCAGAAACTACAAGAAAAATATTTCTTACAGTAGTAACTTAAAACTGGCTGTTTTGGTGCGATGCCACTTTGTGCTCTCAAGAAATCTCAGATTGTATGTGCAGACTCCGCCTGAGCAAACTGCTCTGGGCAGCCATGAGTAATAGTCAGTAGTAGTCAAAAGAAAGCAGACCTTGAGGGTTTTTTAAAAATGTATTTATATAGTTGAGATTTGTGTTTTCAAGGTTGACCATGAACCTTTAGACTCTTTTTTTGGGATGAACTGACAATTTATGAATACATGCAGTAAAATATGAGAAGAAATCACATGAAATCAAAAGTTTATAAACTATTACAAGATTACAAATTACAAATATGCCCAAAATACAAAATAAGACTGCAGCCACAAGTTGCAGACGTTGTCAAGAGATTAAGAGCCCAGGAATATCATGGACTACAACTAGGTCGTTAATCTAGACTTAAAGACAGCAGCATTTGTAACGGACACAGGGAGTGGAGCTGCAGTTGAGAAAGCCCTGTCACCTTTCTGTTTGAAACAAGAACTGGGAATGTAAAGTCAGAGTTTGTCTTTATTTAGTTATTTTTTAAACATCTTTGCTGCCTGAATGCGACCTCCCTCAAGTCCTGTACAGACACGAGCTGTTGGGATGAATGGAAACAAATGAGAGTAATAACACCTGGGGTTGGGAAAAGTCTTTTTACATTCCACTGTTTGTTTTTTGTCTACTGGATGTATGTGTGTGTGTTTGCACCGTGGTTGAATGTCAGTATTTGAACTTATGTTTGTGTGATTGTATTTACTGTGAGTCCCTGTGTGTATATCTGCACTAAGTTCTATTTTGCCAGTTTAATACTGAACAGCATTCTTTGCTGTTTTTATTCTGTATGAATCCAGATGTACAGAGAAGTATGTTCTTTTCTTCTTTTTTTTAAGTTGTCACTTCTTGAAGAATCACTGCACTTGTTGACGATGATGCTGGAACAAACCTCTCTTCACAGCAGGCTTATTTTCCTCATGTTTGGAGGACATTTAGATCTCTTATACATGAGCTGAGAGTGAAGGTCACAAGAAAAAAGCTTTACAACAACCATAGATAAAAGTTGCTCCATTTGACCATACACCAGATTTTCAGTTTAAACAAAAGCAGCTGAAGACGTTTTTCCTCTATGCCCTATCTCGCCTCTCTAAGTGGACCAATCTAATTCACCAAGGCCAAAAAACGAAGGGTTGCTCCTTCACGTCACAGCTGATGCTCCCTCAAAACACCCCCATTGTGCACACATGCTTTCTGGCACAAAGTATTCTGTGTGTGCCTTATGAACCCCGTCACGCCTTGCTCTTCACCATATGCGCTCCCTCTCCAAGTGTCAGGAAGGGAGGAGGGGGGAAAAAGGTGAGACAGGAGATAATCATCACCTCTTTGCTTCACTGTTAGCTACATCTCAGGTCAGAGCAGAGCCTTGGAGCATCCCAAAATAACCACCTCTCATATTCATCTGTCTGTCCTGATGTACTGCCCTGCTGACAAAGCATTACATTCCAAAGGCTTAGTGAAAGTCAATCAATGCAATTTAAATATTGGTTAAAGATCAGTCAGGGTTTGATACATTTTTTTTTAAGAAATCGAGCTAAAATTGTCTTTCTACACTCGTCACTGGCCAAAAACCAAACACTGGTAAAGTTTACTGGACAAGCTCGCATTTCTGTTTTAGGGCATTCTCTTTAGGGACTGCTTGAGACAAAGAGAGGTTAACCAGCAACATTTTAATTTATATACTGACTGTATAAAATGATTGTGAAAATGTTCTGTATGGAGAAAAAAAGAGAAAAAGAACCATCATTACTAATGGGGTTGTAGATATCTATCCTTGATATCACAAACCCCCCTGTTTCACTCCCTTTCTCTTTGTAGTTACACATCCGTGGGGTGCACAATGTTAAATATTGACCATTTATTTTTTTGAAATCTGTACAGTGTATATAATGATATAAATGTATATATAAAACAAAGATACTTCTGGTCTGGTATTGTATGAATTTTTCATATTTTCTTTTATTTATATTACTTTAACTCACACGTGTATTTCACAGTAATAGTTAATTCAGTCTTTATTTTAAGTTTTTGATTACTGGCTACCAGGGTCAGGAGCAGACCATACGTGCTGGATGGGCAACCAACTTTGACACTGGGGGAGGCATTTGGCTCAGGACAGCTATATATGATAGTACAGTCATGGAGACATTTAGCCACAACTCTAAAAGTGCAAAAATATCTATCTTAGATTGCAGAGGCAAAGGGGGAGACAAACAATAGAGACTTTTTCTTCACACAGTAGGACGGATGATTGTGAGCGCACAGTGTCATCAACACATTTACATTTGTTTCGCAGTTTTTCAGTAGAGTCGTGCTTTGAAACTAGTTCTCAATATCTGCTCAGTGTCCTCCTCAGAGTCGTGCTGATTACCTCAACTCATGCAGAACTACTGTGCTCACATTACAGTAACTTATCTGTGATATTTCAGGTTTTCATTACCAAATTGTATGAATTAGTGTAACTTATAGTTGAAGTGCATCAGTAAAATGCAGCTGAGGGGGTGTAGTCACTCTTTTAGGTGGGCCTAGACCCCTGAGATCCATGGCCACTTCTTGCCAGTAGTGTGTTGGACCTTAGCTTTTATAACTGCCTTGTCTTTGTGGCATAGATTGAACAAGGCGCTGTGAACATTACTTAAAAATTTTGGTCCATGTTGGCATGATAACATTACACAGTTGCTGCAGATATGTTGGCTGCACATCCATGATGTGGGTCTCCAGTTCCACCACATCCCAAAGACGCTCTATTGATGGTGATCTGGTGATTGTGGAAGCCATTTAAGTCATGTTCAAGAAACGAATTTGAGATGTTTTAAGCTTAGTGTTGTGATGTGTTATCCTGCTGGCAGCATCCGTCAGAAGATGGATACAGTGTGGATATAATGGAATGGATATGCTCAGCAACTCTTCTAGGCTGTGGTGTTGGTGCCAAGAAAATGCCTTTATGTTGTTGCCATATGCTGACCCATCTGAATATCAGAGCAGAAATCAAGACTCAAAAGGCCAGGCAACATTTTTCCAACCTTCTGTTGTACAGTTTTGATGAGCCCATCTGACTTGTAGCCTGAGATTCCTGTTCTTAGCAGGCAGGAATTACACCTGCTGTGGTCTTCTGCTGCTGTAGCCAATCTGCTTCAAGGTTCAACATGTGCATTCAGAGATGCTCTTCTGCATACACTGGTTTTAATGAGTGCTTTTTTGAGCTACTGTTGCCTGTTGTTGAGGGGGCAACAAAGAGGAGGTGAGGAAGATCCAGGTGTTACTAAAGGACAAGATCAGAGAGGCTAAGGACAATTACAGGAGGAAGCTGGAGTGGAAACTCCAGCAGAACAGCATGAGAGAGGTGTGGAGGGGCATGAAGACCATCACTGGATTCAGGCCAACCAACAGCAGGGGAGCTGA
>NW_024582420.1:2145140-2152478 GCF_018398535.1 Haplochromis burtoni
ATATATATGTATATATTGTACTATTCTTAGTTAGTGTATTGTCTGTCTTGTCTTAATGTTGGTTTAAAATGGAGCACTGTAACAAAAAAATAATAATTTCCCCCAGGGATCAATAAAGTATTCTGATTCTGATTCTGATTCTAAGCAGTATGTCCATTCTCCTCTGACCTCTGGCATCAACAAGGCCTTTTTTATTCAGAGATCTTCGGCTTTCTGAATATTTTTCAAAATGTTTTTAGACCATCCGCTGTAAACCCCAGAGACGTTGGTGTGGGAAAATCCCAGGAGATCAGCAGTCTATGAAATGCTCAGACTAGCCCGTCCAGCACCAAAAACAGTACCATGTTTCAAAGTCAATTAACCCCTTAAAGCCTGAAAATGAACTCATTGCCAGAAAGATTTAACTTTTTGAAAATGGAGAATTTATTGAACCATGTGACAAATTTGTTACAAAAAATGACATTTGCCACGTGATTATGTGCTGCCTTGTGTGCTCCTCAGTGACTCTAAGCTGAATAAGCAGTTAAGAAAATGGAATGCATTCATAATCCAATTTAATCAAAATTACAGAAGTATTGTCTGTTTTATGTACTTCAAGTTTGAGAAAAAAAGTAGCTGGTCTGAAGAACATTATGTATGAAAATAATACGCCTGTAGCTCTAGCTCGAAGGGGAGTACCATAAATTAAATTGTTCTATGCAAGACCAACCTAAAGGTTTGCAATATGATTATCTATGTCAGTAAAATAACACAAACAATGTGGCTGGTTGGCTACCCAACCAACATCAAAATGCTATCTAACGTAACAGAGGTCTGTTTGCAAAGAGCTCTTAATGTGCAGTTTTCATCCAAAGATGTCTAAAGAGTTTTGGGTGTTGATTCCATCCACCTCTGTGTAGAAGCTTAATTCCAAATACACATATCAGCAGATAAAATTTCAGTTAATTCATCCAATGGTGGAAATACATAAAATCACATTTGCTCCCTGCTTTCCTCTTCCTTCAGCTCAGGCAAACAACAACAACAACAAAAAAGAGTTTTAAGGGTAATTAACATGGATCTTTAGAATCGGCACTGATCTCTAGAATTAAGCAAATTGCCTGCTCTGCCTCCTACACACTAAACTGTCTCATTGCAAGTGTGCATGCATGTAATGATGACAGAGGGTGTTCAATTTACCAACTTATCTAACACTTCCGTCTTCAGAATAAAACCGGGCATGCCTCCTCGCTCGACACTTTTCTTATGCGCACAGCTCTCCAGCAGGCATTGGAAGACAAGAGGCGCACTAGGGGTGCTGCTGCAGGTGGTGCTGGTGGAATAAGGAAACAAAAGCACATGAGATTGAAATTCCAGGGGAGCAGAGGGTGACGGCAGTGCTGAGGATAAAACAGAGAGCTGTCACGACACGGGAAGCAGCAGTGGAGGATGACAGGAGCGGCGGGCTACAGATAGACACAGTGGGTGTGTGTGTGGGCAACTGATGAATATACACTCTAAACAAGCCTCAAAGCAATAAAGACCTGAATTGTGCTTCCCCTGCATGGGGGATCTTAAGGTGTTATTCTTTCTTTTAAGGCAAGGAATTGTGACACCAACAGTGGATCACATTCAGGTCTCCCGGCTGCAATAGTGATAAAAATATTGAGGTCATTTATGTGTAAGTGACAATGTAAAATGATTTTAATGGTTTCTTAAGTATAGTATTTAATGCACATGTATTAGGTGCATAATAAACTTTAATAATGAATGTAAAAGGAGCTGTTTTATAAGAAAAAGACCCCAGTGTCATTCATATTATTACGTTATATTATCAATCACATTGAAATTGCTATTAGATTGAGTAATCACGTGTAGGCTGTCTTTTATTGTTAGAGCCAGTCACGGTGGATCTAGTTACTGCTATAGACTTTTTTCCTTGTCTTTGGACTTTTTTCCATGTTCTTACATAATTTAACATTTTTTGACAAGCATTAAACTAAGAAAAGAACAAAAAGAACCCAAAAACCGTGTTTAAATAAATAAATAAATATATATATAAATTTATATATATATATGTTCATATATATATATATATATATATGTTAATATATATATATATATATAATATATATCTGTCATATTATAATATATATTATATAATATATATATATATATATATATATATTATATATATATCTGTCATATTTTCATTATTTACCACTATTATATCTGTCATATATATATATATATATATATATATATATAATATATAATATATATATATATATATATCTGTCCATGTCCTTGGTTAAATAGATACCCATGCTTACCCAAGGCAAGAGTCAGGGTGCACCATGAATTGATCACTTCAGAGTAAACATAATAACTGGTAAATCTAACATGGATGTTTTTGAAATGTGCACAGAAAGCCTTAAAAGCACAAGGAGAACATGCAAATAATTCTGCACATACAAACCTCAGCCAATCAGAGGGTTCAAACACAACCTTTTCGGTGAGTGAACACTTGATCGCCTTTACACCCACTGCAAAAAGTGTATGTAGCATACTAGTTTAGCTTTCCTCTCAAATGGATAAAAGAAATAAACTTCATGGTTGAAGTATTGGTTAATTTCCATTTGCAATAAAGGTAAGCGCTGAGACAGATGGCAGTGAAACGGAAAAAAACCACACAGAGGGGAACCCTTCTGACATCATCTCAGTCTATTTTAGGAAAAGCTGACAATGTAACAAGTGAAGGTCATTCTTCCTCAACATATTCTCCCTTATTAAAGGAGAATATATTTGCCTCAGTCTCATGTCTGCCTTGTTTGTGTAACACCTTGGCTGCACGTCATGTGTGCATTAATATTCGATGGACGTACACAGGAGGGCTTGTCATCTGTTTAGAGTCTGTGCACATCTCCTGGCCAGAGGGCATTTCCCTCCTGCACTCAGTACAAGGTTCCACTGGACAGACATGACACATAACTGGACAAAAAAAAAAATGTTCCCCTTAGTCAACACATGCATATCTACTAGAAGGGGAGACAAAAAAAACCCCAACCTTTTTTTGGTTTTAACCAATAATATATGTGGTTTGATTGCAAAACTCAGCTTGACAGAAAGTATTTTTACTGTAAATAAAGGCTTAAAAATACACAGCTTAAATTTAATTGTAATTTATTTAGATAGCTTATATTTTCACATTGCATCCTGCATTAAAAATAAGGTATGTGAGATATGTGTGGTTTCAGGCGAGCCATTCGCCACACTGAATTCAGCTGGAGCTTGAATTTGACACTGAAACTGAAGGGATCTGCTTCCCTCTGGTGTCTGTAAACCCACACTGCAGGCTGCACAACCTTCCTTATGTAACAATAGTGTCTATATTGTCAGTCATGGCTTCCTGCAGTCACGTGATCCAATACCGTGGCATTATAGGCACAATCACAGTCATGAATGACACAGCAATGCAAAGAGACAAGCATTAACATTTATTAAATAACCCACAATGTCAATAATAGGCACAGTAAAATTGATTTACAAATCATCTTGCAGCCATAAGTCAAAGGTGGCTTTTTCAGTAAGCCTCTAGCAAACCTAGGAATTTGAATATACATCACTGAATCACACATTTATAATACAATATATTCAGAGCAAGTTTCAACTTCTAAAGCATTTCTGTAAAGATTTATTACACTCACATTCACTCCGAAACCCTCATTTAATGAGTCTCTGTAAAAGGCCTGGCAGGCCAAAGACCTCACTGGTTTTCTTTCTCCAAGTACTCCAAGCTGGGCGCGTCCAGCCTCTGTTCATGATTGCGGTTTTTTGTGAACTCCTTCAGCATATCCATGACCTCTCCTTGGTAGACGTCAGGGGTGGGCTGAGCCTCTGTAAGTATAAAAAGACCAGGATGCAAAGAGCATAAAATAAAGAATCACCTCAGTCGATTTTAGAACAATATAGAAGCATAAAATTGAAACGGATGTAGGCTGATGGAACATATTTTGCCTCAGTGATAATAAGAAGATGCACAACATGCATCAACTGAAATAAGATCATTCCCTCTTCATCCCAATAGTACATCTATGTCACTTTGAAAATTCTGTTGATTAATTTCTAAATGTAAAAAAAAAAAAAAAAATGGGCATTTCAATTAATCACTTAGTAACAGCTTTGTAATTATTTGTCCCAGTCCTGTCAGAATTCCTGCAACAGTTTATTTGTCTAGAGATGCTGCCAGTTTGGTATGCTCAGGCTGTTCTCACAGTGATTTTGTTTTCAGCTGTTTTCACACACAAAAAGGCAAATGACCGGAACAAATTAGAGTAAATTACAAGAGTAAAAAGCCAAGTTATCCAGGAAAAGTAAATGAGTTCCAAGGATAAAGCTTAAAAACAGTAAGTGAAGTGTAGTTCATTTATAAGCACTGTTATAACAACAGCATCATCATCATCTATTATTCCAAATACAATTTATTATTTCTTATCTGTCAGTTAAAACAAACCAAAATATTTAAACAAATAAATAATCATAGCCACTGGAGTTTTACACATTTTGTTGTTAGAAGGTGAAAACAAATTGACTTTTGCTGTTTTCTTTGTTGCTGCAAACAAGTCAAAGGCTTTTTAGATATTTGTAACTGAGTAATGTCTGGCCCCAAACTTCCATCTTCTGCTAACTTTAGTGCTTTAATGTGCAAGTTTATTTATCTGTGTAGCACTTTTTATACAGTCTCATTCATTGCTCATCTGAACTCAAACATCCTGCAACATAATAATAAGTAACAATAAAAGAAAAATCAATAATAATAATAATAATAATAATAATAACATTTTACTACAGTTGCCAGTATTCTATTCTTTTTTTTACCATTTTATTTATCCTCATTTTGCAGCTATTTAGTTAAATTAATATTCTTGATATTTAAATTGAGCTATTTGTATAGATGTTAGAGCTTTTTCTTATATTTTATTAACTTTGTAATATACTGCATAATTTAATTAGTTCAGTCTGTTAGTGTTATCGTCTTGGAGGGACTGTAACCCACATAATTTCCTTAGGGATTATTAAAGTATTCTGATTCTGACTGGCAACAGGTCAGTAGCATGATTGAGTATAAAAAGAGCATCTTAGAGAGGCAGATGATGAGCAGAGGTTCCTGAATCCGCACTAAACTGTGGAACACTTTCCGAATATTGTTCCTCAACGTAAAATTCCTAAGACTTGGAATATTTCATCATCTCCAGCATGGCTTTGTAGCAGAAGAGCCCAGGTCCTTAGAGCATCGTGAAATGTAAAATATAACAAAAAAGAGCCAGGACTGTAAAACATCTAAATCCTAAATAAGAGAAGAATGGGACAAGATTCCAGTCCTGAAAGTTCCCCAACGTTCTTCAAAGAAGAGAAAAAAAATGTTGCTGCTGAATCAAATTCAAAATAGCTGTATTTATGTTCTTCTTCAGAGTTTAAACATTTGAAATGTTTTCTATGGTCTACTCTGAATAAAACGTGGAGTAATGAGATTTGAAATCTGTTTTAACTTTATATTTCACACAGCGTTCCAGCTTTTTTGGATTTGGGGTCATAGAAGAATAGCTAATTACAACTATCAACAGAAGTGCTATTTGGTTTTAAAAATACATGTGGAGGGAGCTAACTGAAGGTGAGTTTGTAAAGACAGTCATTTTTTTTCATGTTGTAGCAGCATTCCCAACATTGTCATGGGTTGTAAGAGCAGCTGTAGGGAGGTGTTGGAGGACTTAATGAAGAGAGCTGAGTTTTGGGAAGACATTTGCAAAGCATTAAAAAATTAAAATCACTTCCAAATCAAATAAGAGCTAGAACAGAGACAAAACATGAAAATGAGTCTGCAAAATTAAAAAGAAAAACACTACTTGGCTCTCACCTGTTGCCCAATAGTAGATGTCCCAGTCGTTACTTGGTTCATTAATCAGCCTGTCATACTGCTTTAGCTGGTTCTCAGTCATTGTGTTCAGGTATCGCTTTGCAAAAAGGCTACAAGACAGAAAATTTATCAGGATCTGAAGCTTCCTTCCTGTTTTCTGAGAAAAAAATCCTTCACAATGATAAACAAAAACTTAAAAAACAGCTCTAATGATTGAAAATGCTTAAAATATTATTCTCACATATACAATGAAATTTTTACTATGAGACTGCACCAAAGCCTCATTTTAAACTCAAATGTTCTCAAGAATGTATTTAAAAATCAGTGATATGAATTATTGTCACTGATCGCATTTACACTGGATTTGATTAAGGAAGGAGCAAAGATCGATGGTAGGCAAACTTAAAACCGTGCTTAAAAAAATACTGGATGTAAACACATCCTTTAAAGCTGAGATGGATGAATGAACAACGCAGGTCACGGACAAAATCAGTACAATTCAGCAACCTTAGCAATATGCAGTTCTCCAACATGCCCCTCTTGCGGCTTTCGTAGAGAAGGCGGCGTCTCTTGATGTCGATGGGCTCGCTTGGATTTTCCTTCCAAGGGGGCAAAGGGATCTCAATCAGGTCAACCTTTGTGTCTTCGGGAGAGTCCCCGCGGTAACCACGAGATGACACCAGCCCTGTGATTGCTGGTCTCCAAGCAGCCTGACACATCCCGGTTAACAGCTGATGGGACAAGCACACATTAAAAGACACATGTGATAGGTAAAATAATCCACTGTGTCTTCTGAACGTGCTGAGTCAGTACATCCGATTATTCTAGTTACTAACAAACATTGTATTTGGGCAAGATTGTGGTAGCAATTATTATCTAAAAGCTAATACAGGCATTAGATCTACATGTTAAACTGCCATTACAGCTTTAATAAAGTTTAATAAGTTGCATGAGGAACAATTTAGAGACTGTGTTCTGCTGTTCGCATTTTTCAGCTGACATTGCGTCACTGATAATTGTGAGTCATGCTGAGACTAAATATTCTTAAGTACTTTCAATTTATGTTCAGGTATCAGCATCCAACTTTATTTACCATTTTCTCATTTTATGATCTAGAATTTGTGTTTTCTGTTTAATTTAAATTGGCTTTCAGTCTTCCAATTTAAGTGTTATTGTTTCAAATGTTTCATTATTCATTTTATTTATATTTTTACATGTAGTGTTAGACATTATAATGCAAACACAATGTCCTTCATTTACTCACAGGTAGACACATCACAATAAACATGTTCCATGCTTCCTCGTGCTTTTTGACAAATACGAGCAAACTGACTAAAACAAAGATCATCCCGCATTTCAGGTGTATATTTTATGCTTGAATGAATGGTAAGTACAGTGGGGAAAAAAAGTATTTAGTCAGCCACCGATTGTGCAAGTTCCCCCAC
>NW_024582420.1:2153879-2164193 GCF_018398535.1 Haplochromis burtoni
CTGGTGCAAATTACTGACCTCTGTCATCATTTTAGGTGGGGGAACTTGCACAATCGGTGGCTGACTAAATACTTTTTTGCCCCACTGTAAGTATTGAGCGGCTTAGCAAAACAGGTAAAAAGACTGGAGTGAAAATGAGTGGGGTGGGGGGCTGGGGAATGTTTAAAAAAAAAAATTTAAAAAATGGAAAGACTTCCAAAAAGCTAGGAGAACTATTCCTGAAGGCCCTTTAACTCTATGGAAGCAAATTTGAAAGAAGTGAGGGTTGGTTCAAGGCTTTATAGTATAGTATAGTATATACCAAGGCAAATCTAAAACGTTTCTTTCTCCCCAGTTTCAGTTTTCGCTTTTAGCTATCTATTATAATATTATAATAACTATGATGGCTTGGAGTCCTAAAGATTTGCTGCTAAAATAAAGAAAGCAGGGGGTAATTGCATAATCTGAGACTCGGTGCACTGTTGTACAACTGTCCTCCAAGAGGACAACCTCTCTGCACCAGAGCTAAATCAACCCTGACAATAATAATGCCACACCCTCGCGAAATACTGAACCGTTTGTTTAATACTATTAAGTCTGTTACTGCGTCCTGTTATTGAACATTAAACGTACTAACGCTAAAAATGTTTAGAATTAGACGGCGAGCTCTGACGTGACGACGGCCACAGATTCAGATTTCAAGCAACAAATACACAAATGACGAATTACTCGCTAGCTCACCCTTTTCGCGACAATAGAAGAGAGCATTTTAACCCAGGTTCTTTTAAGGTCCACAAATTTGACGAAGATCCGTCTCCCCTGTCGAAATGTTTCTGCTGTCTGACAGAAATTACACAAGTACGGTCACAGGAAACTACCGGACGGAGGGCTGTACACAGCCCACACGTGGTTTTGTTTAACTGCAGGAAAACGTAGCTGGCGTCACAGTTGGACCTTTAGAGGTTATATAGTTAATCTGTGTATTTATTTATTTTTCGTACTCAAAAACAAATGCATTAGCTAAATACATGCTTGACCCTTTACCAAAAACTAAACCAACTTGACTACAGGAACCAAAAGTCGATTGTTGTTTTCAGCCGGTGACTATGTCAGCTGCACCAACTGCCAGAGTAGCAACATTAGCTTAAGCTGATCAGAGAACGAATGAGAAGTTAACTGGTAGCTCGTGCTATGAAATACCTTGTATGTTTGTGAAAGTTTTCATCATAATTCAGTTTTCTTATCATTTATTTCCGCAGACTATATTTTCGGTTTGTCACACTCAGTTTTAGCCACAGTATGCTTATTTTAAGTCCAGCGGAACATTAACGTTAGCTAACAAAATAAGGAAAAGTGAAATTTCTGAATTCTAAAAGTGCATCCTTTGTGTTAATTTCTAAGGTGTGCATGTGCGAGCTGCACTTAAAACAAATAACAATTACTAGCTGGATTGCAAGTAATTAATTATCTTCGGCCCACGGGATGGCTGCTGCAGGACGAGAACATGCAGCTGGACCAAGCACCGAGGACAAAGATCTAGATCTATATAGTGACCTGAATCAAAACGACGAGGTGAGTCTGGCATTGAAATCAATGCAAAAAAAAGGGTCAGTTTATGAAACGATCGGTCAAAAATAAAACTGCGGTACATATCTTCCTAGAAGGAAGGTGCCACATCCTTTAATTTTTTTTATTTTACGTTATCTAATACTGGAATATATGTTAGTATGTTTTTGAGCTACTTAAAACTCACCTATGACATGAAAAATACTTAACTAAAAGGATGAAATTTAACAAAGAACCGATTTGGAATAGTTTCTTTGGGCTTTAGTTGTATATTTCTTTAGTTAAATATTTTTTAAAAGACAAAATTAACAGAGTTTGTGTGTTGAAAAGTAAAGGTGATCATATGCAGCATTGACAAGACTTTTGCCCACTGCTGTAATTATTCTTTTTCTATACTTCACAGGATTTGGATAGAATTGCAGAAGCAAATGAACTTTTTGATGCCGTTCTAACCGGCTCTGTTAACCAAGACAAGAATGTTGCTACCAAGGAGTCCTTACGTAAGGAGACATCAGCTAAGGAAGAGGATAAATCAACAGAAGCAAATACTCCAAAAAGAGCAAACTATCTAAGGAGACTTTCTGTATATGTTGGGCATTTCCCATGGGTGAGTTGAGTTTTGCATTGCCAATACAATTTCATCCATTTTAGAAACACTGTTAATACTAAAACATTACTGGAAAACAATAAATAATAATCTGATTTTAGATTCTTTATATAATGCCAAGACAGATGGCACACTATACCATGCTTGCCATTTGTTTACACAGTTGGCATTACTTTAGTAATTTTCCAGTTCTTCTCCAAATGTGTTAAAACATTTGGAGAAACTAGCAAAGGCTACATAGATACAGTAGATCAGCGGTCCCCAACCTTTTTTGCGCCACGGACCGGTTTATGCCCGACAATATTTTCATGGACCGGCCTTTAAGGTGTCGCGGATAAATACAACAAAATAAAACTAGTACCGGTACTGAAAAAAAGAAAATTTATTCATAACACACGTGAAAAGACCAAGGAAAACCGAGTAAACGATAAAAACGATAACAAAATAACGCTGAAAACCGATAAAAACCCTGAAAAACATACATTTCACACCTGAGCCTTAACTCTCGCGGCCCGGTACCAAACGACTCACGGACCGGTACCGGTCTGAGGCCCGGGGGTTGGGGACCGCTGCAGTAGATGATCTGTTATACCTATAAAGGGGTGGCATATGGGGTGGCTGTAGCTCAGGTGGCAGAGCAGGTCAGCCACTAATCAGAAGGTCGGTGGTTCGATCCCAGGCTGCCTCCTGGCTGCATGCCAAATATCCTTGGGCAAGATACTAACCCCGTGTTTGCCTACTGGTGGTGGTCAGAGGGCCCGGTGGCACCTGTGTCCGGCAGCCTCGCCTCTGTCAGTGCGCCCCAGGGCAGCTGTGGCTACAATGTAGCTTGCTATCGCCAGTGTGTGAATGGGTGAATGACTGAATGTAGTGTAAAGCGCTTTGGGGTCCTTAAGGACTAGAAAATTGCTATACAAATGCAGGCCATTTACCATTTACCATAAAGTTGAATGACTTTCCCCCTACCAGTTTTTTTTTTCTTTTTTACAAACCTCCCATCCTTGCAGTGGGTAACTGAGAATGACCTAACATCTATGGCCAAAGGGTTGGGTGTGAAGAACATCGCAGACATCAAGTTTGCTGAGGACAGAAGTAATGGTGTGTCAAGAGGGTGAGTATTGTGTAAAATATAGAGAAACCTTTAAAAAATAAAGCATTTTTGTATTTTTCTTTTAAATTTTATCTCCTACTCTGTGATGCAGCTTTGCAGAAGTGGTGATAACGTCAGACGAGTCACTAAAACTAATGTTGGAAAAAGTACCACAGTGTAAAATCAACGGGGAAAGGATAGACTGTCGCTATGCCACTTGTCAGAACCTTGCTTTTTTTGAAGAGGAAGCAAACAAACGTAAGGGGAAGACGACTCTCACAACACCCTGATATTTAGTTTGTATTACTAAATGTCAGGATAACATTTTTTCATGGAGATGTATTTTGTTTTTTTCAGGTGTACCCTTGCGAACTAACAAAGAAACCAAGGAATCTGATTCGTCAGATGAGATTCTCTCAGTATTATTAGCACAGAAGACCGCCCCGTCTGCTATACCTCCACTTTTTCCATCACATCCACTTGCTAACAGCTTTCCTCCATTACCCGGCCCTTCTTTTGGTCATCCACCTCCCCTGTTTCCACATATGCCACAAACAATCGCTCCGCTCATGGCAGCCCCGCTGTTCCCTCCTCATCCAGTCCCTGTCCCAAGCCACCCGTCTCTTGGTATGCATCCCACATACTTCAGCCCAGCACAGGATGGGCACAGCAGCAAAGCTTACAGCCAACAAACGTGAGAACACATTATTTAATTTTTTTAGCCACTGACACACTAAAGGCATTTACAGAGAGATCATATTAAACCTCCAGTGGAACGTGAACCAATGAGCAGGATACAGAGAGGCATAAATGAGAATAGAGATTACTTATGACTAGAAGTTACAAAAAAGAAAACATTAAAACATTAGTTACTTTTACTAATAACTGTCTATTTTACAGAAACACACCTAAAAGTTCAGATCAACATTTGGAGGAGCTTATGAATAGAAACAGAACCATTGCCAGCAGTGCCATCACAAAAGCTGTGAGTGGTGCAACAGCTGGTAAGTATAAATGCATATGGGACACAGTTTGTTTTTTTTTATGCTTATTATCAATGATTAACAGACAGTTGGAGAAACACTCAAAATGTAAAGTTGTTCCACACAACTTGCACTTGAATTAGGAAGCACACACATATCATAGTATATTTTTGTCTTGGATATAATTTGAATACATGTTTTTACTAGTGATAAAAAATAAATACCGTATTGTGTACATAAGTCATTACAGACTTTATGCATTATTTGAAAGGCTCTGAAAATGCTGTTTTAATGCTAATCAGTCTGATCTCTGCAACAGTTCTAGTTCTTTGGTAGATTATTCCTATTTTTAAGGACATGACTTTTTATAGATAGTTTTTTTTAATTATTATTTTGGCCTGCCAGTTTTTTGTTTGGTTTTTTTTTGGTCTCCACTTCAGTTCAGTTTATTGAAAATACTGCAGTTGCAAAAATTACAAGAAAGACTGGCTCCTTTGAAGAAAGATACAAAGAATAATGAGTAACTCAAGAATTTAGTACATTTAGCATATTTGTGGCAAAATAAGAAAAACATGACTGTTTGGTTGTGGTTTAATCAGATTTGATTGTCAGCGCTTTTACAACACAATCTGTGTCTTTGGGACCTTTAGGTTTTTGGTTATGTTTTTCTAGCTTTGCACACTTTTAATTTCTACTTTCTTCAAACGTTTTGTTACCTCCTCTAGTTCTATCAGAGTGAAATAAGAGCCTTTCTTAGTTCTAACTATTTCTACTTGGGATTTGAGAGGAGTTTAAGATGAAGCTTCGGCTGGCACATTTAACAACATGCAGAGATTTATCCCAAAGCCCTCTCAGCCTTTTTTTGGCTGCGTGCTCTGGGTCTCTGTATACACATAGGTGAATCATCACCTCAGGCCAGGCTTTATGTCTTCTGACTCAACAAGCCTCCCTGCTGCTTCTGTTCCGAGATACTTTCCTATCTTTAATGAATTTTGTAGTAACTGTCGCCCATTTTCAAAAACTTTTTATTAAACCTAACCCTAGGAACTTTAAAGTGTTTCGTTACTAAACAAACAAATGCTTCTAATATCTCCCAAATTTCTACATCAGGAGACCTGCAGGTGGCCATGGAAACACTATTAACTGCCATTGCCATCATTAAGCAGTCCAGAGTGTATGGAGATGAGCGATGCCAGACGCTGGTCACATCACTCAAGGATTGTCTAGTCTCTATCCAGGGCAATTCTGGCTACAGGTTTGTATAACTGCCTATCAAAACGCTGTCGTTGTTGTCCATATATGTATGTATATGAACTAATACTGAGGTTGGACCTAGCATTAGATTTCTTACTTTGTTACAAAACCATATTTCTTTTCAGTGAACAAAGTCGCTCTGGAAAAAGAGACCGGGACAGGAGTCGGGACAGAGACAGGGAATGGAGCCGTGACCGAGACCGTGAAAGAGACCTGGAACGGAGTCGAGAGCGTAATAGAGACCGGGAACGGAGTCGTGGCAGAGAGCGCGATAGAGACTGGGACAGGAGTCGTGACAGAGAGCGTGATAGGGACTATTCTTCTGTCTGTGAAGATGCAGGAATGTCTCGAAGACACCTGGAGCACTCCTGGAGTGGAGAAAGGGAAAAGGCGTATTCACGGGAACGGGAAAGACACAGAGATCACAGAGACAGGTACCACTAATTAGGTAAGTTTTTCACTAATATTAATTTGTACACTACAATTATATTTTACCATCAATCAGTTTCACGTTTTTGGAATATCTACTATTTTTCCAGTAGACATTTTGACCTCTGATGGAAGGAAAGCCCAGGTGTGTTCCACATAGGTTGCATTCCGATATTGCTAACTCACTGGAACAACTTACTTGAACAAATGAGCCATTTTTTATTTCACCTTTTGTTTTTCTTATGGTGACAAAAAAAACACAAGTCGCCTGCTCTCAAGAAGTTCTGTCATCCGTGTTAGGTTTCTCATTACACAGTAATAAGTACAAAAAACTTAAATAAGACTTACATCTTTTAGTTTGTTCAGTAAACCTGATAATGCAGATTTATTCATGTAGAGCACAATAACTGTGCTTTACTTCCTTCAACCTTCAACAATTTGTTCAGGAATTTAGCAGCACTTTATGCTGTGATGTAATAGTAGTTTATTATTTAGTGTCAGTTTTTTCATTTTGGTTTATAAATGTATAAAAGCTTCTTATAGTTAATATCTTCTCATATTAATAGTACTTTTCATCAGATCTGAGGCCTGTACTATGAAAAGAGGTAACTTCAGCAGTAAAGTTCACATCTGTCACTTATGGTTTAATATGAACTTAGAGAGATGGTTAAGTGTTACCTGAGTGTATGTTGTCCTGAGAGCAGGAGCTCCATTACATTTCATAAATGTTTGTAGAAGCAGTCTGCATGACTAGGTGCTTGATTTCATACATCTATCGTCATGGAAGTGATTGAATATCTGAATTTAAATATTTGGATTGGTGACTGGATCCTTCTGGCAGTTTACTGTATTATGTATGTGTATATGGTTCATAAAGTGAAACTCACTAAATTTACTATATTACAGTGGATCAATTTATTAAATCTGCCTGCACCAGACAGAGCACAGCTATATTTGATCAAGTAAAATGAAAACATTTTACTTGATCAAATGCAGAACTTTTAGTCAAGATATATGTAAGGGATTAGCACAAATACTGCTGTGTGAAACACCACAGGATGCATCCTAAAATGACAGAACCCATTTAGGAAATGTACTTCTGAAAACATACAAACATTTACTTTTATGTTCAGTATAGTGTAGGTCTGATTTGTAAAATTTGTGGATTTCAAAATGTATTATTTTCCCATCCCTAGACTGAAGTCCTGTGACTGAAGCAGAGCAAAGACAGGCCTTTTTTTTTTTTTTTTTTGGGACAAAAGTAGAAGAATTCCAGATTAAACTACGGATATGCGTCTTCTAAAGTCCAAGGTGTACTTTTTTTCTTTGAAAGTACTGAGTTTCTTTTCTTTTTTAAGTTCTCCAGGATCTGTAATTTTAGATAAAGACTGTAGAATTGTTGCTGGGACATCAACTTTCAAAGCTTGCATGCACAGAAGCGCCTCCTAATTTATGTAACTGTAAAATTTATCACTTTTTGTATTAAATGTACAAAAAAATATCCATAGACATAAATCCAAGTTGTTGTTTTATCTGCTTAGTGGGGACCACAAAAATCATTTAAACTGCCTCTGTTTGGACCACTGTTAACACATTAAAATGTAAAACTACTGAAAGTCTCGCTACAAGATTTATCATGCTGCTTGGTTTTAATGCATAGAACAAGTGTGGGGACTAAGCTTTGCAACTACACAAGACAGCAAAGGTATAAGCACATGTAGCAATGCCATCAACAGCTTTATTTAGAAAAATGCATCACATTAATAACACAAACGCTCAAAACTTCAGCCTGCACAAAGTCCAAACAGTTCTTCTAGTTTTCATTTCTCCAATGGCGCATAATTCAGCAATTTCTCAATAAGATCCACGTGAGAAAGAAGCATCCTCCTGCAGCAGTACCTCTTCAGTCCCAGGGCATCCAGGGCGTCACTTGAGAAGGAAGAAGAACAAGTAATGTCAGAGCTAATGCATGATATCCTGAATGAATAAGTACATGGACATTACTGAACACACTGAGGAAAATGGTCTAAATGGCCTCATGCAATTATGATTCCCTTAATCCATCAACTAATTTTCAAGCCGACTTCAAACCACTCAACTTCTACAAACGAAAAAAGTTAAAGGGGCAGCGATTGCACTGCTACTAAGTTGTGTTGCCATAATACAACAGTTACTTAGAATTTAAGAGGCAATGTCAGTGGAACAAAACAGAATGTATTAGTCTTACCCCTCTGTGTACTCGGCTTGAAGAAGACCAAGGTATGCTTCCCATTTGTTACCAACAATCTTGCCACACGTGAAGCACCGTACAGGGATGATCATGTTTAGACACCTGTGAATAGAGACCTGGTGCTCAACTTACCCAATAAAATTACGTATCAAACACGTATGTGATGTTAACGACCCAATTTTGTTTTCGTAGATTTACGAAAAACGACGATAAGTTTAACTTGAAAGTATTAGTAGGTGCCCGGCTAATTCCGAGGTAGCTAGCGTCACTATTATGCTAATACTGTATCTTTGATGTGTAGCTAAGACGACTATAAATTATGCAAGGTGATAAACCCAAACGGTGTTTACCTGTGCGTTGTTTATTGATATTTTTTGTATCTGTGCGTGTTTTTTCAGGAGCAGTTATCAAATTAATTGAACAAAACACCTAGCCAGCCATTTCAGCATGCGTAACCACGCGCTTAGCATAAAACTTTAGCTGCTTTAACATGTTGCGAATCGCAGTGTTGGTTGTTTACCACAAAAAGCAAAAGGTCACGTTTTATTTACTCACCGTTGCCACTATCGTTCGCTAAAGCACACAAGTTATGGTCTTCTGAGAGAAACAAACACCGGAGAAGTTGTAACTGCTAGCTTTGCTTTCTTCAACCGCAACAACAAGAAGACTTCCTGTTAGAATCTTTCAAAATAAAGGACTACTTCGGCCTCACTGTTTTTCATCAAGATCCGGGGGAAAAAAATAATCTAGAAAAATTTCACAAAACTTCTCGGAGAGATGTAGCATGGGTAAAGGTTAACTACATTTAGAATTATCGCTAAGTTATAAATTTAAAAAAAAAAAAAGCCTAAACTGTATGGACTTAATATTTATATCTATGAACAAGTGATGTGGAAAATATCTTGTGCAAATAAGAGAATTTACTTCATGTGTGGAAATGTGTTGCCTCCCTGCTGATGGTTATCCTTTGTTCATCTGCAATAGCGGAGTGAATTTAATTTTATGACATTTAGAGGTAAAACGAAAAGCTTGAGTAGGTGTTTCTTTTCATTATAACGCATCTTTGTACGAATAAAATTAGACATGCATATCACTTTTCTAGTAAATTATCTTGTACACACACATTAATAAGAGAGACCTATGGAGATATTAGGAGAGAATTCAGTTTCTATGTACCCTTATAGCTTCCATATTATTAATAATACATGTAAATTGTTCATTGGCAAAATGATAGAAAAGCAGCAGCCAAGCTATGAAAATCTCACATATAGCATTGGCATCACATAAGTACAGCTCTAAAAATGACCATAAAGTTGACTCAGCAGAAAGCAAGCTGTCACACTAACTATAGAGCAAACTGCAGATGCCTTAAAAACAGACACAATACTTCTCAGCGGTATAACTACATCCTATGTCACATTAACGAAACATCCTTCTGGGAGGACGTGTTGAGCAAAGTAGACCTGACCACAATAATGGTTTCCGTGGGCCAGCAGATATTGATTATGGAGTAAAAATGAATTACATAACAATACACCCTGACACCAACAATACACCCTAATACTTTACATGAAATGTGCCTCAAAAGGGGTAATAAAAGAGTGATTAAAGACGTTCCTGGACACCTGATGCAGTCTGATACATTCATGGTGAACTATAAACTTTGTTGTGACAAATAACTGAATAAAATTCAAATAATAACAAAATACAAAAATAATAAATTATAGTAGTAAATATCACAGAATACAGAAAGTAAAATTAAGTCAACCAGAAGTTAGTGTGTGTGTATATATGTATATGTGTGTATGTATATATGTGTATATATATGTATATGTATATATATGTATATGTATATATATGTATATGTATATGTATATATATGTATATATATGTATATGTATATATATGTATATGTATATATGTGTATATATATGTGTGTATATATATGTGTGTATATATATGTGTGTGTATGTGTGTATATATATGTGTGTATATATATGTGTGTATATATATGTGTGTGTATATATGTGTGTATATATATGTGTGTATATATGTGTGTGTATATATGTGTATATATATATATATATGTGTGTATATATATGTGTGTATATATATGTGTGTATATATGTGTATATATATATGTGTGTATATATATATGTGTATATATGTGTATATA
>NW_024582420.1:2164213-2313944 GCF_018398535.1 Haplochromis burtoni
AAACACCAGACCTCTGATCCTGGTGGGTCTTTGGGGTCAAACATGAGAGCCTTCCATGCATTAGGGTGACAGCCTAACCAAAGGTCACCATTTTCAGGGTCAACCTCGACGTTGTCACAGAGTGTACCCACAGCAACAGACTGGTTAAATGTGAAACGAAAGACTGCAATTACACACACACACTATATATATATATATATAAATAAAAGAATAAAAGGTTCAACTATGCCAACATAAATAAACAATGTTGTTGTTGATTTTTAATAGACATGGAAATATAAAGTTCAGATGAAAAGGTTCAACTATGCCAACATAAATAAACAATGTTGTTGTTGATTTTTAATAGACATGGAAATATAAAGTTCAGATGAAACTGGGTATCATTTATAATCCATTTAAAGCTGAAGTTGTGATTAAAGACATACTCACTTGGGTTGGTTCACTACCTTTAATAAAGTTGGGTTTCACTTTCTTTTTACACATTAAGAAGTTTGGGAGCTAAGGGGAGGGTGCATAAGGTAAATATGTTATAAATATATAAAAAAATATATCATAACCATCAATACTATCATTACAGCCACCATACTATACCACAGCATACCATCACCCTCATTATCATCGTATGTAACATCGCCATCATTTCCATCACTAACATCACACATTATGACAATGTTTATATAATTTAACTTGCTACCGCACGTGTGCTAAATGAGGAGTCCTATCTGAATTATTGCATTTATACGCTGTTGAGATTATGAAAATAGGAATTTTCTTCTTCTTCTTCTTTTTTTTTGGTACACTGTATTGTACAATGTAAGGTGAAGTTTGTTTCAGTGTTGGCATAGGCCATCTATGTTTTGGACATGCTTGGGGTGCTAAGTGTAGTGATGAGTGCTGAGTGTTAGCACAATGTTAATGGCCAGTAATGTGTAAAATGTATACATATCCTTAAAGTTAAATATGTGTTAGAACTGTCTTATGCATCTACTTATGGAACGGGGGACAATCCCCCCCATGAGCTTTGCCATGTGAGTTGGAAATAATGTGTACAGCTGTACAAGTTAATAGGTGCAGGAACAAAAACCGAGACTGCTTTTTTCCCTTTTGATTAAACTACAGTTCTATCCAACTATAGAACAATAGTTCATGTACACCACACTTTCATTGTATAAGAGTATTCGGGATGCTCTCATTACTAATTCCTAAATGAGGTTGACAAGGTTTAGAAAACATAAGAGGGGCAGAGGGAGGACAGAAATAACTATCATGTTTTGGCAGCAGGCTTTCAACCTGATACACAACACTAATGGCTGTTCAGCCTGCTACAGCTAAACATCTACTGTAAGATGTAAACAGATTGAAACAGCATGACTGCAGCTGCTGTGTAAGACACAAAAGGTTATTGATTTGTGATATAATTTGACAGTAAAATAAATCTGCTTATTCTACAATAATAAATAACTGCACTATTATACTCTGGTCCACAGTATACATATTTTACATCCAACGACCCTTCATGTGCCATTCCTCGACCCCTGCATACTTATGTGTTCTCTCTGAATTTTTATTGTGTTGTACTTGCTTGTGTTCGCCAGTTCGATGTCTCATACGCTCTATACTAATAGAGGAACTCAGTACCTTCCATTAGGCAATCAATGATTTAGCCAGAATAGTTTCAATACACCACAGTGCACAATCCCAGCTATTCTCTGCTCTTCTCTTCCAACAGTCTCATTTTAAAGTAAAGTAAAAACCTAGAACTCTGATAGCTGCTATTCATATTTCAAAGGTTCAATATTATGATTTGAGGCTTCACGTGTTTCTTTTAGCAAAGTGAACCAAGCTCATTTCTGGTGCAAGAATGTACAAATATTTAAACATTTTTGTCAATATTTGTTCAAATTAGATTAAACCAGACAAAGCAGCTGAATAAGCTACCTTTAAGAGTTCAGGTTTTTAGCTCGGCGTAAGGTTTTTTTGAGTGTGTTTTTTATAATTATATAATTACACTTCAGATGCAGTATTGTAGCAAATTCATGCATATAATATGTGTAATTATGCTCCATATACAGCCTTGATCAGAAATCAAATGAGTTGATTCACTACAAGTGAAAGCAGGGCTAAAAAAAACAAAAAGAAAAAGTCCCCAATCTTTATCATGATAGTCTGTGAACCAATCAGCAGCGACCATCTAAGTCATCAACCAATAAATACCCCAACTTCAGATAATGATTTGGTTTTAATTTCTCCTCGCCAGTAGCAATACTCCGAGCAAAATGGCTCCCGCAGCAATAACGGCCCCACCAATAAGAAAGGGCTTCAGGTGTTCCAGAGAGTCTGTGCCGGAGGCTGCAGCTTCGTCATCTGCTGCTGCTGTCTCTGTTTCCGCTGCTCCGTCCTGCGCAGGAGGGCGATGCTCCGGCTCAGGAGCTGCAGGGGCAGGGTCAGACTTGCGTGGGGCAGCCGGCTCCTTTTTCTCCACTTTAGGTGCTGCCTTTGGAGCTGAAGCCCCAGGCTTGCCTTTGGCTTCCATCAGCTCTGAGACAGAGGTGTGGTCTGGTCACAGGATACTTTATAAGGTCAGCTCTGTGCTGCTTCACTGAGGAAAAAAAAAAAGACAGCAAACAGACATTGCCAGATTATCCCTCTAAACTGGGCTCAGACATCATGTCATATGCTCTGTTGAGTGTAAAGCCACTGGCATATGAAAGACCACCTGATAATCATGGATTCACCTTACAGCAGTGAAGCAGTCGTGAGGCGATAGGGCCTTAAATGTGACCTTGGAAATATGACATTGATAGGAATGCTCTGGTGCTTATAGGGCCTCGAAATTGTTTATTGTGACATCTCCTGTGACACGATCTCCCACTGAAGGAAAAAGAAGCCACAGAAGCGTCCTATGTTAAGGTTTTTCATGGGACAATCTTCTAGCTTTATAATGGAGGCAAGGGGGGGAGGAAAGCATTGCATCTGCAGAGCTGATGTAAGGCTTAATCTTTACTCCTTTGACCGTGAGAAGAGCCTATAGTGGAAATGCAACATGAAGATTTTTATCTTTTTCCCCCCCCTTGTTCTCTATTCTGTAAAGCCCGCATGAGTCATTTGTGCTATAAATGTAGGACAAGATGGAGGAAAGAAATAAGGAGTACAGTCACTGCAACAGAGGAAATCAGGGAAAATGCTAATTAGAACAAACGAAGAGGAATAAGAACAAGACAAGACTAAAAGAACGCATTATTCAGCTTCAATATTACAAAATGCATGTTGGACGCAGCTTAACAAAAAAGTCCCCTGTTATACAGGAAATATCTAATAGAGGAAATATAGTTTTCACCTACCTATCCAGCAGCACTATATATATATTACAGGGATAACGGGTGGTACAGAAAACACGGCAAAAGTTGAATGTCCTTAACGTAGGAAGGTGGGAGACAGCGGAGAGATGGAGGACGCAGAAAGCAGACGGCAGGAAAATGAGAGGGAGAGGACGAGAAACTGGGACGTACCATCAGGTGCTCAAATTAGGGGGAGTCGACTCCTGGATCACGTCTTTTTGAGATTATTGCGCAAGCACAGACCCGCTGTCTTATTATGGGCTAAATAAATGGGATTTCCTTCATTATTTATCGAGTTTATATTACTGTGATCATTAAACTAGTCAAATACAGGCTAATACATTAAAATAAGTTGTTTTTTCGTTTAGAAGCATTTTTTTTTAAATTATCTGTCGATAATCAGACAGCTAACTGCAAATAAAACAGTTTCTGTGGATAAAAGGAGCTGACTTTAATCTTACAGGATTTCGGGGGTGTATTGGTATGTCGTTGACAGTATGGCCATCAATTATTAACCTTTTACCCAACCTATAAGACGTAAGAGTAGAGTGACGTAGGCTAGAGACGCTATTCATAACGTAAAGGCAACATCCTCCAAATTAAAGCGGAAAATCAAGGCTTTAGCGTCACTGGGTACATGAACAATAAATAAATTAACAAATAATTACAATAATAAAATAAATTATATAAATATACATTTATTAAAATGTATAACATATTCTTTATTCTAAATATATTTTATATTCTAAATATCTGATTTCTTTTGGTTACATCATAGTTACATCATGGATAATAATAACATTGGACAAACGTTTGCATGTGTGTGTGTGCGCAGATACAGATTTTGAAGTTGAAACAAAAAGAAATTTTTTTTTCTAAAAGCTTCTTTTTTTTTTTAGATGTTTGTTTAAAAAAAACGTCCCAGTGCTCAGCTCTTGGTTCACTTTTCCATGTAAAAGTGAAGTCCTGTGGCTGCAATGGCTCTTTGTTCTCACGAGGATTTTCGCATTTATTTCTTCTTTTCAAGACCACGGCAAGATGTGCAGCAGCCCCGACGCCATTTATATGTCGATCCAAAGACCAAAGTGATATCTCAAGATAGTAACTTGCAAATTAAGAGGCTACCGGTCCGTACCAGCTGACGACACACACGCGCACAACCCAAAAGGAAATTTTTTATTACATATCCAGATCTTCTTACACAATATGGATTTGATTTATTATCTGCAAGGAGCACGTCATATGAGGGGAAAAATGGGTGGGGGAATTGGGTCATGATGTCATGCAAAATAAATTATTAACGGCGTTTATCCATGTATCCCAGTGTCGTCACCGAGTGTGAGAAAGCGTGCATGCGCAGAACAACCGTTCCCACTTCAGTAAGTTGACGTTTCTGTTGTTTCTTGCTGTGAATCGCGCGCAGAGCTGAAAAGCTTGCTCAAACTATGAACTGAGCGAACAAAACAGAAAAGAAAAAAGAAATCACTGTCGGATCTCCCCCTGGGTCTTTCTAGATGACATCACAAAGGGGAGCGGCAACCTCTGGAAGAAAAAAAAAAAAAAAAAAAAAAAGCACCGCTCTCTTTGAAAACGTTTGCCGATAATTCACAAACCACCGGTGGCGCCCTTTCTCCACAGCACCTCCACGGAGTCTGTGGTCTGCCATTTACTAAAAAAAAAAAAAGGGGGGACGAGTCAGGTGTGCGTAAACATAACGCTGCCCTGGGTTTGCGCAGCCAAACACGGAAGGGGAATAGCCAATTCGTACGCGTTTTTCGGTGGGAAAATATCCTAGGGGATGGGCTAGATTCTCGGGAACTGCTGCCGTCCGTGTCGGGATTCGGGAGTTGTCCGGCTGTTGGCACATACACACACAAGCTACAAACAACAACGTGAAACCCGAAGGGCTCGATATGTTCGCTAATCCCAGGGGACTGTAATTCTCTTTCATGGATCGAAATAGTCATGCAGAGCTCGGACGTGAAAACGACCACCACAGCCGACGACGTGTTGCAATTAAGCGGAGAGCCGAGCCGCCAGTTTCCAGCGCTTTCAAAACGGCCGTGTGATTAATTACAGCTTCGACTGTGCGTCTCAGGATTGCCTGACAGCCGGGAGGTAACCGAGGAAGCTCCCGGTCTTTGATGTCTCTGGGTCCATTCATCCTTCTGTTGTAATGACGTCTGCACGGTTATTTTAATTCCATCGGTGAGGCGTTTGAGTGTTCATCCAGCCCCCAACCTTCAACCGGTGTCGGGGACGACGAGCCTGAGGCGGGTCGACAGTCGCAAGGATATGGAAAAGAGAGCGGAACCGATGCAGTGGGTCTTGGCAAGGCATCGTCAAAACACAGGTGAGCAGTAGCAGCAAACGGATGAGACTTGACTGTAAAGCCGCCTTTAGTTATATGCACACGCAGGGCAGCAAAGCCCGCCACGACACGGCCAGCGTGACCCGGCTTTTAAATCCACGTCTTAGCGCTGTTTGAGGCACATTTCTTAGGCCGTATCCTCATTTGCTGGGGCGGCAGGATGTCACCTCAAGCAGCTGTCCTGATTGCATGAGACTGGGTACTACTGCCACTGATGGTGATCGACTTGTTGGAATCACACGTTAAGGTGCTGGAGCAAAATACAAACATCAGCTAACAGCGGTGTGAGTGCTTTTTATTCTTGTGTGTTTCACCTTTATTTGTTAGAAATCACACAGGAAAATAATGGCAGATTTTTTTTTCACAATTTACAAGAATAAGTAGTGCAGAAGATCTCTTTACTCTGTGGTGTTTGTCTCCTCATTTAGTAGGTAACTCATCAATCCCCTGTTCTTTAACATTACTACAGAGGAGCCTTTCCAACAAGGCTTTAAAGCCTGACCAGTACATTATCCAGACTTTATGCTTGCACGCTTCCCTGCAAAAAAAGGGACCTGGCACAGTGACAGTAATGGGGACTGTCACACCTCTTTATCATTCACACTGAATATTTCACAGCTAATTTGGGCCCTTCTTTTCTCACGACTTCCAGTTGTGGATCCATGCTTTTCTCTTTTCTATCTATATTTTCATGCCCACTCAAAGTGCTCTGCCTTTATGAAGCCACGATGGATGAAAGATGACCGCAGGGTGTAAGGAGAATGTCAGGCTGTCCCAAAGTGGATAACAAATGCCTGAAAAATAGCAATATGCTGGTTTAAGAGAATGACACAGTATTTGAACAAAACAAGAGATGAGAGCAGGAAATGTTGGTTATTACTCATACAGTGGCACTCACTGTTGTCAAGATCTGTTGTGGTCTTTGGTTTTATATTAAGGTGCTTAATATGTTGTTTATGAGCTGCAGCGAGGCATGTTTATGACACACAGATAAGTACTGGACTATACCCATGCATACATATCTCATTTCGTTTATGATTTCTGCACAGAAAACTGCATAGAGGAATTTTTGGCACCCTCCTCCAAAAAAGCTTTTAGCCATCCCCAAAGGAAGTTTCACCCAGCGCTTTCCAGTAATACAATAAAATAATTTTTTTTTAAACCGCATTCGTGAATTAGGATTTCATCTGCTGCAGCTTAATTGTATAATGTGTCTGAAATAAAAACAAAATACCCAAATTTCCCTCTAATAAGCTAACAGACATGTTGCCTTTACTGTGCTATTCAGTCAACCTCTGAAGGCCCATTCTGATTCAGAATATCCCTGACAGGGTTCTCTAGGGTCCTACATTACACCTATAACTTGCATATCCTTTATGTATTTAATCAATATTGTAGTCCACGTCCCCACCTTAACCCTCCATGCACACATACATGATTGTAAAGGGTGTGGAAAAGCTTCACACAAACAGGAAAGGAGGGGAAAACCCAGTTAATTTAGGTTTTGCGTGAAGATCTTGTAAGGGTGAAGATTTTTTATTTTTCTTCTCATTCATTTTTAAGCTCATTGCTAGTTTTCCTGAGATCAACTACAGCTAAGTGTTTTTGCAAAATAAGCCAGTCAGGCCATTCCTGGCTATGTCAGGCTGCATCAACACCAGTGTAAACACTTGATTCACTGGTGTCCCTGTGAGGCTTCTCTCCTAATGAAAACCAAGTTCCTCCAGCAGAGTCCTGGTGGATATGTTGTCTCTTTGTTTTCCCCATCAGTTTTTGCGAGAGTTTCTGTTACGTCACCTCTTCTTGTGCTAGAAAACTGCCTGGCTTCTCGTCTTCACTCTAGACTTATTAATTTAATCTGATGTAACAGGTCTAATGCTGGTGTTTGGTTTTTCACAGCGAGTTAAAGAGTCAAAAGGCTTTTAGATAAAGCAACGGAGAACATTTGGCAGCATTTATGGAAGTGCAGATGACAAAAAGCATTAACTATCGACCGCATCAATGCATCTTTTTGCAGGGGTGTAGATATATTCTTACTCGTTTATGCTTTCTGATTTGGACTTCTGTACAACAATCAAATTACCCCTTTGAGCAAGCACTTGGCGACATTGGGAAGGTATAAGTCCCTTTTAACAGGAAGAACCCTCTAGCAAAACCAGGCTCAAGAAGGGACAGCCATCTCCCGTGACTGGTAGGGGGTGAGGGGAGGAAGACCGGACAAATGTTACAGCTTAAGGGAGAGGAGGAGGATGAGAACGTGCAGTTGACATTTACAGTAATACATTTTATTTTTGGAGTTTACAGTAGGAATGCAAACAGTGTAACAGTAACCAAAGCAGCTGACAGTAACACACTGCAACGTTTATGTTCTGTACAGAGCAGTGCTATACAGTTTGTTACCATTAGGGATTATAGTAGGCACACTGCAAAATACCTGTTTAATACCGACAAGTCTAGCTGCCAAATCCATCCATCCATTCATCTTCACCCTGGACAGGTTACCAGTCTGTCGCAGGGCTAAAGCTTGAGTTAAACTTCTGTGGGAAAGCTGCGTCCTAACTGACAATGTGACTGGAAACTCAATATTGTAACCATCCACGCCATTCAAGTCATTGTGCTACGCATCAACCCAACGTGTAATTACATTTATTGGGACATGCATGTCAGGTTACGTAGAAGTTAAAAGACTCAAGGTTAAAACTGGGATCCGGTTATGACGTAAGTTATGGCATCAATGGGACGCAGAAGTATAATTAACGTGTAACACAAAGAAACCATTCACACGCACATTCACACCTAAAGGCAATTTAGGATCACCAGTTAACTGTATGTCTTTTTACTGGTATTTAATTTTAATGCTTATAAACAGAGTTACAAAGATCAAGGCACTGTTATTGATAAGTAGACAGTAAAGTCATAGAGTTAATGTCCTTGGAAGTTGGAAGTTGATGATGAAATATACAAGCATCTTTGAGGTTTTTTTAGACTGTCTTGATTAATTTTCATTTTTTGAAATTCTTGTAAGTTTGGCTTTTCATAAATAACTTGTTCATGTGCATGAGTCAGAAGCCAGTAGCTGTGGCTGAGCTGTGATAAACACCTTGTATAAAAGGAAGACTCAGTGGAAGTTTTTTGGATTTACGGCGCGTGAAATTTTACGTTTAAACAAGACACTTCTGCAGAGTTCCTCAAATCACCTAAACTGAGGAATTAAATGAGGGCAACAGAACAGTTTTAGTTGAGCTATAAATATTCAGCTCAAAATGATAATGCCATAGGCCCTTGAAATTGAGTTTCATTTTCTCATGTGTGTCAAGAGTCCATTTCAGCATTAAAGGGTACTTATTTTCCTGTTAGGCTACATCATGCTACAAGGCAGGATTTTAATAGTGAATACTTTTCTTTGAAATGAGCTGAAACTTGCAGTAGTTCACAACAGGCTGGAAATGTGTTCCAGTGACCGCTGTGTATTTGCCTGACATGGCATTGGAAGTGCACGAATGATCCAGCACAATTAACATTTTCAAATCTGCTATTTTAAGTCCCTGTTATCTCCGCTATATATGTAATACTTTGCATGTGCCTGAATTTTAGGTTTTATCTTCTTCACTGTGAATCGTTGCCGGTCCAAATAACTCATAAATAAAAGGGAAACATTCACACATAAATGAGCTAGTATTGATTATCTGACAGGTGTTGTTTGTCGGCGTCCCCTTCCGAACAGACGTGTATGCTTTCCAAAATCTGCAAGCCGCACCCGTGATCAGACAGCTGTTCAGTGGAAGTACGTGAAAGAACGTCTATTTGATGTTCCCCAAGAAATGCAACAGTGCTATGGCTGCAGTAGAGTGTTGCATGGGGAGAATTGATGAAGTCACTATATGATCGCGTACGATGAAAAACACATTCGTATATAGTATGTGGCAGCATGCCACAGACAGGTTGGCAGACCACATATGTTGCCAGCCGAACACACAAACACATAAAAGCATCATCATGTATACACAAACACACGCATGCAATCTGCGGCGCACATACTATCACATCAAGTGGAAGAAGAGAAAATGGAGTGGGAAGAGGTGAAAGGGATTGAGTGGGCGGCGGTGGGAGAAAAAGATGGAGAAAGAGGCAGAGGGAGAGTAGGAGTGAGCGGCACATGGCTTTCAGTCTAAAAAAAGATGAGCAACGCGAAACCAAAACCAGAATCTGGATTAGCTTGATAAGGAAGAGGAGGGGTTGTGAAGGGGAGGGCTGGAGGAGAAAATGTAGATGCGTGTGCATCTGCACCGAAAATGGTGCTCATAAATGTCCTCTAAAATATGAATACTGAATGAGTGTGTGGGTAGGAGAGAGCATGAAGATGGGGAGATGAGAAAGAGAGAGGGTGAGATTCTTTAGGATGGACAGAGTGGTGCTGTCGTGTGACAGAACGGGGAGAGACGGGATCATTAGAGACAGCAGAGCCAGGGATGTGACAAACGCTGGAGAGAATCTTGATCTGAGCAGAGTGTAACACTGACCCAGGCAGAAAAAGAGAGAGACTGGAGCAGATGGATGTATGACAGCGAGCAGAGGAGACGGAGAGATTTGGTTATGTGCCGCAGTCACATAGTCATGCCAACCCAGCATAACCTCAGCATTTTCTGTAGACATTCTTAGTAGCCTGTCTCTCCAGAACTGTGCCCAACACCTCACTACATGCCAAACTCTCTTCAGCCTGCCATGTCTGTCTCAAGTCAAGTAAATATATATATTTTTTTCTCCTTTCCGTGTCATTCCCATTGATTTTGAAGACATAACGAGCTACCTGCTGCATGCCTCTATGCCCAACTGTGTGCTCGCAGAGCCTGTCTTTAATTATAGATCACCCTTTAATGGTGCACTAGTTAAATAACCCTTTCACACATAACCCCAGAAATATCACACAACATTAACGTGAGTCAGTCCGGTCTAGAAAGCAATTCCACTAGATAATGTCTTATGGAAGAAATTCCGTCATTTATAATTGGCACACAAATGTCACAGAAATTATACCTGTACATTTTGTGTGTACAGTCACAATTTCAGACACACTTGTGTGAATGTACAACATTTATATTCTTATCTACTTCAAAGATATAAATTTTTAATTCAGAAACCGAAGGGGCCACATGAATATTTACATCCTATGGATGAGGAGTTGCTGCAGAAACTGTGTGCGTGCTACAGAGAATTTCAGGTACCTAGAGGATGCAGACCTCAGGTGAAAGCAGGAATCTCCTTTTTTTTTTTTTTTTGGGATACACATTAGATCCTCTCTCCCACGTCCCACCAAAAGCTAACAGGTAAACTTTTCAAGCAACCCCAGTCGCATAACCTAATTCTGTTCAAAAGATGTCATGTGAATATATGAAAAGTGGACTAAATACTGAATATAGTGCATAGCTGTTAGTTTAGTAGCAGGCTAAACTTGGATTAAAATTAGATACTATGTTTATCGCTCAAAAGTGTGTATTTACTGTCTGTCGCCGTTTTGGATGGACACCCACAAAAAGAAACATGTTCCAGACTGGCATCAAGTAGTGTCACCCACTTGACAACATGTTCCATCTTTGTCTGATGTTATGATGTAAAATACATAGATTACTACACCTGCAGAGCTTCCCAATTTCCCGTCATTCTTAGCGTTAGACTTAAGAAAGGTGTAAACCCGTAAAAACCTGTAAAAGCTCACTTGCTTGTTGTAATCTCATAGGTTTACCCAAAATCTGCTTTTGCTCTGTTGGTTCATATGTTACCTGTTACTAAGGGTCTACTTGTGTTCACACCACAAAGTATCACAGTGTCTGTGAATAGGTAAACCTTCAAGCAGAAGCATACCGGTAACCTATTCCCGTTCTGTCCATGACTGGCTCAGTATGCTCAGTATGGTGTATTTAAACACTAATTGGAGGACATAATTATGAAAAAGATTTCGCCGTCATTTTTATGCATTGAAAACATGCACTGCTATAAATATGGAAAAAAAAAAAGAGAAAAGTCAAGCTGCATAAAAACAGCAAAAAGATTATTTTTTTTACAGTGACCTTTTAAGCACACAGTGTATGATTGCAGAATATGTCAGTGTCAGTTTTCAAGTTTTCATATTTATTAGGGGTGGGAGAAAAAAATCAATACAGCATAGTTTCACAATCCATGCAAGGACACCAAATATCAATTTCTTATTAAATAAAGTAACAAAGTAGGGCTCGTTTCACCTGATAGGAAGTAATCTTTCTGCAAGCAATCACATCTGACTTGAAATCACAGCAATCACTCTCAGAGAGATTGTCAGAGGTTTGCAAACAGATGCAGACAGATTGCCAACACATGACCCCATTGAGTCACAGACTGACTGCAGACGGACTCTGTCTTATGTCAACATTTATGGCAGGTTTTGGTGGCAGTGTCGGTATGTTTGACAGTCTCATTTAGTGGCACAAAAGTAACTGCAGTGAGATAAAATTATCCCATTGGTTGAAACAGTTTAACTTTGAGGATGTAATTTGCTGTTGAAAAGACATAACAAATTACAATATATCTTATTGCAGTACTCCAGATATGTTAAAAATTGCATTAATATCGTAATGTAGGGTACCTGGTGATTCCCACTTTTAATATTTATTATTGTAAAAAAGAGTGAGTGGTGTTAGAAATGTTTGGTTCAGAGCAGGGAATTGTATTCCTGATCATAATGGATTAATATTTCTCAGCTGTTTGTTTTCAAACCACTCAGTAAGTTGTGCTCTCATCCCTCTGTGTGAGGAGACGCTTGCCTGACGAACTCAATGTTCTTGAGCTTGGTTAGAGTGTTGATAGATGGGGAGGTTGCGCAGGGAGAGGGTGTGATAGAAAATAAAGGGCCTCTAACCAGCGGGCTGTGGGCCACAACTTGGCTTGATGCTGCTGCAGCAGCAGGCTCACTTTGAGGAAGAGGATATTAAAACACCTGCTGATAGTCATACCAACCAGCAACTTGCTCTCTGTAAAACAAAGAACGGGCAGCAGTGCTGAATGTTGTGGTTCCTGTATGTGCAGATTTTAGATTCAGGTCCAGTATTCGTGACTCACCCAGTGGTGTAGTGTATTGATACGTCAGCAGTGCTCTGTGTAATTATTTCAGCAGTAAGACCTGGTGAGTTGTAACGTTTCCCTTTTTGTTAGCAACAGCTCATTTATGTGTAGAGATGGGGAAATGACTGCAGTTTTTCAAAACATGTACAGGCAATGTCTAAGTCGAGAATAGGGATTTCATTAGGGCTTTGCTTGTGAATAAGATGCATCGTGCAGTTCACACAGAATCAGTTTGTGTAAAACATTTCAGAGGCAGTGCTGTGCCCGTTTAACTCGTTTGTCCCAGTCAAAGACAAAGGCATAGTGACGAAAAGGGAACCCTGTCATTGTTGCTACATCATTGTCACTGCATCGCATGGGTGTGGGCCTAGGCGCGGGGAGCACAAAAGCATTGCTCACGTGCATCGATACATTGTCGTCTCCTCTGAACGCACGCGGCTTGGATGCAGATGGAATCTGTAGCTCTGGATGAGAGTCGAGAGTTTGTGTGACTCATGCTTCATGCAGAATGCATCAATCGTAGCAGAGTCAAGAACCGCAGTTCACGCTGGAGCTGTCTGCATAGTAGAGTTTCTTTTTAGGTCAGGTTTTAGACATTTAGATGCTCTTTTGATCTCAGGTTACGAACACGGCAGGGAGTGTGGCAGCTTCAGGTGCTGCAGCGAAATGCGTTTTATTGCATGAGAAGGTTTAAAGAAGGCTTGAAAATCCAAGCAAAAATGTCAGTTCATTAAGAACTATTAACATCAGCATCAACATTAGATGGGCTTGGCTTTTATCTAGGCTAGGCATCATGGTCAATATCATGTATTATGGAGCAAAAGATATGCAGATTCGATCAATATGCACAGCAATGGAGAAATTGACAATTTGGATTTGAAAATGTATAGTTTTATTTTGAGGAAAAATAAAAAGTCGCGTAGTTTGTGAAGATTTGCTCTGCTTAGTGCATCAGTGTACCTTCAAAGTTTAAAAAACAAAAGCAGAAACAGAAAAATCAAACAGTGGTTATGTTTCACTGATGGCTGATGTGAAATATGCTACCCCCAGTGCTCACAATATTGAACGCTATATGTACTGTATAAAAAGAGAAATCTAATTTGTGTAAGCCTAAGTGTTATGTAATTACATTTTAGGGAAGTCAAGGATTCCACGAAACAAGGGGAAACGAGCCATGCCTGAGACAGATCTACGAACCCGCATAAAAAAAAAAAAAAAGTTAATAAAAAGTCGTTTCTATATCAGGCGTGCAACAGTTGTTTAATTTTCACCTTGGTCTGAAACATTTTCTTTATCTCTTTTGGTTATTTTATGGTTATTAAAAATAGTACTCGAAACAATATATGGACTTTGTGCCTTTGTAAGTAAAAATGTATCAAGTAGTAACATCCAGTAAGCTACATTTAAACTCTACATCGCTGCAGCTGTAGAAGTGCTATGCCGATGACAAGTCCCGATAATGATTTTTTTCACAACATAATTTGTGCTCCAGCAACACTGTTCAGGTGTAGCTTGGCTTGAAATAATGGCTTTTGAGGACAGTGAATTCCTGATGTGTGAAAGTAGGATTAGTCAGCTTAGTCTGTCAGAAAGTGTCTTTTTTTTGCTGTGTGCTGGTTGTGAAATGATCATTATGTTACCATAAATAACAACAATTTATGGGAGAACCAGGGAGGCTTTTTTTGTTTGTTTGTTTGTTTGTTTGTTTGGGGGGTTTTGTATGTAACGTCCCTCGCATGGAGTTGGTGTCCTGTTTTTATTTCGGGGATGGGATTTTGCAGCCTTTCTATATCCTTTTTTAAATGTTTAGTTTTCAGGTTGCAAATATCCAGCTCTCTGGTTTAATCACAGATTCTAAACTAATTAAGGAGGTTAAGTTTACCAGGGGAGCACACTGAACATGCAACATGGTTTGAAATTGCTATGGAGATTGGATATTCCATTTAATGAAGATGCTTTATGAGAGTCAATGTGATTTAATCCCCTGAAGCCCAATTGCACATTACATCCTGTGCACATGAGCATAATTCCCTTGAATATTTTTTTTTTAAACAATCAGTTTTCAATTTTCTGTTAGACGATGACCCAGAACCTTTCAAACATTAACTGTGATCGAGGTCAACTTCAATTAATCTGTCGCTAACTAATTACACTCCTTACATATGTATTTTCCACTTTCATTGCTCAAATAGCCTGGTGTACCTGTGGAAGGAAGGAGGAATGTAATGAACATAATATCAGGATGACGTGTTTGCATTTGACTGCGGTGAAAAAATTGTCAAAGTGCATCAGCTAATGCCTATAGTTGAGGCCAAACAGCACCACTAATAGGCTAACGTCCTCTGTGTGATGGATGGGAAAGCCCTTGAGGATGCAGCTGCTTTTTGCGAGGATGTCGAGTTGAGATATGAGATTGATGGTCATAGATGTTCATGAAATTTGGCTTTCAGAGTTTTGTAGTTGGAGGTCAGCACTGATTAGTTATATGCTGAACTGATTGAAACAGTAATCAGCACAGTTTAGCTTAAGATGAGCACACTATCGTACTCTCGACTGTTTTGAAAAACCTCTTAAAATGCTTATAACCACAAACGGAAGTTCAAGTCTGGTCTTGAGCTTGTCACATTCCAGTCATTCCCTAATGGACTTAGAAAACACACTGGTGCAATCAACTGAAGTACTGACTGTCCTTAAAATGTGTCCGATCTTTTGTTGCCAAACAGAAGCCTTGAAAATGACGATACCATAGATTAAAGATGGGAACAACACAATCCAGCCTGGATGTGGTTGTGCTTATTATTACTAATGAGACTTCAGCCACAAAACAACAGTACTCATAGAAATGGACTGTTCCAGCTTCTCAGACCTGAAGATTTGCTGTTTTTCTCAGTCTCATGTTAATGTAGATAGTAATCACTCAGGATGATTTAAAGGCACCTTGTGTGACTTATTGTGAAAAGTAATCAGCAGTGCTCCTACTCGTAAGTTTAAATCAAACAAGATCAGCATGAAAAGGAATAAGAAATTTTAAAAATGTGTACACGATTTCTAAAACACTTGAAACTTTCTGATATGCATGAACTCTCTGACTTTGACGTGCTAACAAGAATTAGATTGGACAGATACACACCACTCTCCCTAAATGCATCTATTCTGATAAGGTTAATTAAAGTTAGGAACGTGTGCGTGTGTGTGTGCGTGTGTGCGTGCGTGTGTGTGTGTGTGTGTGTGTGTGTGTCATCGTTTTTTTAGCTTCAGTGATCTAATGCTCTTGGTGACACATAAAATAAACCTGTAGTATTTATTTAGATAATGACTCTTGAGATTAAATGTCTTTTTTTTTTTTTTTTTTGAGTCCTGTAAAACAATAGGAGCAGTAAAGTCAACAGTGGTTACGGTCGCTAGTAGCGCCCTCATGTATGCTTTCAGCAAAAATACATAAGTACATATGTCAAATGTACAAGTTTTAAAGACTATAAAATAAAAGTAACCAAAACCTTTAAACTTCTGGACCAGTAAAGGCTAAAACATCAGTTAAAGTAATAATCAGGCAACCTGAACAATCCTGCAGCTTTTAGATGCATCCCTGCTCCAACACAGCTGAATCAAATGGTTGGATGTATGTAAAGCTTACATGCATTCATACATGCCTTTTAATACTAAATAACTCTACAGCCCTCACATGCACACTCATATCACTGCTTGGCCTGCAGCAGCTGTGTCTCATGTTTAACTGCTTCATATTTTTCCCATCATATAGTTTAATCTTCCTTTGTAAACGGAGCCACCCTGCTGCCAGCACTTATTCATAATTGTGATTAGTCTGATGCTGGCAAAGCCTCCCCTTTCGTGTGAGCGTGGAGGGGAAATCCTGAGTTATCTTAGTGAGTTGATAACCAGCTTCGTGTGACCACTTACCCTGATTGCCAGTGTCGCGATAAATGAATCCAGATAAGGTAACAATACCTTGGGTTTATTGGACTTGCTTCGTAGTAGATGATCCAGCTCCATCCATCCAGCAAGTTGGTCTTGATTTGGTAGCTGAATGAAGATAGCAGAATGTATACCAGTCGTTTGTAGAGCCTACGACTAAGCTATGTAAGTGGCCGCTGCTGTTGGTGGCATTTATGTTTGTGCTGGTGCATTACACATTAACAACCACGTCTTCATGTCCTGGTGTTTTAAATCCGGATCTGGCCAATAGAAACAAATAAAATGTTGGAACGTTTTCCCCTCTTGGGTCCTCACTCTTTATTGTGGTCATTTAATTTTTTTCAGGGGCAAGCATATTTGTCCCTCTATTTTTTCCACTTCTTGATACATTCTCTCACATCAGTTATGATAGTTTAAGCAATCTCCCTGAAGGAAATTGCTGACATTTGTAAATCCTTATATTGATCATATGATTAGCCTTCGTTAACTGAGGCTATGGTTGTTATTCTCTCACTGATAAATTTAAGAAATGTTGTGAAATGTAGCTGAAAATGTACAGGAGGAATCAACAGGACTGAAGAGGCCAATGCAGGCTGAATCAGCCCAGTGTTTAGTTGCATTTCCTGGGAGGTTCAACTACGCGATGTAGATTTCCCACTGAAGCATAAATCAGGTTTAAGGCAGTTTGCGTACGTCGTGTTCGGATATGTAATTTAGCAAATGCTCGGATGAAGGGAGTGTTTTTGTTTTTGGGGTTTTTTTGGTTTTTTGGGTTTTTTTTGCAAAAAACGATGACATTTGAGGAAACAAAATACAACAAAGCCCCCAAACACCAGACAAAAAAAGACCTCCATATATCTGACACTTTCACATGAACAAACTTCACAGAGGAGATTTGCACTACACAAAAGCAACTGTCGCTCTCTTACTCCATTCAATTTCTAACCATGCTGTAATGGTTTTGGTTTTTTTTTCCACTTTTGACGCCTCTGCTGGGAGTTTAGTCTTATCGTACCAGCAGGCCTGGAGGAGAGAGCTGATAAGTGTCCCTGTTGGTGTGGAAGATTTTTCTAGATTTCTTTTTTTTTTTTCTTTACTGGCCTGATTGTTTTGGCCTAAATGAGATTTTTTGGGGGGGAGTTCAGATGTTTCCTTATTTCTGTCCCCTAATTTTGTTCTCCCTCCCTTCTTCCACTGTCCTCTTTAATGCCGCTCCAACCCAGATAGAGTTTCACAACTAGAGCTAAGATGACTCCTGGGTCAATTTACATTTTCTTGCTTCCCCTCGCTCTCTTACACAAAGCTGAGGAGACTGAATAGCTATAAAAGCTGGAATCTGCGGATCAGCATTTGTGTTATGACTTTTAGAATAATGTGTTGCCTTTTCTTTTTTGTGCATTGCCTCCTTTTCTGTGAATATTTACTGCATTTATCCAAAACTGTGCATTCAGGCTATTACACCATTTGCTGTGAAAGACTGAGAGTAAACTTTTTCAGCCAAACACAACAGCAGCTGATTTCACTGTGCTGTCTGTCGTCTAACGTTAAGTGTGCCAATCAGTGAAACCACCTGCTGTAATGCTTTGATTGAAACCAAAACCTTCACACATTTTACTGCTCATGGTTTGACCCCTTTGCTTTGATGCATTGTCCTCTTTGTAATCCTGTGCCAGCACAGCTCAGGCTGTGTTGCTGTGAAAACATTTTTGTGTCACTGAAACACTGAAGGAATTAGTTGTTTCTGGGCATAAATTTCACTGTAATAATTTTGCCAACTTCACAAGAAATAACTGGGGTTTTGTTTTGTTTTGTTTTTTTGGTGTGTTATTTATAAGGTTTTGAAGATGAACTTTAAATTAAAAACTTCTGAGCTCTTGCTATATCATTGAAACAGCCACAATCTGGTTATTGGTGGGGCTGGAAACACTGTTGTGAAGGGGTGGGCAGTCAGATGGCCTTACAGTGTGGCATGCAATCCACTATTGGTTAAATTCTGTGGATGATATTAATTATACTCACCAGTCACTTCATTAGAATAGAATAGAATAGAATAGCCTTTATTGTCATTGTACAGAGTACAACGAAATTGGAGTGCCACTCCCTTGGTGCAAGTTTCAATAATAAATATAAATGTAAAATATAAAAAGTACAAAAAAACAATCGTAAGTACTCAAACAATAGTATGTACAATATATACAGGATAGCAGCATTATTAGGTAACCTGAATGAATGCAGTTGGTGTTCATTTATGACCAGAGGGTACTAGTTTCTTGAACATGACCGTGAGTTCACAGTCACCAGATCTCAGTCCAGTGGAGAATCGTTGTGATGTGGTGAAACAGGAAATTCACATCATGGATTACAGCTGAGAAATGTGCAACACCTGTGGGATGCTGTCATGTCGCCTTGGACCAAAATCTCTAAATATAATTGGAGCAAAAATAAGATGCAGCACTTCCTAAGTTGGATCTTGAACTTATAGTAGAGGTTACATCCTTGCAGTCATATGTACAACAACTCATACAGTCACATGAGAGATGAAAGTATCATTATATGATCTTTTGTTCAAATCACCCAGCCTTAAAGCCATTACACGCTGAGCACTTTGGAAAAAAGCGACACAAACACGAACTTGCTGTGTAACATATATACACAATGAATAGTATGTGTTTTTGCTGGAAATTAATTGTCAAATAATACACTGTGGAAAAAATGAACTCGACATTATTTAGTGTTGAGCTGGTCCTGATGTTTCTAAACAAGACAAAGAAGACAAGATTCTGGGTTCAATCAGTTTTCATGAAAAGGCAGCAGCAGTGAGAATTTCATGGTTTATTCAAGGATTTGAAACTGTATCACGATCGCTTTTGCACATACAGTCCTGATGCAAAGTTGAAGACCACTTGAAAAATGGCAAAAAATCATATTTTGCATGGTTGGAGCTTAACAAGTTTCCAAGTAAAGCTTCAACATGCAACAAGAACAACAAGAAGAAATGTAAGCAGTAAAAACCTTTACACAGCAGCCATGTAAAAGATCTGCCTCCTCAGATATGGTCCCAACTCTGCCAATAAAGCCCCTTTTCCATTAGTGAGACAAAACATTTTTTTGAGCATGCAATTTAGTGAAATGACGCTTAAACTGAAACAGGCTGTTTTACAGCAGATCAAAAGTTTAGATCTACATGCCTTCAAAAAGCTAAATCTGTGCAAAAATGTGGATTCATTATCATTATGGGTATATTATTATGAAAGATCAAGTAAATTATGGAACATGAGATTTGCATTCACTTTTGGTAGTACTCATCATTTGTAAACTGAAATTGTCTACATTAGTAGGTTTTGTGTTTGTTTGTGTTTTTTTTTTCTGTTTTTTTGTTTGTTTTTTTTGTTTGTTTGTTTGTTTTTGCAGTTGCATTTAATCCCAGTTGATGATCTGATAATGGAACGTTACAACCTTGTAGGAGTGCGTGGGCTAGTATTTTTACGTTTGTTCCAAACAATAAGGAAAACCTTTGATCTATATTCAGACAATGCAAATCAGTGCAGGTGTTTAAGCTCAAAGGGTACTTATCCACGGACCAAATGGGAGATCTCATTACTGAATAAAGGTGTAGAAAAGTCTGAGATGAGGGCCTATTATGCTTTTCCTTATTGGAATATGGAGCTGGAAATTGATGTAAAAGACTAATTTAGTTTGAAGTAGATTTAACATGAACACAGGGCAGAACTTTTATCTCTCTATTGTTAAACTATTAGACTGTGAATAGCCTAAATTTTATTCTGAGTTAAAGGTCCGTCCGACTTAAAAGAGGAGAAGAGGGCATGGGAATCCATTCTGACAACAGTGTTTCTTGTGTTACTGCTTGTGCAGTAAGAGAATAGTGAAGGTTTTGTTTAACAAAAAAAAGACCTCCAGATCTGCACAGAGAAAATGCCAGTGTTTTGTGTAATACTACACATCCCTGCTGAGAGCTATGTAGGTGGTTGCACAAATGGCTCAATGAATGGCTTTTTTTCTTCTTCTTTGATTTCTTCCTTCACAGGTAATTAGGTGGATTCTTTTTGAAGTAAAAATCACAAACAAACTGTATGTTGTATGCAAAATAATTGTTTATATTTCAAGCTTATTTCACAACTTGAGCTTAGCTGGATGGCTCATTTTCATTGTGACGCGCTGAACTACAGTAGGAAGTCATTATAACACTTGTAGTATTTTGATATGAAAGAGTGGGTTCTCTCCGAGTGCTCTCACTTCCTCCCACCATCCCAAAACGGGGATGGGGTTGGGCTAAATGGCGGTTCTCTTTATTAGCCTTGTGGCTGATTGGCGACCTCTCCAGGGTGTACCCTGCCTTTGGCCCTGCCATCACTGCTGGGATAGGCTCCAGCATCCCGGCGGTCCTGAATTGGATAAGAGGGGGAAAATGCATGGGAGTAAACTATTTTGCCGATCACTGAAGAGGCTACTTGTCTTCAAGTCTTTGACATTTAATTTGAGAGTTACCCTTCTATAATACCACTTAAGATTATTAGTGCTGATGGGTTTTTTTCCCTTCTTCTTTTAAAATCCTTATTCATTTTAGTGCAAGACAGCAACAACTTTTGATAATCTCTGTTAAAAGGAAGTCCTTTCAGAAAATAATATCTGTGAGTCGATCATCATTATTAGGTCAAGAAGCTTTTAGGTGCATACTTCTTTGTTGTTTACAGTAAAAAGGCCGTATTTGAGAGAACACTGTGAAATGTGATTATTTGCACCAAGTCAGTGTTCAGCAGAGAGGGAGCTTTTCTTTTAATGTTCTTAAACTGTATTTTCGACACCTTGTTAAAGTGACAGTGGTGGATGCATGCGTCGACTTTACCTTAAAGATCTAACAGTACGACGGTTGTGGCACTACATGATCAAGCAAAAAACATTTGTAAGCATTTTCTCCAGTTAACTTTAACTGGAGTGAAGCAGAAGTCATGTGCAAAGCTACAACCACACATAAAAAGTCAGGAAACAGAGGTGTGAAAAAACTTGGAAAATATTAACAAAGGAACGCCAAATGAAGAATTTTGTTGCACCACCAATTTGTTGTGCCTGTACTCGGTCCAATCTGACTGGTTGCCACTAGAACAAACTTTATTGCATTAGTACACATGCATGCTTTCTGTGATTCATTTAAGTTGTCAACCCATTGTGTTCATTTATGATCCAACTGTACTTTTTGCTGCAGTAGTTATTCTTGGCAAACACGATCTCTTTGCACATTCCTACGTTAACCTTTAAGCAGGATATAATGCAATTTTCTCTGCTATTTTTTGGTGTCATGATTCAATAAGACTTTATCAGCTATTGTTACTGTGCTTTTTTTTTAAAGGTGATCTTGGGAGGTGCTGCCAGTTTCTTAATAACTCAAACAAATGTTCTGAAACAATGCTAAAAGGCAGAGGAGGGCTGGAACGGGACCAATAAGAAAACTTAAAACTATATTTCACTTATTACAAGTTACTAAGTCACTCACTACACTGATAGATGTACTACAGTTAATGGTTTTTGTCATAATGGATGGCATATTTTCTTTGACTGAAAGCTGCCTCCCTCCACTGCTTTTATAGTTCATTTCAGTTTAGCCCAAAGCAGCTTGAGTAATCTTGCAGTGCTTGTGCAACAAAGGAGGACCCCGAATAACATAAAAGATATTCTTTCACAGGGCTACAACCAGAATGGTGACATCATATGTTCCAGCTGGTTTTCTTCCTTTTTATACATCAAGTCTTACACGTACACTGCACCCTCCCTCACCCACTCGATCTCCTCGTCTCTACCTTCCATTATCTGTCACTCTTCCCCCTTGGTGAAAAGTCTGTTGTGTTATTATCTCCACAGCCCTTCTTCACTTTTAGCATGCAGTGCATTTAAGAAACCGGGGATTCAGGACAAAGAAACTTTCCTGTGTGGCTGCTGATGCTGAGCTTGGCATGATCTGAATGCTTGAAGATAAAGACAGAAATTTCCTGTATACTGTGCACCGTGCAAGGTGATGCTGACTGAATTAGACGTAGTGAATTAAAAATGAAGCAGAGTTCCTTTCCCTGATGTTTCCTCTCTCCCTTTGGTTTTCCTGCAGGGCAGTGATGCCTGGAATGGTGATGTTTCGGCGGCGCTGGTCAGTTGGCAGTGATGACCTGGTGCTGCCCGCCCTCTTCCTGTTTTTGTTACACTGCATATGGTGAGTCAGTGTTTCTTCAGTAGAAATGACATTATTATTTATTTATTTATTTTTTGGGTCTTAACTTTTCAGTGTTTGGTTTGTAGATGTCTGAAGAAAGGCATCTGTGTGATTGCTTCCTTACTCCTGTCTTTTAGGTTGGTGGTTCTGTCTGTAGTTGTGTTCGGCCTTCCATATGGCTCAGACAAGTCCTGTTCGGAAACCCTGGTGGACCATGGCCGAGGGTACCTGGGCATCCTGGTCAGCTGCCTTATATGTGAGAGCGCCATCATGTGGTTGAGCATGAGGGGCAGCATTTTGTACACACAGCCCAGGGAAGCTGTACAGTATGTCCTTTACATACGGCTAGGTAAGACATGCTGAGATGTAAAGTTTTTGGGGCTTTTTTTTGCATCCTGATGCTATGTATGATTGAAAGTGGTGCGTTACTTTTTTGTTTAGTTTGTATAGTTTTTACATTTACTAATTGATCATTAGTGTCCTCACACACTCTCCCTCTTTTTCTCTCCAGCTATTCTGTTGGTTGAGCTCGTATATGCTGTCGTGGGCATTGCCTGGCTTGTCCAGTATTATAAACCGTGCTCTGATGTCACTGCCAAAAACTTGGCTTTGGGTGAGTGAAACGTGGATATAAAGGAGAATGAGAAAGGTTTAAGTAAAAAGGGGTTTTGTTTGAATAATGTTTTAATATTCTCTGCAGGAATTGTTGTATGCAACTGGCTGGTAATTTTCAGCGTTTGCATTACCCTCATGTGTACTTTTGATCCCACGGGTCGGACTTTTGTCAAGCTGAAGGCAACCCGTCGGCGTCAGCGCAACCTCACTACTTACACGCTCAGGTATCAACAGGCTGCTGGGGTCAAAACGCTAATCTCTTTGTTATATTTGTTAGATTTTACCTATCAGATTTCACCCCCCCTTTTTTTTTTTTCGAACACTAGTTCAATTGTGAGAGAACTTTTTCCCCCCCCCCTTGATTAGACACAGGCTAGAGGAAGGCCAAGCCAGCAGCTGGAGCAGGAGACTAAAGTTTTTCATGTGCTGCACAAGAGCCCAAGATACACAATCGGTGAGTCGCAAAACAAAACACACTTACCGGTAACATTTTTTTCCTTGAATTTGAAAATGTAAAGGAATAAAACCACTGCTGGTGTATAATGTTCAGTAAGACGGTCATTAGAATAAGCCCTGACTGGATTAATCTTGACTGTGGCATACAGCTGCTCTGCTCAGCTGCTTACCAGTGACATTAAGCTTTTAATGTGAAATAAAAATGTGAAATAAATTAATTCCAGATAACAAGCTGCCATCAAAAAGCTAATCTCATGTACAGTAAAGAGATTTGTTTGTATTTCTGATTACAATCCTGGCACATCTTAAGTCATGAAATAAAATTAAAAAAAATTGTGAACACATTTAAAGATACAGTTCATTGGTGAGTAGGTAGCTCCAGTGGATAGGTGGCCATGTGGCTGATAATAAAAACCTGGTTATGATCATGTATATTGGTATTCATCAGTTGGTATAAGGTATTAGTATTAATCCAAAACCTCACCAGTGATCTGAATCTGTGTTTACCTGATTATGACATCAGAGACATTAATTTTTGGTCTCTACGCCTTTCTGGTCATTACTGGCAATAATGTGTAGTCTGAACTAAGCAATAAACACTTAAGATAACATGCTCACAACATGCATCCTTTGCTGGCTTTTGTAGTTCATTTTCCTACCACCATTCTCTGATCTATGCTTCTTCCTTCAGGATGCGTATTCAGAGGTGGCCAGCCTTTTTGCAGAGTTCTTCAGAGACCTGGACATTGTGCCTAGTGACATTATTGCTGGTCTGGTACTGCTCCGCCAGAGACAGAGGTCTAAGAGATCATCTATCCTGGACCAGGTATTACCGTCTATTTTAATATGCAAAAATATGTTGTTTAAAATGTTTCTAAATACTCTGATCTTAATAATGTCTTTGTTGGTTTTCTTCCAAAGGCCAACAATGACATTTTAGCCTTCTTATCAGGAATGCCTGTCACTCGTAACACTAGATACCTGGACCTCAAGAACTCGGTGAGTTTCTTCTGTGTGACGCACTTTCAAAAAGTCGACTTCTGTTTTTAAATCCCATTCTAAACCACATGGACTCTTATGAAAGTTAGAATTGATAAAAATCATTGCAGAAATGTGACATGCATTTCTTGTTCTTTAAAGCTTTCCTGAGTCATATTTACCCTTGAAAGATGTTTTGTCAATGCAAAGTTATTGCACATGTTGCACAAAGAGAGGGCAATTATAATAAAGGTTTCACAGGATGCCATTATTTTTCTCAAGGTGTTTCAGTGCAAATGACAATGGAAGAAATTGTGACAAATTAAGATGTAGTCTCAGCATCCCTTAGATATTGGCTACATAAATCACAGCTTTGTTTATATTTCAGTGTACATGGTGGGGGGCACGGTGGTTTTGCATCATGTTCAACGATTAGAACTCTTGGTGTGACAGAATTTTTTTCTGCAGCGTGAACTGTATACGTGTCTCACTGTTAGTGTGTCTGCTCGCAAACATACCACACCAACAGCAAACACAGTATGTGCTCAACTGAAATAATATTTGAAGATCTCAATGATGTCTCAAGTTGCTCTGATGCGTGCGTGCGTGCGTGTGTGTGTGTGTGTGTGTGTGTGTGTGTGTGTTTGTGTTTGTCCATCTGTCTGCCTTTTCCTCTCTCAGGCTGAGATGAACATGTACAAGGATGTGTGCTATTATATGCTCTTTGCCCTGGCTGCTTATGGTTGGCCCATGTACCTGATGAGGAAGCCTGCCTGTGGGCTGTGCCGCCTCGCCAGCTCCTGCCCGTAAGCACTCAAACATACACCCGCACAGTTTTGATCTATTTGGTTTCTGTGTCTCTTGAGCCTTTCCAGTGCGGATCAAATTTCACATGCGTCAACACTTGCCAAGTGGTAATCCACTGAGACAATACCACTCTACTTAGACCCACTCACTGGCACAAGCAATGTAGAATTAATCACATACTCATATCCAGATTGCCTGCATTGGGATACTAATTATATCCCTGTAATCTTACCAACGTACTGTATTTCTCTCGTGTCTCTTTCACCTTTTTTTTTTTTTTTTTTTTTTTTTTTTTTTAAACATTGATTTGTTCTTCCTTTGGTTGACATCCTGTTTTCTTCTCATCTTCCTGTTTTTGGACAGCTGTACATCTGTGTCTGGATCTCGGCTGTCTCAGTCCGTGACAGTGGAAGAGGACAATTGTTGCGGCTGTAATGTCCTGGCCATACGCAGGCACTTCCTGGATAATGACCTCAAGCAGGTCCACATTGTCTACACTTCCTGCCACGATGCTGTAAGTGACCAAGTAAATAATTAAAGGTGCAATCTGAGTCTTAGAGCTCACAATTCCCTAAAGGACTGATATAGACAATCAAATAGTAGGAGCTTTCCGCTTTTCAACATATATGTTGCAAAAACTGAGAGATCTGTCAACATCCTCTGCAGTAACTCAAGTGTGTTTTCAGGAGATGATGAACAATGTAAAGCCTATCACTGATTCTGCTCAAGACTGTCATGCACAGAATCTTAACGTGCAGCTGTAGAGGGGAAGTGTGCCATTAATGTGCTCTGTACAGCGTTTCTGCTCACAGCATAAACAACAACACCCACCCTACATCATAATTTACTTCATTTACTTGTCACACTTTGCTTCAGTTCATTATGTGGATGGAGAACATGCATTTTAGCTGTTAATGTAGTGACAGCAGAGCAACAACTGTGTTCCTTCCTGACAAGGAAAGTAACGCTGACGGTTTGTTTAAACCCTGTGTCGTGTAACATGTTGGTGGCTTTTCTGCTTCAGATGTAGATTTGTTTTGCAAAACTGTTTTATGCAATAAGGCAGTTGAGGTGGTGCATAAACACTTCTGGATGGACTCTATGGCCTAAATTTCACAGCCACAAATGTAGTTCTGTGTCCATCTGTCCATCCATTCATTTTCTTCGATGCTTATCTAAATGAAGGTTTCAGGGGCTGAAAGCCTTTCCCAGCTATCATAGGATGAGAGGCAGGGTACACCCTCGGAGGGAGGCCAATCTGTCGCGGGGCCACTCCTGCCCACAACCACACCTGCAGTCAGTTTAGCATAGTCAGTTAAGCTAATGCCATGCATGGACTGTAGGAGGAAGTAAGAGTACCTAACTCCACACAGAAAGGCGTCAGAGTGGATTAAAACTTAGGACCTTACTGTGAAGTGCCAACCACTGCGCCACCATGCTGCCCTAATTCCAAATAATTAAAAAAAAAATAGATTTGCAATAAGTTTGCAAGTCAAACACACAACATAAAGTATTTTGCTTTCTTACAGCTGGTGGGGTATTATCGTCATCCTGCTGGGCGGGCGATGTTGACACCCAAGTTTGCGCATGCAATAACTCGAGAACAAAACATCATAGGAGTTTCAAATTGATACCATAGGTGTATCCACAAAAAATCTCTGACGAGTTCAAATCTTAGGCACCTCGACCTCAAGGTCAAAGGTCAGGTTTTCTGAAAATCTTGTGAATGCAATAACCTGAGAAGCAGGATTTTGAAATTCACTCGGAGGCTGAGGGGTGCGACTGGCTGCTGCCAGTATTTTCTTACAGTAGGTCCACTTTGGCTCTTAGTGGAATTAATTACACTCCAGTTACACATTGGTCCCCAATACTCTGCTTTAAACACATGTCTTGCAAAACAGTTTAGGAAAAAGTAGTTGTTTGATTAGTTTCCTAATGACAGTGAAAATTAATTTTCATCATAATTATGTTTGTTTAAATTCCAGCAGCTCTCAAACTAGCAGTTGAGCTATAACACGTCGATGATTTGTAATGCAGAGCGCAGCCAGCCTGCGCTGACTTTCCATCTATAAATTTCTTTTATGAGCATGCACTGTGCCAAGTAGAAAGGTTTGATGACAATGACTGTGCTGTGGTTGCTGGGCTCCAAGTGAAACAGTGATGCACAACTCTTAGCCCTCCACTCACGATGCTCTCACGTTCTAACCAGTTTTCACTGTGCGCTCTGCTTCAATCTGCATCTTTCATACAGGTTTACGAGACTCCATTTTTTGTGGCAGTGGATCACGAAAAAAAGAAAGTTGTCATCAGTATCAGAGGAACTCTTTCTCCAAAGGTGACTTTCTTTCTTAAATTTCTGTGATTATTTAAATCTTTCTCTAAGGCTCTCAAAATATTGTCCGACCCCATTCTCTTCAGTTCCTCACAACAACACCACCTCCAAAGCAGGTGAAGTTCTCATGGCTTAGTGTTCTCAAACTCCTACACCTTTTCACACATAGAGCAGAAACAGGACTGTCCACCTTCAGAGATAAATGTCCTATCCGCTTTTTTTTACATAAGCATTTGTGAAAATTCCTGAGCAGTGTTAAAACTGAACTGAACCATCAGCTGAGAGATTAATCATGGTTTTATAATAAAAGCAAATTGGCTTTTAAGAGGCAGCTCACTACTCATCCCATTGAGCTTTGCTCCCAGCTAGCCAAAAACATCCAGTTTATCAGTGTAACAAACAAGAACGCATGCAGAGTGGAACATTTACAAGAACGCCACAAAGACTAAAGAAGCATTTGCAGTATTTAGGAACATGCAGAATCCCTAATGATTACTGCAGCATTATTTTCATACACTGTTATAAAAGATGGATGTCGCTACTGTGATGCCACTCATTCATTTTTGAAGCCTGGAGATAAGGGTGCCCAATCCATCTTTATGTTTTGAAACCAGATGTAGTCGGAGAGAGGCAGGTCTGACTGTGAAACCACACCTGCACTTGCTAACAATGAGCTCATTGGCTAATGTACCGCGTACAGTCCTCCTGTCTGAAACATATTTAAAATAGGAGTGACCGAGTCCATAAAATAAGCAGACAGTTGTTTCCAGAGGTCAAGTTGGAAAGCTGGTTTCCTATTGACTTGTAAAGAATTGCAAGTCTTTTTTATTTCTTTTTTTCTTTTTTGCAACTGTAGGCGTTGCCCCTTGGTGGCTTCTAAATACAACGCAGGTTTAAGGCACCTTTGCTTTATTTTCATACCTGGTGTTTTTGCCGATCCTGTAGACTATCTATATACTGATTAGTTTGAGCTTTTGCAACAGCAGAAGTGGCACATCAGGACTGTCTGCGTGTTTGAGAAATGGTTCTGTGGTTCAACTCATCATTTTTGTTTTTGTTGTTAATGGAAGTGATGAAACATTATCGCAATCGTGACTTCTTAAATATAAAGTTGAAGTGATTCAAACACTTTAATCATGTAATCCCTGTGAGCTTACAGTCTTACTGCTCTCGGTGTATCCACGTACAGTTATATAACAAATAGTCACGTTTTCAGAGGGGACTATAATGACTTTTTTTTATTCCTGTACATAGTTTGGCATCTTTTATTATTAAGGTGTTCTTTTTTTTTTTATGATCCCCGCCTCCGCTTGTGGTATTCTGCTTTGTGCTGTTGTCACATTTGAATTTGCCTTTTGCGGATCAGGACGCCCTGACTGATCTGACGGGGGACTCTGAACGTTTGCCTGTCGAGGAACAGCAAGGCACCTGGCTTGGCCACAAGGTCAGAAATTAAACGACTCGCCTATGATACATCATCTCAGCGTTACAGTCTCCTGAGATTTTCTCTTTTAACTTTCCTGTGTTCTCCATGGTGCACTTTCAACAAGCAAAGTACATCCTATACTCCAAAGGTCATTTACGTTGTTAATAATAGAATAATTACTTTGGGTGTTTTAATGAGGGAGCAATGGCACAGACTTCCTGTGCATATTTCTTTCTCGCTCATCATCTTCCATCCACTGAATCCCCCCCTTCTCTCTTTCCTCCCAGGGAATGGTTTACTCAGCAGAATACATTAAGAAGAAACTGGAGCAGGAAATGATCTTGTCTCAAGCTTTTGGACGAGACTTGGTACATGACTCAGTATACTGTGTGAAGTATGGCAGGCTGAATGATGATCCTTTTTTATAAGAATTTGTACAGTGTATTTTTATTGGCGTCACTGTAGTACTTTAGTCAAGGCCACACTGGCTGCGTAACATTACCGTAATATTGGCTGTAGTGTATACAACAATTTATTTGGCAAACAGCAACAGAGGCAATTTCTTTAAGTGATTGTCTTCGCTGTGGTAACAAGTGTGCTCTTGTGAATGTAATGACTCTCGCTGTCTCACACAGAACAAGGGCACCATGCATTATGGGCTGGTGATAGTCGGGCATTCTCTCGGCGCAGGCACTGCTGCTATTCTCTCCTTCCTGCTGAGACCTCAGTACCCGACACTTCACTGCTACTCTTACTCTCCACCCGGTGGCCTTCTTAGGTGAGTCAATCTGGATCCCAATCCCAGAGTATCAGTACTACGGTGTGAATGCATTACAAAGGAAGTTACTTAAAGTGTGTTTTTGTTTTGTTTTGGTTTTTTTTGTCACTGGTAATGTTCACAAGTCTGTCATATGTTTAGTTTCACTCCCGCTTGCTTGTTTACTTGGGGGCTCATTTATAAAAGGGATCTTGAGTATGGCAGAAAACCATGGATATATAATTTTCAGCCAGCTATATATACTCCACCCAAGAATACATGTCGGCTGGCATCAATCTCCTCTACCATTGCTGCGATCTCGTCTTCCAAGCAGTTTGCGTCTCTCATTCGGTCAGTTTCTGACTGAAAACTCATCTGTGCTGGCACTGTGCAGAGGAATGAAAAAAACTTTTACTTAATACTTAATATGAAGTTTTTCCATCGCATCAGGGGGTTTTTTTCCCCCCCTCCCTGTGCTTCCAGTGGCCATTGGAGTTGACTGCTCGTGCAAATGCTACTGGCCTGCATACAGCAAAGCCAGTGACTCTGTTTCTTTCTTTTTTTTACTGACAGAAATCCTTGTTTTTTTTTCCAGTTGTTTCAGACATTTTGATACAAGTTGGTCAATTATTTTAAGTATATAAAATAAGAAATTATGTTATTTCTGTGCCGTTTCCCTTTGGCTTAAATCTCTTTGCAGGGAGGGGTTTGTGCTTTGTTTTTGTTTTTTTTATTTGGGGTTTTTTTCCCCTATCACATGTGTGAGTTAAAAAATTGGATGCTCAGGATGTGTGACAGAAACACTTTCTCTTTAATGCTTACAATCTATTTTTATAAACCAATAACAAGCAGGTCATAAGGAATTACTTTAAATTCAGGCATAAATCCAAGAAGATTTTTATCAAGTAGGTCTTTTTCATGTTGTTCTGGGTCGTCTTTCGCAATACATACCAATGCTATTACTCACTTTATTTCTCAACAGAGCTGAGAAATTTCTTGTGATTTTAACAATATCAGTATGAGCAAAGTGGTCCAGTTTGTTTTTTTGTTTGTTTTCCCGGTTTGCTTTTTTAAAAAAACCTTATTTAATTGTAGAGGCAAACAAACAGTGAAGAGAGAGGAGGTGAATTGGAAGTAGAAGCCCAAACTCTTTCACTCTCAAGAAACTAGTTCAGGGGTGAGCTAGATGAAAGAGGAAATATAAACCAATATTTTGAGGCTAAACCAAGAGACATTTATTTTGGGGGGTTGCTTTTTAGGACAGGAAAGCAGTGAGAAATTACTGGGGAAATATGTGCAGTAAATGGCCTTCAGGCAGGTTTGAGGATTTGCTTTCTGGGCTTGAGGAATTGTGGTTTTAAATCCTACTTTAGTTGCCACTGATTGGTCAGAGTATCTTCCTGAAACAGATCAGAGGAAGCAGGTATCCTGATTGACATTCTGGTAGATGAAACGCAGCTTTGATGGATGCAGCTACAGATTTCTACTAAATTTAGTGTAATCCTTTTAGTTTTCAGTTACTGAATTATTTGAAAATGATGATAGACCCGGCGTATGTAGCAGATCTACAGAGATGGACATTGCTATAAACATTTTCTTTTTTTTTACCCATCCCCTCAGGAAGTCTCGTTCCTCAGTCTGAGAAGAAATATATTCTCCTTTAAGTGTAGGTGCAAGGTGGTGCATTTTACTGTGGACAAGTACCCCAAAGCTGTGGTTTGTACTTTCATATCATCTTTTTTTGTAACGATGTAGCCTATTTTTGGTCCAGTGGTTCAGAGTTGACTTTTATTTTGACTGTGCACAGTTAACACTGCATACCACCATGCAGCTGGATAACTGTTTGCTATGCAAATTGTACTGGAAGGAAGCTTGTACCAAGAGGAAATTAAATGCTGCAGTGCACCTTTTAGTATTCTGTTAAAATCATCACGACGCATGGCAGTTCTTAAACTGCTGTCACAAGATTTCACAGAAGAGGGGTGGCTAAAGAAAAGCATGAGTAGAAGTAGTATAAGCCCCACTAAAGCACTGTTTGTTGCCCACACGTATGCAGATGAGGGAAAAAAAAAGATTAAGCCCTTTTTAAAGTTATAGTTTGTGTCCAAATTTTCCCAAGGGCTTTTTGCCCCTCATGGGATATTGTCGTCACCCCACTCGGTGGACGGGGGGGTTTGGCAGCTCACGGTATCAGTGTTTCTAAGTATCAAGAACCAGAATGAGAAGTTTCATCAAGAAATTCACTGAGAATCACACAGTTTAGAGAAAGAAGCAAGAGCCATGCAACCCAAACACCACTGTTTCCACCGTGAAACATGGTGGTGAGAGTGTTATGCTGTGGGGATGTTTCCGTGCCTCTGAAACTGGGAATCTCGTTGAGGTGGAAGAAATCACAATGAAATAAGGATATGTGAAGATTTTAAAGGAGACCTGAAGCAGGCAGAAGCGAAACTGGGTCTGGGTCATCGCTTCATCTTCCAACACCACGACGACCCAAAACATACGCCGCTCCTGGTGAATAAATACCTCCTGAAAATTAGGGTCCATGTCAGAAGACAATCAAAGGAGCTTTAGAGATTCGCCAAAGAAGAATAGGCTGGGAATGTGAGACTTGTTGAAAACTACAATAAACGACTGCAGTAATTTTGACCATTGTAATGTTTGTTTTTTGTGAAATAATTTTGTTTCCATGTGCAAAGTACAGTAATGTGAGCATGCATAGGAAAACAAGGATGGTTGGAAAAGCTGTGTTTAAAAAAGCTCCTGGGAAATGCTCTTTTTTCCTCATCTATATAAGTTAATAATATGATAAATGTGTATTGTTTCTACAAATAATACAGTAAACTTTATCTGGATGGTATCTCTAGTTGATCTTGCAGGATTTATATTAACAGAGAACAGAGAACATCCTTTTTAGCTGAATGATCTGGTTATTCTTGCAATGATATACTCTTGCATCAAAACTTAATTTTCTTAGTATTAATTACATCACTGAATGCTAAATGAATGCCTCTAATTAGCTATTGCATTCCCCCAATGTGGCATAAACATAGGCTTTCCAGCACATATGGTGTATGCCACATAATGAGTGCACACTCCACAGTGGCACAGCTGCACTTTCAATTCATCAGACTTGCAACCATTTTCCAGTCATTAAACCTTAAACTCAAAAGGGGTTTTGTATTAAAACTTTACATTGCGCTGTTCAGTCACATGCTATAGGCTATCACATCACTATTTAAGAGTAACTGCCCACATAGTCAAAGCTTTGAGTTGCTGTTTTTGTTTTTTCATGGATTCTGCTCATTCATAGTAAACCCTTTGTGCATTTCCAAAAGTAGGCCTCCTTCATCATCTTCTTTTCGGTAACCTGTTCACATGCAAATCAATTGTAGAAGTGCAGTTCATGTTAAATCCACGGGTTTACATATTAAGGGAGAGATGGGCAAACAGGAAGGGCGCTTCTTCTGAAGACGTGTAGTTCTTGTTTACCAGCTGCATCACCAGTAGACTTTTTAACCTCCAGAGTGTTCCTGTTTTTCTCTCTATCTTCATGACGTCATGTGCTCCTGGGGACATGAACTGCAGTGTAAGCACCACAAAGGTGGCTTTGAGGACTTTGGCAGGTGACATCACTCTCAAGGGAGTGTGTGTATCGTCAGAATTCTGTAAAGGCAGAAAGACGACGCAGGTCTGAGAACACACTGGTGTTGCAGCTGGTGTGAACCCATCACGAGATGGTCTCTAATTTTCTTAAAATCTTCTCCCCATGATTTGCAGTATTCTATCAACCAGGGCATTTTTATTATGGTAAAACAGAGTGCATCCTGTAAATATGTAGCGTGCAGACTATGTGCCATTATTTTCCTTCTGTGTATCCAGTACTCCGTAATTTAACTACTTCTTTTTTTTTTGTCCTTTTATGCACCCAGTGAGGATGCCATGGAGTACTCCAAAGAGTTTGTGTCATCTGTAGTTTTGGGAAAAGACCTGGTGCCAAGGTATCCTCTTTTACTACATCAGTATACTCATGTTACTTTCACCCTTCTGCAGTATTACCCACAGTAGCCTTCTGCTCTGTCATAGGCTTGGCCTGTCACAACTAGAGGGTTTCCGACGCCACCTTCTGGAAGTTTTACAAAAGAGTAACAAGCCAAAGGTGACTTAACTTCTTGATGTTATAGAAGATTACAGACTTGTAGAGCATTTGCTGTATGAAATCATCTGGAACATAAAACAAATGATTGTTTCACAAAAAGCATGCACTAATGAGAGAAGGCTGATCGTTGCTGTTTTTTAATCTATTAAATTCAGCATTATAAAACCTGTAGAATTTCTCATTTTTTATTCCTGAAAGTTTTGTCATGAAGGAATGCATACAAATATAGAAATGCATACTTAAAAAAATAAAATAAAAAATTCTTACAGTGGAGGATCATTGCGGGAGGCACTAAATGCATCCCAAAATCAGAGCTTCCACTAGAGGATGATGATCCTCAGTCTCAGCCTGCAGCACCTCCAAGCAGTCGCTTGTGGCTACACCCCAGTGACCTCAGCATTGCCTTGTCAGCCTCCACACCCCTCTACCCACCTGGCAGGATCATCCACGTGGTACACAACCATCCTCCAGAGATATGGTAAGAAAACTGGTTTGAAAGCTGCTGCAATTAAATACAAACATGCGTTTTCTTTTTCTGTTTTACCGTGTCTAAAGGTAAAACAGAAAGTTCATCCTTATATATTTTTCTTCATACTGCAGTACTTTTTAAGGCACTTGGTGTTTAAAGGTGCTATGACAACAAACTGACTTGCCTTGTTTGTCTTGGAGTCCTTTTGCTTTTTAATCTTTTACCCCAACATATGAGTTTTTTGACTTGATACAAAAATATTCCACTTAGTGGTGTTGTACAGTGCCCCCCATGTTCTGTATTGTGAGGAAAATATATTAAGTCAACCTGTGTGTTTACTATTTCTCATTATGACTGATAGATTCTCTCTCTTTCTCCCTCTCCCTTTTAGCTGTGGTCAGGAAGAGCCAACCTATTCAGCATTGTGGGGGGACAACAAAGCTTTCAATGAGGTCATCATATCACCTGCCATGCTTAATGAGCACATGCCCCACATGGTGATGGAGGGTCTCAACAAGGTCTGTTTTTTAAATCTGCGTGCATGCATTATTTCGAGAGGGGGTGTATTTGAAATTGTGCAAAAACGGCTTTTTAATTTTGTTCTTGATTTCCAACACTGGGTAACGGATTACACGGGTGATGCTTACATGGGGATTGGCTCTAACAATGAAAGAAAATGAACAAAAGAGATGTGGGTCTTAATAAAGGGTGGAATACTTATTACAGGTTGTTTTATTAAAAATAGAGGCCAGTAGCAATTTTATGTTTTACTTTTAGTTTATCATTTTATTCTGGAGACGAGGGCAATCTTAATTAAAAATTCACTCAAAGCATTTTAGTAAATTGAGAGCTTAACTGTATGAAATTTATCTGGAAACATGCCCATAAAAATATTTAAATATAAGTTTTTCTACAGACATTTGCAGGTATTGTTACTAATAAACCCTGCGAAGAGTGATGACATCTAGAGAGAACTTAATTGAAAATTGAAGTTATCCTTTAAATCTACCCATCTTGTGGCTTTCAATAACATTGGGGACTTGAACTAGAAATTATCATATGTTGGTTATTGTCATTTAGTTCCTGTAGTTGCACCATGCAAAAAAATGTGCAATTTCAAAGGTAAAGGTCTTAGGATCACCAAGTTTTAATTTAAATGGAGTTAAGAATTCGTTTTGAAGCATTTCAAAAATTTTAATGCGACTCCGTTGTTACTTTGTGCATGTCATTAACCTACAACTCACCACACCTTTTTGTTTTTCTCCACATTGCTCCTGTCTCAAAGCATGGGAATTGTTCACTCGTGGCTGGTTTCACGGTCTTTCTTTGGTCTTTTTGAGCCTGTTCGTCATGGACGTTGAACATCTGTTTTGATAACAGGGTATTAATGTGAATGTTTGCATGTGATGGACTGATTTTGGGGGATTGCACTTGTTGTGGCTGAGGACTTCACGTTGTGTGGTGTTTTTCCCGTCTGTATATGGTGTTTTTCAGCTTGGTTTTGCCTTTGTGTTTGTCTCTCTAGATGAATGTTTAAAGCTAAGTATGTGTGTATTTGTGAAGTGTGTGCGTGTAGAGGATATAGTGGTGTGATATATTTGGTGTTTCTGCAGGTACTGGAACCATTTTTCCTGTCTGAGCAGGAAAACTTGGAAGCAGAGGAACTGGGAATCAGTCAACCTACATCCAGTACCACTGATTTAATAGTCTCCCAAACAAAACTAAACGCTAGTCCTCCTCCCTCCAACTCTTCATCTGCCAACCACAAAGACCTGTCTTGCACTGGCTCCCTCTCTACACCACTCGCTGTCACTTCTTCTTCTTCAGTTCCAGATGCTGAGTCTGTTCTTCCACCTCCTCTGTCAGACTTTAACTCTGTGTCTCAGCCATGCATGGTGTCTATCCCTTCCAACACCCAGTCAGGAGTTCTTCCAGCTGAAGATGATTCATGCGTTTTACCACAACCTCAGTCAGAACCACGCGTCTCTCACCACCGTCAAGAGGAAATCCGATCTAACGAGTCTAACAGTCCTCAGATAGAAAACTCTCCTCCCGAGATAAAAGTGCCAAACAATCTTTTTGAATCTGTTGTCTAAACTTGATCACATTTAGACGCTGACAAATTCTATTACTATGTACATTACTAGTCTACATATTCTAAGGAGATGCTAATCGTAAGACTGAATTCAACTTTTGCTTGTTGCATTCAGTGTTGGAAACATTTCTGCATTATGTGCAAAACTCAGATGTTGGCCAGTCTTAGGACAAAGGCTAGAGCCAAAAGTCATAGTAAAGCTGCTATTTTTTTTTTTTTTTTTAAACTGATTTTAGAGCAACCATAATGACCAGTATGTAAAGAATCCTTTTTAACCACCAACTGGCATTTTTATTCTGTCAGCTTGCTGGATCCAACAAGTCCAAGCAATTTACTGGTTGCCTTTAAAAGGTGTTTCTCCAAAAGTATTAAGTGTGACATTGAAACTCAGCTGAATAGCTGGCACATCAAGTTTTAGAGGGTAAAGAAATGTGCATCCACAAGGCGATGTGGTAAAATGTTATCAATAACCATTTCCATTAATACATCACTGGTTAATGATGTATACAGTGGTACAGGAGCATGCGATGGCTTTAAACCATGGAGTCAGAAACGATGAGTCCAAACTCACCTGGACTCCTTTTCTTGTTAATCATCATCCAGCTTTCCACAAACCAACCCTTGTTCTTTTTTCCGTTCCTCTCTCAGCTGCAGTGCCTGTGGTCAAGTGCTTTGGCACAAACTTTCTAATCCTGGTCCTCAACGTAACAAGTTTTCTTTGTAGTCACAAAGTTTCTATGGTAACCTAATTTCTTCCACATTAACTGCTCTTTCTTCCTTCCTGCCTGGGTTTTTCAGTCGCTGCAGCTCTTCTCTGTGGATGTGTTTCCCTTTTTATTTTTGCTCTTTGAAAGCACACATTCAGAACATAATCCCCTAGAAAACGATTTTGGTTTTCTTATTACTGGCATGTAGGAGAGTGGGTTTACTATTCAAAATAAATTTGTAGTTTACACAATTTTATATCCTTCACTGTACACTTCATATGTCAGTGTGCTTTTATTAATTCTATACACTAATACTGTTGGGATAGGCAATGCAAAAAACCGTCCAAGTATAAATTTGATGTATTTTGTCATCATTTGTAGTTGTTGTGTCTACAGTCATAGATATGTTTGCTGTTGTTGGTGCCAGTTATTTCACGTGGTTTATTACTTGCAGAAGCATGTTCTCATGTGTCTTTAAACTCAACCATGTAACACATTGTTTACATTTGTGCAAATTGGTTATGGATGACAATATAACCATAATAAATATATTAGCTTTTGTCTTTTTGTCTTATTTTCTCTTTTAATCACCTCATTCCATTGTCACGTGTATTTTTTGTGTGTGTTCATGTCCTCTCATATTTCCACCTGTTTTTATACCACAATATGTTGTCTTTTGAGTCATTAAAGTTAACCAAACAATTGCGTGCTGATGTGTGGCTTGCCATTAATGTTTTGGGGTTTGTTTGGGGTGTTTTTTGTTCTGTTCTCATTTATGTCAGCAAACATAACATTTTGTTGGACAAACTTTGTGTTGAACGTGTTTCCAAGATGGATAAAACACTCATATGGTTTGTTATTCCCTGTAGTGGTAATGCAGGTCTTGCATAGTTCTTGCTCAGGCATCATGACTCTGTTGTGGGCGTTTAATGTCAGCTGGAGTAGGTGTCAGCTCACCTTCAGATTGCACTTATATGTAACTGAACTACGCTGCTTTTTAACACTATACTACAAGCACTTGTGCGCTTATAAATATAGTTGTAGTGGTGACCCACATAATATTTTTGAAACCATTATAATCTTACTGAAGTTGATCCAAGTGCATAACTGGCATTCGATATTTGAATCTTTTGGTTCTTTGGGAATTTTTTTTCTCATGTTTTGCTGACGAAGAGGAAGAAAACACCTCAGCATCTCTGTTTGAATCTAGAAAATGAATAAAGGAAAAACAGTAGAAAGGGTTTTAAAAACTACAAAATCATTGGATGTCTGCTAGCATAGGCCAGTTTAGAAACATTTCACATATAAAACATGATTAGTCAGATTAACTTTTTCCAGTTATGTATTTTTATGAAGTTGTCCTGTTTATTTTGAAACGGATCCTCCCTGGTCGTCCCTCTATCAGTCAAGTCATGTATCTGTTTATACTCCTGTGCTTGTGACAGGTGCTGGAGAACTACAACAAAGGGAAAACTGCTTTGCTGTCAGCAGCCAAGATCATGGTGAGCCCCACAGAAGTGGACTTAAACCCAGAGACCTTGTTCGTCGATACATCAACAACCTCTCAGCAGCCAACGCCTACAACCCACCACCGCAGGAACAGCAGTGTTCGGTTAGTACATCAGGCACCACTGTGGGCATGTTTAAGCCTGAAAGGCTATGTAAAATAGTTTCATCTTCATATTCAGCTTTCACTCTTGCCTAGTATGTAATAGTAGCAAATCTCTAAGTATAAGAGAAATCACTGGGAAATGATGCCTTGTAATGTAGCTATATAACCAGTACTAAAAAAAATACAACTGCTACTAACTACTACTTTATTTTCTCAAAATTATTTTTGTTTGTTCTGTATGTTTAAAAAAAAAAAAAAAAAAAAAAGACAAAAAACATTGTTACGGTAAGCAAAGCATGCCAATACTAATTTTGCATAATGTATTCCCTTCTCTCATGCACGCATGCACGCTGTCTGAACACAGAGCCGTTGCAACGTATGGTAGTATTCAGTTCCCACCTCGCCCTCTCTGGTTTAGCCCCTGTCCAAAGTCAGTGTGAACTCCTGGTACAAATGGTTAAATTACGAAGGTACTATCACAAAGTTTTATGACTCTGTCCACAGAAATGAAAAACCGTACCAGATTTAAGTAAGACCAATTTCCTTTTTAAGGCGGTCTCTATTTGGACCTTTGGACACTATTCAGACCATTTGTATATGCCTGTTTTCTCGTGGTGTCCCTCTGCTGTGCCATGAAAGAGGACGCCTAGTTCAAGTTACATGCACTAAATGTCTCCCTCTGTTACCTCGGGACATTATAGTAGAACTTTGACAGTCTGTTAGTAGCAGGTGCATTCACTGTGAACGACCCCATGAAGGGATAATAATAATAATGGATTTATATAGCGCTTTTCAAGGCACCCAAAGCGCTTTACAATACCACTATTCATTCACTCTCACATTCATACACTGGTGGACGCAAGCTACAGTTGTAGCCACAGCTGCCCTGGGGCAGACTGACAGAAGCGAGGCTGCCATATCGCGCCATCGGCCCCTCTGGCCAACACCAGTAGGCAAGTAGGGTAAAGTGTCTTGCCCAGGGACACAACGACCAGGACAGAGAGCTTGGCTACTGGCTGGAATCGTCCACTGAAGAGTGCTGCTTGAGCTTTACCCTGAGAACCAGCTCTCAACAGCAGTAGACATGTAATATGAAGGCTGGATGATGTTTTCTACCATCTGCACAAGTGTACACGCAAGCAGTCACGATGGGACTTTAAAAGAGTGAGCAGCAGTCCAAAGGTACACAGGAAGTTGATCTTGAGGGTTTATTCAACGATTCTTAAGTGAAAGGTTAGGGGTTCTTTTTTTGTTTTTGTGGACAGACTCACAGAACCTTTTGATCCCACCTTGTACTTTACCTCTCCTGTATTATAAGCCAATACAAGAGCACATGCACTTGGATACACTCTTGCCCTTCCAGTCTCTTTCCTCTTGTTTTTTTTTTTTTTAATCTTTCCTCCATCTACAGGGAGTGCAGAATTATTAGGCAAATGAGTATTTTGTCCACTTCATCCTCTTCATGCATGTTGTCTTACTCCAAGCTGTATAGGCTCGAAAGCCTACTACCAATTAAGCATATTAGGTGATGTGCATCTCTGTAATGAGAAGGGGTGTGGTCTAATGACATCAACACCCTATATCAGGTGTGCATAATTATTAGGCAACGTCCTTTCCTTTGGCAAAATGGGTCAAAAGAAGGACTTGACAGGCTCAGAAAAGTCAAAAATAGTGAGATATCTTGCAGAGGGATGCAGCAGTCTCAAAATTGCAAAGCTTCTGAAGCGTGATCATCGAACAATCAAGCGTTTCATTCAAAATAGTCAACAGGGTCGCAAGAAGCGTGTGGAAAAACCAAGGCGCAAAATAACTGCCCATGAACTGAGAAAAGTCAAGCGTGCAGCTGCCAAGATGCCACTTGCCACCAGTTTGGCCATATTTCAGAGCTGCAACATCACTGGAGTGCCCAAAAGCACAAGGTGTGCAATACTCAGAGACATGGCCAAGGTAAGAAAGGCTGAAAGACGACCACCACTGAACAAGACACACAAGCTGAAACGTCAAGACTGGGCCAAGAAATATCTCAAGACTGGTTTTTCTAAGGTTTTATGGACTGATGAAATGAGAGTGAGTCTTGATGGGCCAGATGGATGGGCCCGTGGCTGGATTGGTAAAGGGCAGAGAGCTCCAGTCCGACTCAGACGCCAGCAAGGTGGAGGTGGAGTACTGGTTTGGGCTGGTATCATCAAAGATGAGCTTGTGGGGCCTTTTCGGGTTGAGGATGGAGTCAAGCTCAACTCCCAGTCCTACTGCCAGTTCCTGGAAGACACCTTCTTCAAGCAGTGGTACAGGAAGAAGTCTGCATCCTTCAAGAAAAACATGATTTTCATGCAGGACAATGCTCCATCACACGCGTCCAAGTACTCCACAGCGTGGCTGGCAAGAAAGGGTATAAAAGAAGAAAAACTAATGACATGGCCTCCTTGTTCACCTGATCTGAACCCCATTGAGAACCTGTGGTCCATCATCAAATGTGAGATTTACAAGGAGGGAAAACAGTACACCTCTCTGAACAGTGTCTGGGAGGCTGTGGTTGCTGCTGCACGCAATGTTGATGGTGAACAGATCAAAACACTGACAGAATCCATGGATGGCAGGCTTTTGAGTGTCCTTGCAAAGAAAGGTGGCTATATTGGTCGCTGATTTGTTTTTGTTTTGTTTTTGAATGTCAGAAATGTATATTTGTGAATGTGGAGATGTTATATTGGTTTCACTGGTAAAAATAAATAATTGAAATGGGTATATATTTGTTTTTTGTTGAGTTGCCTAATAATTATGCACAGTAATAGTCACCTGCACACACAGATATCCCCCTAAAATAGCTAAAACTAAAAACAAACTAAAAACTACTTCCAAAAACATTCAGCTTTGATATTAATGAGTTTTTTGGGTTCATTGAGAACATGGTTGTTGTTCAATAATAAAATTATTCCTCAAAAATACGACTTGCCTAATAATTCTGCACTCCCTGTATGTAGTATTTTGCAATGTTCACCTGCTCTGTAGACTCTAGATACCTGTAGTTTCAGTACTAACACTTTTCATTTCTATCCTTTTTCTTTAACCTTCCGTGAGTTATTTTGACTCGTTTTCATGCCTGTCTTGTGTTTTGAATCCCCTCACCTCTCTTTTCCCTTTCATTATGTTCCAACCCACTCTTCTCCTCTCCTCTAGCTCGTGTGCCCAGTCTGAAATATCTCTGGATGGTTTCTCTGAGTGCCCCCCTCCTCCAGTGCCTGTAGTACTGCGTGGAGCACGAGAACGTTTGGCAGTGGAGCTGAGGGACCGCAAAGCACCCTTAGCTGTCATGGAGAGTCTCTCAGATGCAGAGTCCCTGTATAGTCTGGATTCCCGACGGTCCTCTGCTGCATTAAGGGGTTCACCAATGCTGGGTAGCCTCCCGTTCCCTTTGGATGCCCCAATCCCAGAGGAGAACCCATCTCTGAGCTCTCGCACTGAGCTACTATCTGCAGATGTCCTCTGCCAAGCAACAACAGAGCATCTGGGTGAGGTTGGGCCCTTCTTTACCCCACTGGAATCCAGATCAACCCCAGATTATCCTATGAGGCTGTCCCCTGCCACACCTCGCTACAGTGGACTCCATTCCCCAGCTCTTCTAAACCAGAGTGTCTTGGCTAAGTCTTACAAAACTGAGACTAATGCCAACTTGAAAATGCTTCCTGATGAGGATCACCAACAAATGCCTGGTGTCTACAGCCCAGGGAGCACACCTGTTGCTCCCCTAAGTCCACATATTGGTACTAGACCAATGGATAGAGAAAAGGAAGACTGGGAGCTGGAAACGGCAGAGAAACAGTTAAGTGCAGAGACTAGACCAGCGGTTTCTACACCTCCACCCCATCTATCCAATGGAAACCCCAGCCAGGCAGTGCTGGAGTTTGCCCAATACTTAGACTCTCTTTTCAGACTGGATGGCAGCAGCTCACCAACTCTGGACCTTTCTGATGGGGAGTCAGAATCAGGCCGGGGTTCCTTTGGGCAGGGTGAGTGTCTTGGAGATGAGCAGCGGTTGGATGACAAACAACTTCTGGCCAGGGCAACAGTGGAGCCTAATCTAGTTCCTAAGCCCCCGCGCACTTTTGCTGGATCCGCTGACCCCTCTTCGGGCATATCTTTGTCACCCTCCTTCCCTCTCTCTTCATCTGAGGAACTCAACGACCTTTCTCCTAGCGAGGGTGCCCCGTCAGCCATACACTCCCTACGAACATCACCCCCTTGCCACTGCCCTGAAGAGAACACACTATCGTCTATGGTGTAGAGTGCGCTCTGAAGTCTCCAATGCCCTTTGCTCTGATTGAGAGGTGCAGTCAATTTCAGATTTTAAAACATATCACAGTACATGCATGCGATGGAATGCAGTTACTCATCTGAGATCCAGTGACAGAATTTGACTGACCAACTCACACGATATTCCCATTCTTCAGGTGTACCCCTTTGAACTCTGTTTATAGCATTTTCACACTATTGCAATGACTAAGAAAAAAAAGGATACCTCTCTCTGCATGCCAGGGGGCTGTGCTGCTTTTGGGTGAATATATAAATAACTGTAGCTTCACAATGCCATTTGAAAATGTTGTCTCACCCACATGGGAATGCGTCCACATTACATCAATTCCCTGAAGTAACCAAATCAAAGGGAGAATATTTAACTGAGCAGGGATTCAAAAATTAACACTGTAGAAGAGGTTAGCATAGGCACATCATCTGGGTTGATGTACTGGACGACTTCCTGCACACTCAGCAGCTCCGGAAATTTGTCCAGCTTTTATTTTTGTTTGATTTCTTTAAATCAGAAATGTGAAGATGGACATTTTGTTAATAAATAGAAGTGATAAGATTTCAAGAAATGTTCCTCAGGTCTACAAAGAATTGACTTTGAGAAAGAGAGTAAGTGTGTTACATTGGTGAAAATCCATGTGTCTTAAACATTTAGTGATTGTGACAAAGTTATTTCAGATGCCTATGGATGTTTTTGAGTCTTTTGGTTACTCTTTATAATGCATGATGATAATTTTTTTTGTAATTTATTTATTCTTCAAGAGAAATCATCATTAAAACCACCTTAGACTGACATTTGATTACTTGCGCACATCATTGCTCAATTTACCCCTCTTGCCAAAAAAAACCATTTAATACATCGTCTTGCCAAATGTATTTATGGGATGTAATTTTGTATATGTATATGGATATTGCTTTATTTAAAAACAAGCTAAGTTCATTATCTCCTTCCCTAGCCATCCTGTTGATTACCCACATAGACTGTTACACAGCAACTCCAGAAAAGATGTCATCCTGACCTTAAAACACTGCCATGGCTTTCTTTTCCAAAACACAGCCTCTGTACACTGGAGTTTATAGGAATATCAAACTTGCTAATAGTTGTCCTAGTTTCATAATAATTACTGTACAGTTCTTCTTGGAGAGCTCTTAGAAACAGGTCAGTCTGCATGCATTCCAGAGTAGCATGGCTGGTATAGAACGTGTCTTGTCCTTAAGCCACAGTAAAGAAGCTCTAAATGTGTCCAGAAATTACCATCGTATGTAAACTCAAACTTTTGAGAGGCTCAATAGTCGCCGAGGTCATCAGACAGGACCAAATTATATATCCTACAGCTCTCTCGGGATAGATTTCTCTTGTTCTGAAGGTGCTTTGTCATTTTGGACGTCAAGGCGTTTGCTTCCCTTTAATACGGTTCATCTCAAACATGCTTGAGGTTGGACTGAATGAATAAGTGTACTCGAACATTGCATTTCCCGACTCTTACTGCTGTGTGCAGCACAGTATCTTCCATATCACTCTGGGTGTAACCGATGGGTCACGATTTGAATTATTACACTTAATGTTGTTATCACTTTATTGCTATATTTGCTGGTATTATTATCCTTATTGCTCTTGCAACAGATTGGTTTGACGTCAGTGGTTTTTATCTCAGTTTTTAAGGAAAGTACAGAGAACTTTTTCGACTTTCCCAGATGTAAGGAGTTAAATATTTCAGGGTTCCCCCCCCTCCCCCCCTGTCTTGAGTGGAAAAAAAATTGACATTCTGCCATGCCACTGGTAACAATATGCTTTTTGTTTTTGCAAATGTGTCATGGTGGTGAGACATGCTGCAGAGTGACAGCTTTCTCACAGTGAGTGACCTTTGGTGGAGCGCCACCATCAAGCCTGGAGTCACCATAGTGATCTGCACAGTCTCTCCAATTGGAATAAGATTTGCTGTGGTTACTCACAGCAGACCAGCCAGCCAGTTTACAGTCTGACACTACTGAAATCATGCTGCCAGTCCCAGTAGACACACTAAGGTTGGGCCAACAATTTCCTACATTCAGTAGCTTTGCTTGCAGCTGGTCATGCACTAAACACTGCTGAAAGAAAGCACCAATATTTTCCACCATGATGTGTATAGCACCATCTTCTATGTGTAATTATTTATACAGATGTCTAAAAAAAAAAGATGAATTCCAATAGAGTCATGTAGAAAACAACTATATAACAATAAGGAGATAATCACTATATTAAAAAGATATCAGTATTGACATTTATATATATTAAAAAAAAGATTTCATCTGACAGTTATTTATTAAAACTATTGGCAGATTTAAGAATTGGACTTTATTTAAAGGAATAATTCAAGTATGTCTTGTCCATGTTTACCTGGTTTGCTTCCCGTCCTTTCCTGCCCCACAATGAGAATGTATTTAATCCCTCTCCCTCACTACCCCGCCTGTAATGAAATAAACTACAAACTGAAAAATATCCATTTGTGTCCTAACCTTTTTTCCCCCAATATGTGCTGCTGATATGTCTGTTTAAATGAGCCATAAATGTATATATTAAATTTGCTTGTTTTTATTTTTTAAAATAAAGTTTTCGATTGTGTTTGTTTGCTCACGCATGAATTTTGGATTTGGGTCCTTTAGATTTGATGTAAAGGATGGATCAGTGGTTTTAGAAGTGCTGAGAGGCCAGATATATTTTGTGTAAAGATGAGCTGTTTGAGCTATTATAAGCCCAGGTGTAGGTGCATTGTATTATGAGTGTACAGTAGGTCAGATTAGAGTCTACTGCTGAGCCTTTAAAGAGGCGTCATGGGTCAAATGATGTCGAGTGGATGTGAGGTGTTGATAAGACCAAGGATATATACTGTACATCCACTCCCACTAATATTTGGTTGAATGTCCTTTAGCAAACTGCACCTCGACCAGATGCTTTTAAAATAGCCATCAGTAAGCTTGTGGTATAATTCTGGTTGGATCTTTGAAAACTTTTTATGGCAGAATTTGTGGGTTTAATGTTAGATTTTCAAATGTAATCCACACAATTTCAAAAGGGTTGAGGTCGGAGCTTTGGGAAGGTCATTCCGGAAGGTTAATGTTAGTCTGCTTTATCTATTCCAAAAGTAGTGTTGATGTTTAGGATCATTGTCCCCATTGAAACAATAAAATAGTATCCAAGTTTCAGATGTTTAACTGTTGTTTTGAGCGAAAGTTGAAGAATTTGGAAATTATCCCCCTTCGTCATTTCATCAACTTTGTGATGAAACCACTTCAGCTAAACAGCCCCAGAGCATAATACTACCACCACCATGCATGAAGGTTGTTGCAGTTATTGCCTATTAAATTTGAAAGCCTCATCTTTATTCCTCTAAACATACTTTTTGTTATTGTGGCCAAATAGCTCAATCTTTGTCTCATATTTTTCTCCAGAAGCCATTTGACTTGTCCATGTGGGCAGCTGCAAATTTGAATCTGAATGCTACCCCAGAAATTACGATTAAGCCCGTCTGCTTCAAGGTTCAACATGTTGAGTATTCAGAGATGCTCTTCTGCATACCTTGGTTACAACAAGCGGTTATTTGAAATAATATTGGCTTCCTATCATCTCAAAGCAGTCTGACCTTTCTTCTTTGACCTCCAGCATCAACAAGTCATCGTCACCTTATTACTGTATATATTCTTTTATTTCTGACTTCCCTCACAACACTGTACAGATGGTTGGGGGACGTGATAGACCAGCGTTTCTGAAATACTCAAACCAGCCCATCTGGTACCAACAACCACGCCATGTTCAGAATCTCTTAAATCATCCTCTTTCTTCATTCTGATATTCAGTTTTAACGTCAGCTGGTCATCTTGACCATGTCTGTATGTCTAAATGCACTGAGCATCTGCCATGTGATTGATTTATTTGATATTGGCCTTAACAAGCTATTAAAAAGGTGTACCTAAAAAAGTGGCCAGTGTGAACTGTGGGTTCCTTATTTGTCTGAATATTGCCTAATCTAAAGTGAAAAGCAGAGAAAAGAGGAAATCCCATGCACACACTAGCTGTATTTGTGAGTAGTAGAGTGCCTGCTTGTGTGAGACATTTCTGATAATTTCCACAATACCCACTTGTGCTGAAGTGTGGGTTTATTATACAGTATTCTGGCACTTTTCCAGACTGTGACACACTACCTGTAGGCTCACACACTTAAGTGTTCACCACAGTTGCGGGTACTGGAATAGACCCAGTACTGAGGAGGTGTTTCAGAGTATCAGTACGGATATGAGGCAGAGGGAAAAACTGTACTGAAAGGCAAAAAGACCATGACTAGTTCTTGCATCATTAGCCAAAGACAAAAGTAGTTGGCTTACCAATGGAAATGCTTCTACTTACAGCAAGTCGACTGTTTTAAGCTGTAAAATCTAATTCTTCAAAATATTTTCAACCAATTTAAATAAAACATCTTCAGTTTTCACTTTGATTACATTTATTTTTCTGACTTAACTGTGGAAGTTTTTGTTAACACAAATGAAAACTTATATGTGAGCAAACAAAGCAATGCCTACTTACAGTGGGGCAAAAAAGTATTTAGTCAGCCACCGATTGTGCAAGTTCCCCCACTTAAAATGATGACAGAGGTCAGTAATTTGCACCAGAGGTACACTTCAACTGTGAGAGACAGAATGTGAAAAAAAAAAAAATCCATGAATTCACATGGTAGGATTTGTAAAGAATTTATTCGTAAATCAGGGTGGAAAATAAGTATTTGGTCACCTCAAACAAGGAAAATCTCTGGCTCTCACAGACCTGTAACGTCTTCTGTAAGAAGCTTTTCTGTCCCCCACTCGTTACCTGTATGAATGGCACCTGTTTGAACTCATCATCTGTATAAAAGACACCTGTCCACAGCCTCAAACAGTCAGACTCCAAACTCCGCCATGGCCAAGACCAAAGAGCTTTCGAAGGACACCAGGAAAAGTATTGTAGACCTGCACCAGACTGGGAAGAGTGAATCTACAATAGGCAAGCAGCTTGGTGTGAAAAAATCAGCTGTGGGAGCAATCATCAGAAAATGGAAGACATACAAGACCACTGATAATCTCCCTCGATCTGGGGCTCCACGCAAGATCTCATCCCGTGGGGTCAAAATGATCATGAGAACGGTGAGCAAAGATCCCAGAACCACACGGGGGGACCTGGTGAATGACCTGCAGAGAGCTGGGACCAAAGTAACAAAGGTCACCATCAGTAACACACTACAACGGCAGGGAATCAAATCCCGCAGTGCCAGACGTGTTCCGCTGCTGAAGCCAGTGCATGTCCAGGCCCGTCTGACGTTTGCCAGAGAGCACATGGATGATACAGCAGAGGATTGGGAGAATGTCATGTGGTCAGATGAAACCAAAGTAGAACTTTTTGGTATAAACTCAACTCGTCGTGTTTGGAGGAAGAAGAATACTGAGTTGCATCCCAAGAACACCATACCTACTGTGAAGCATGGGGGTGGAAACATCATGCTATGGGGCTGTTTTTCTGCCAAGGGGACAGGACGACTGATCCGTGTTAAGGACAGAATGAATGGGGCCATGTATCGTGAGATTTTGAGCCAAAACCTCCTTCCATCAGTGAGAACTTTGAAGATGAAACGAGGCTGGGTCTTCCAACATGACAATGATCCAAAACACACCGCCCGGGCAACAAAGGAGTGGCTCCGTAAGAAGCATTTGAAAGTCCTGGAGTGGCCTAGCCAGTCTCCAGACCTCAACCCCATAGAAAATCTGTGGCGGGAGTTGAAAGTCCGTGTTGCTCGGCGACAGCCCCAAAACATCACTGCTCTCGAGAAGATCTGCATGGAGGAATGGGCCAAAATACCAGCTACTGTGTGTGCAAACCTGGTAAAGACCTATAGTAAACGTTTGACCTCTGTTATTGCCAACAAAGGTTATGTTACAAAGTATTGAGTTGTATTTTTGTTATTGACCAAATACTTATTTTCCACCCTGATTTACGAATAAATTCTTTACAAATCCTACCATGTGGATTCATGGATTTTTTTTTCACATTCTGTCTCTCACAGTTGAAGTGTACCTCTGGTGCAAATTACTGACCTCTGTCATCATTTTAGGTGGGGGAACTTGCACAATCGGTGGCTGACTAAATACTTTTTTGCCCCACTGTATTTATTTTCCTTCCTTTTTCAATTTGCCCTTCACCCTATCCCTTCATCTTCCTCTGTCACACCAATGATCTGTATGTCCTTCACTACATCTATCAATCCTCTCTGTGGTCTTCTTCTTTTCCTCCTGTCTAGCAGCTCCATATTCAACATCCATTGCCCGGTATATTTATTATCCCTCCACTGCACATGTCCAAACCATCTCAGTCATGTCTCTCTAACTTTGTACCCATTTCTAACTGTGTCCATCCTGGTCACTCACTGCTAGCTCCACTTCGTGTCTTTTTCTCAGTGTTACTGTCTAAAAAAAACATACAGCAGGTCTCACTATCATCTTGTAAGCCTTCGCTTTCACTCTTTCTGCTATCCTTCTGCCACCCCTCATACCCTTTTTCAACATTAAGCTATCACCTTTGTTCTAGAAAATCATTATCAGTACACTTCTCCATTCCTCAGGGATCCTGTCACTCAAGACTGTTAAAAAGTCCACTCACTTTTTTCCTAACATCTCCATACTTCCATGGGTTTTTCATCTATACCAATCACCCTTCCTTTTTTTATATGCTTTTTATCCACTTCTACATTAATTAACCTAAAGCATGCCAAATCTTCCATATTTCTACATAGTTATATGTATTTGTGTAATTTGCTATGACAAAAATAACAAACCATTGCTGTTTTTAGCTTCTTAATTCATTAACTTGGCTTTTTATTATTATTATTATTATTATTATTTATCCCACTTTAATTCCGTCAGGTAAAGTGGGACTAATCTTCATATGTTTCTGGCTAAAATTATAGATAAGATTTAACATATTTTAACGCACTAGCAGCAAGAACGTTTTTCAACCAATTAAAAAAATTATATTAAATTTTATTGTGCAATTTTATTTTGTTAGTTTGTTAAGCATGAAATCTGAGCACTCACTATAAGGGGCCAGTGAAAGCACATGGTAGTAAATTTTGAATTGACTTTGTTTTTTTTTAAACTATCATCATTATTATTATTTTCTTAAATAATATCAGAGGTCTCAACCTTTGATATTGGTAAAAATGTGTTCTTATACTTCCAATTCCGCCAGAGAGAAGCAAAGCACGTCTCTTCTGGGTCTCGAATATACTCTGAGGAAGCAAAGAAGAAGAAGAACTTCCGCAAGTCACGGAAAGATTACCTAGGGGTGTTAGCTGCTAGCTCAAAGCTAGGTTAGCACTGTATGCATATGTGCAGTCTGTTCTCTAAATGTTGCCATGATTTAAGACCAAACTCCCCTCTCCGACTAACGACATCTCGGTAGGTAGAACATATACGTTTATTGTTAGGCATTTACTCCTTTTCTGGTCGGTTTCTAATGGCTGAAACACCTATTAATGTTAGTGAACTCGGTTAGCATGAATGTTTACAGAGCTAGTGTAGCTTACTAGTGGGTTACGTTAGCTGCTGTTAGGAAAGATAGTTTCTTAGCTAATTTCTGCAAATTTGGCGTTTGTTTAACGACCTTTTCTCTCTCGCTCGCTTTTTATGTTATGGTTGCTATCGTGGACATTGTGGTTTGGTGGCATCACCCTGATAGTGGTAACATTCCCGTTATCTAGCTTCGAGTCATTGGCAGCAAATGCATTGAAATCGGCATATAAACTAGTGATTTTTGCCAATCACGCGACAGAAGACTGGTTTTTAAACTGATGCCTAGTGTGCTTCGTGTTGTCTGAACACTTCCTGGAGTTGCCATTGATCCGAAACCTGTGTTTACAGCGGCTGGTTAACGAAGAGGTGTCAGACATGTATACCTCTGGGAAATACAGCTCGCGGGGCCCTGCTCTCATCCCTCGGATGAAAACCAAGCACCGCATCTACTACATCACCCTGTTTTCTGTGGTGCTGCTTGGACTAATCGCCACAGGGATGTTTCAGTTTTGGCCGCACTCCATTGAGTCCACAGCTGATTGGACCCTCGACAAGCGCAGTGTTCACGACGCACCTCTGATCAGACTTCCCGTCTCCAGTCCCATACCTGAGAGGGGTGACCTGAGCTGTCGCATGCACACCTGCTTTGATGTATACAGGTGTGGCTACAACCCTAAGAATAGAATCAAGGTAATGCTACCTGGAAACACTCCCCACACACAGACACTCAATTTTCTTACGTAGAAGTCACGAACAACTGTTGAAATTGTGCTTGCAGGTTTATATCTACCCTCTGCAGAGGTTTGTAGATGAATTGGGGGTCCCCATCAGCAGCACCGGCCTGTCTCGAGAATACAATGATCTGCTTAGTGCCATCTCTGACAGTGACTTTTACACAGACGATGTTACAAGGGCTTGCCTTTTCATTCCATCTATTGATGTACTAAATCAGAACTCCCTCCGTATAAGAGAGACAGCCCAGGCTCTGGCAATGTTACCCAGGTACTCAGTTTTTATTTTAATTCAGATCCTCAAAAAAAGTCTGAAACGCCTCCTGGTAATTACTTTGAAATATTGTCTAAATTTGCATTACTGTAGTTTCAGTGGTGATCAGGACACCAAAACTCCACGTGTGGAATAACAAATCAAAATTGATTAAAAAAAATGTTTAAATTGCTGACTTTCCCCAAAATTAAGGTCTCAAAAATCCCCTTCCCTCACAAAGTTATACTTTGTACTGCTGTAAAATACTATAATAGATTTAATTTCAGCCTTATTTCATCACAATAGGTCTCTGTTGTGATGCCTCTGATTTTAAACATGTATTGGAGTTTAACTGTTTTGGTAGTTTTTAATCTGTAAAAGATTCACATATTGTCTCTTAAATATGCGCAATATTCTGTTTAACCCGTATTTTTTGATACCAAATAATACATTGATAAATTTTGAACTTCTTAAAACTACTAAATGGTAACAGCTTAAAGTCAAATAAGGCTTTTCTTTTTAAAATGAGCAGTTATTTATTCAAGTAATTAGAAAAACTTCAGTCAGTTTTCCATTGTTCAAATAATCTTCAAAGTGAGAAGTTGTTACAGCTCTGATCTTGATGATGATGTTTTGTTAGATGGGACAAAGGGATGAATCATCTGCTTTTCAACATGTTACCTGGAGGCCCTCCTGACTACAACACTGCTTTGGATGTGCCCAGAGACAGGTAAATGGAACACATCTTAACAGAATTAGTTTGCTGTGATTGAAGTCACTGAGAAATAAAAAAAAAAAAACATGATTTGAATATACAGCATCGTAGTATTGTATGTTTAACTAATGCAATGGATAGGGATGGGTATTGATAAGATTTTCACGATTCCGATTCCATTTTCGATTCTGTTTAACGATTCGATTCTTTATCGATTCTCTTATCGATTCTTTTTTAAAAAGGAGAACAGCGAATAGCAGGAAAAAAAATTGTAAATGTAAAATAATAAAATAAATATTCTTCTGTAGCAATAACAAAGTATAACATAAATTATTCAGTAGCAATTACACAAGAATATCCTGTAATGTCCCTGCCTACAATTAAACACATTCTCTTACCAAACATCGGGGGCATCTGCTGTGGCAAATGGGTGCAAGCCTTTGACCACAAACTTAGTCACTGCTTGGTGACATTCGTCTATCCTGACCTGAAAGGAGACGCTACCGGTAGACTGCAGCAAGAACTGCCAGCATCTGAGTCAGACTCTCTCTCTCATCATGGTCACCTAAATGCACAGTAATGGCAGGGTTTGTAATAAGGCAGATCGCGCAAACATAATATGCACTGTTAGTCGATTATTTACCTGCCGCATTAACGGGAGAGGACGTGCAAACGTTACCGCTGCTGCTGGGTTGAGATTCACGAGTCCGGAGCGGAATTAAAAACACAACATTCATTTAAGGTCATCGTGTGTTTTGTGAGCAAATGCTTTTGCATATTCGTAGTGTTTCCTCCCTTAAATGAAATATCTACTTTGCAAGTATTGCAAGTTGCCCTGTTGTCATCCGTTCTCGTAAAGTATAATCAAACTTTTGAGCGTTTGAGCCGCTTAGGCGCCATGTTTCCTGCCAGGTAAATGACGCTCCGCAATGTGGTGACGTCATTCGGGGCGACTGGAATTGATAAGGGAATCGTTTGCAAAATGGCAAACGATTCCAAGGAATTGAAACAGTGCGAACCGGTTCTCGATACCCATCCCTAGCAATGGAACTGATTATATTAATGACTGATAATAGTAAACGAGATGCTCATATTTAGATCAAAGCTTTGACACTTCCATAGTCTTTGTTCATTAATTCCATTAATTAATCCTCATCAGCTGAGGTTGTACTGGTACAGCTTAAAAGCTGTCTAGAAATATGATAAATAAGCTTTTATGTTGTCCAACAGCCTCCTGCTTGGAGGTAAAAATGCATTCAACTAGAAAACAATGTTAATCAGTTTTTGTGCAGAAATTATCAAAGTTCAAACAAGTATTTATCAAAACTGCAGTCATTCACAAATTGTTAAGAGTGATATTTTGATGCAGATGAAAGATCTACTTACAAGCAGGTAAGAGAGAACATGTTTTCCAGACCCTTTAAGGTGACTGAGTGAGAGTGATTGTTAAGGATGCAAGAGGTTGGGTTTATTACCACGTTTGAGACACTGAACACTATCTTAGCTGTAAGGAATTTCCTGTGCTCATCCACAATGTATTTGGCATGGAGCCTCATCAGAACCAGGTGTGCATGTCAGCATGGTTTCACTTTATAGAAAAGTGAAACCACGAACTTAGTACAGAATCCATATCATTGGGAACTGTTTAAGAATACAACCACAAGCAAATCGGCATTGCTGTTAACAAAATGTAAATTTGAATGAGTGAATTTGTGTTGAGCGTGTTAAGGTTCCTCTTTTCTGGAAACATTGCTACAACCCAGATCTGTTTGTTTCAGAGCATTGCTGGCTGGAGGTGGTTTTTCTACATGGACCTACAGACAAGGTTATGATGTGAGCATTCCAGTTTATAGCCCCCTTTCTGCAGATGTTGACCTGCCTGAGAGACAACCTGGGTAAACACATGTCACACATTGACTAAATTAAAATCATTTCCTAATTTATCTTCTCTAATAACTGGTTTCCATATCTTCTGACTCCACCCAGGCCTCGGCACTACTTTATTCTTTCTTCACAAACTGCTATTCACCGAGAGTACAGAGCCGAACTGGAGCGATTGAAGGAAGAAAATGGAGAAGCTCTCCTTCTTCTGGACAAGTGTAGCAACCTCTCTCAGGGTGCTGCCTCTGCACGAAAACGATGCTACAAAGGGCAGGTGTACGACTACCCACAGATCCTGCAGGTGGGAAACATAACAATCTGTACTCAAAGAGTCATATTTTTCTCGTTAAGTGCACTCATTTAAAATCTATTTAATTTATTCATGTTCAGAATGCAGTTAAAGTTTTTTCCTTGTAATTAATAGTTTGTTCCCAACATTTCTCTGCAGGAGTCGTCATTCTGTGTGGTCTTGAGGGGGGCACGTTTGGGTCAGGCTGCCCTCAGTGATGTGCTGCAGGCTGGCTGTGTTCCCGTCATTCTGGCTGACTCCTACATTCTGCCGTTCTCTGAAGTACTTGACTGGAAAAGGTCTGCCTACATCTTAATACAGTGGAAAAATAAATCGTTTGAAAGCCTGTCATATTTAATGCTTTTGTTTCTGCACAGGGCATCTGTTGTTATTCCTGAGGAGAAGCTGCCAGAGATGTACACAATCCTGAAGAGTATCCCTCACCGACAGGTTGAAGAAATGCAGAGACAGGTACAAGACAGTGTTTAACATCTCTCAGCAAACTTCTGCAAAACTAAAGAACATTTGGTTGCAGTTTATATTTGGTTTGCACCATACATTTAGATGTCAATCAGATATCCACCATGTCGGATTGACATGCTAGTCGCTGGGTTTTACAGCACTTGCATGTCATGTCTGAGATGAACCTGGTCCTTAACCAGCCGGCCAACCAATCAAGCCCTTGAAAACCAAAACAAATTTTATGTCATGTGCAAAAGCCAGAAATTTGGCTGGCAGTCTTCCTTTTTGTGAGTTTCCTTCTTTGCTTAGGCTGGATTTTTAAAAGGCTCTCTGAGGACTTTATGTTGATTCTAGCTTGAATGAAATGGACAGAGACGGCTCATTCGCTTTCCATTTGCTATGTGCATTGAGCCACAATAAACAAAAGTGAAAGCAGCCACGAGAGAGGTGCACCAGTTCAGCTGCTCCTCATTCACTTGTATCAACCCAAGTCCATTTACCAATTATACTGGCCAAACAGGCGTTTTAGGCCAAGGGCTCAAAGATGGGGTTGGTGTTGGATTACGCCAGATATACTCTAAAACATGGTTTGCTTGTCAGGTTGCTAGGTTTTTCTCGGGGGTGTGGTACTATGCTGTGGACATCTCACAGCTACCATGGAAGCATCTGATATTTTTTATTCACTGGTCACAGAAGTACTCTTTTTGCCTTCTCTGATGGTGTGCAGATGAATCAAACTGATCACCACTTGAGGGTTTTTTTTCTGATACATTTCTCTTACCAAATTCTTTTTTATCATGATTTAGATCATTTATCAGACTGAAAGAAGTCATTTTAAGACAGAATTTTACTTTAATGTTCGGGAAAAATGCTAGATAAAGCATGTTTCTAATATCCTTCTGTTTGTATTTGTTAAGTGCACCATGGTACATTCCCATGTTAAAAAAACAACAACTAAAAACACAAACCTTATTTATCAGAATGGGAACATCATAGTTTTGAGATGTATTAGCATTCACAGCCACAGTGGCTAAGTGCCAAAATTAACAAGGATGTGAACTTTTATTATAGGTCACTGGGGTACTTTTGCTTAATGTACGATTATCCAGATTATTCCCAAATAAGAGTACTGGACATTGTTCTACATAAACCATAGAGTAAAGTTCATGCTGATTTTTTTTTTTAAAGCACATGTATAACAGAGCTTGAAAGGGACCTGTGGTGCTGATTTCCAGCTCCATACTTTTATTGTGAACTCTACTGCAGTTCAAAATAAGTTCATGTACCCTAAACTGGGCTTTGTTGCAGCCCTTCAGTTAATCTGCTATCCAGACATATTAGTTCCTCTCCCTTTAGGATCACCCTGATTTTAATCCTACTTCCTTCTGATTGGTCCCTCCTCCCAAACAGGAAGAAAAGCAGATGAGTGAGATTTCTGAAGTGACAGCCAGAGATATGAAGGATGTCCTCGCTTGTTGACATCATACAAAGCTAAAAGTTAACTAAAACTTGGTCTGACAACATGCAACCACTTTGAAGTTAGAAAGGTTCATAGGTTAATTAAACATACACTGACCTCGATATGTGGAACTTAGGTGCTGTTTAATATAAACTTTCATTGTTGTAAAGGGAAAACTCAGTGGGTCCATTTAAACTTTTGAGATAATGTATTTTGTTAGATCTGCCAGCAGAGGGCTCAGCAACCCTTGATTTCAGAGTAAATCACAGTTCATGTGTAAATCTTAGGTGGCGTGATTTGTACTTAAAATCTAAAAACAGGAATCAACAATGCATACTTGTGTCAATGGAAATGAATGAACAACTAAGCATAAAATTAAGGTTTGTTAAATATTGTAGCCATTCCCCTTAAGAGTCAGAGGTAAGGGAAGTAATTGTCATATTGCGTGGGGTGGGGTTTCCAAGCAAGAAAGGAAATCGGGAAAGAGGGAGATTTGATGAGAAAACAAATCGGACTAAGATAAGCTACTTTTGTTTATACTGTTAATACTGTTGAGCCTCTATTAGTAGCCAGCGGACTTGGTTGAAGCTGCAGAACTCATTTTCAAATTTGAGATGATGTAATTGCATCAAATTAGGTCAGATTTAAAAAGGCCACATACTAAACAGCTGTGAGATGTTAACAGTGCTCAATTGAGGCCACTCCAGAGCCAGTGTTTGTGTATTTACTCCCGTTGTTTTCTTTGGGTCATACCCTCAAAATAGGACACATAGATCAAATAAATCAATTCTGTCATTAAATTAGAATACATAAGAGAGATGGAGGGAGTTACTGCCAGTGAGTTTAAGTTAAACTTACTCCTCATCTTTTCCTTAGACTGTTTCTAGTTTGCTGACCCTGCCTATCGTCCCAACTTGCAATAGTCTCACTGTATAGGTATTCCTGTAGTCTTCTTCTTACATGCAAGCCTTCATACAGAACTGAGCAGTCAGAACAATGACAGTGGCTTCACTGGCTTTTTTTGGTCATTTATTTGTTGCCCATTAAATTTAGTAGCAGGTTGTTAATTTTACCAATTGAGTTGCAAATTTAATCTCAGCTGAGGTGCTCCAACAGATTCCTGTTTTCTTTCCTAAACACAAACCCAGGAGTTATATGAACTTCACAGTTTAAGGTTAAATAAAACATGAAAACACAGGTGAAACAAAGGAAAATGGGAATCACCGCATTGTGTGCCTCTTTGTTACACTACAAAATGTTTTACAGCCACACAAACATGCTGATAAAACTGGAATGGAAAGGTTTTCCCGGTAAGCGTGATTTGAACAGACTTCAGGTTTCACTGCTGTTTTTGATTATATCAAAAACACTAATGACTGCCTATGTCTGTACACAACTCAGTGACTGCCAATTCTGGTTTACAGGTTAATTCATGTGTCAGGCACTTGAGAGCTACAGCTGATTTAAACAAAGCCATGCAGACTACCATCAGCTTAACTGTTATTGTGCACTGCTTTGACATTTTAATGATTATAAACAACAAAAAAGCAGGAGCTGCTGGGGAGTATTTTAAACCAGCCATTACATCAGATTACTGTTACATCATACATGAATTATTTTTCACCATTTGCAGCAGCCTCATAGTTAAAATTTACATTACACCAGAATTTAAAAAAAAAAAAAACAATGATTGGAGAAGTAATTTTTGTTCAGCTTATGGATTATTTGGTTGGACGTATTTGTACTGCTGTACTTTTTGTTTTAAGCAGTAGAACCAACAGAGACCAAGTATAGACTATAGACTTGCTGCACGGTTACTGCTCCAGTTGGAAGACGTAGAAAGGGTTTCTCTTCTCTCTTGCAATGATGTCTGTTCTTCCCTGCTCATAAAAATTCCTCCAGGCGCTGGGAGAGGGTGGAGGGGAGGGGAATGGGCCCTCAGGCCAGCACAGTTTGCTTTTTGCCTCCTCCCGGTCGGAAAAGAAACTTTCATCACTGGCTGATTTATGGACCGTTGGGATTCCCCCTTGAGATTAGAAAGTCTTTTTGGATTCTCCTCAGCTCCTCTGTAAAAATATAGGCTCTTTTTGTTGTTCTACATCTCCAATCTTTCATCCTATGACATCGACATTGGCGATTTAGGGAAATGTCTCATGGTTATGTGTTAACAAGCTCTTTGTTTAACATAGAGCATCCACAAAATGCAGTAATGCTCATGGACGCATCCATTAGGAGGGCAGACTCTAAGATATTTACATCCTTCACCCCAAAACTATCAGTAATTCAGATTGGGTGGAGTCATATAAGTGTAACATGGCACTGTCCCTTGAAGTTTCATAACAGTCTTGAAGCAATTTTCATGATTATAGAAATTTAACACATAGATGACTTCCATGCTTCCAGTATTGACAAAAACACAAAAACTATGTGAAGTCAATGGTGAATGAGAGCACTTGGAGATTCCAGAGTCCGTTGATGTAGCATTAAGATATGGGTTAAGAGTTCACTTATCATAAAGTCAAAGCAGAGATGTGTTGAAGGAAAACAGACGCAGTCAAAAGAGATTTCATTGGGCTTCAAAAGAAGAGTCGTTGAAGGACAAAGACGTTGGAGAGGGCTGCAAAATTGTCTTCAAAGATGTGGACTAGGGAATATCTGGATTTTATAGTTATGACAACACTCTGGTGTTATTTTTTTATAACTGCTCCACTCTGTAGGTTAATATGAGAATAAAAAAATTTTTTGGAGGACATAATATCATTTCATGTGGCCAGTGAAATAACATATTTATCTTAAAGTTAGTAGTTCTAGATTTACAGTTCTGCTGTGAAAATATATATATTTTTTTATATGCACTGAGTTATCTTATATCTATTTGCAGCATTTTTTTAAATAATATTTACGTAAGATATGTTGCTAAAGTTAAATGCACTGGTTCTTGGATAGTGCTTTTCTGTTCTAGTTGAGCATTCAGAATGCTTTCTCATTCACCTCCTCATAAAAGCACGTCTTTATTACATCTGAGTGCGTTCTATCAAACATAAATTTTCCAATGAAAGCATCGGCGAACATCTTGGGTTTAGTATCTTGTCCAAGGATACTTTGGAATGTAGACTGGATCATCCAGGGATCAAGCCATTGACCTTCTGTTTAGTAGATGACCTGCTCTACCTCCTGAGCTACATGAGACGAAAGAATATACGTAACACTGAATGTGAATGCACTGACCCTAGGCATGTCGTGTTTTTACTCTGGCTTGCCTGTTTCCAGTTTTAAGTAGTTTTGTGTCATTTGTCTACAGGCACGCTGGTTCTGGGAGGCCTACTTCAGCTCCATGAAGGCTATTGGCTTGACAACTCTCCAGATCATCAACGATCGCATCTACCCATATGCTGCGCGTACTTATGAGCAGTGGAACAATCCACCTGTGGTGGTATGTAACTGTCTACACTTGACATTGACATGCATATTGCAAATGTTTGTAACTTTTAGTCACCAAACAGGATATTTAATGTTCTATTATTATCTTTTAGTTTTGTGCTGTTGCTTTTTTTTTTTTTTTTTCATTTCTTTTGCAGCAAACATCTGTATAACCTATAAAGTCCTTGGCTATTATGTGCTGAGCTGCTCAGTTGTATTCCTAGAAGGTTTTTTTTGTTGTTGTTGAAGACATCTGAGTGACACTCGTCCAAAATAGAGCTTTGGCTGTACACACGCTCACAGTACCACATAAGCTTTCCCACTCTCCTGTGCCTTATAAATCAAAGCCTCTGTAGTAGAGTGACAGTAGATGCCTTCCCTCTTTCTGAAATACCACAGATGCAGCGCTTCACAGTTTGGTATACACCCAGATAGCTTTGAGGGAGCCAGTTTGTGTCAGCAGTTCTGCGCTCAGAGGATGCCTCCATTGTGGTGAAAACTAAGTTCCCGTACGCCTGAGTCATTGTGTTTGTAGCGAGAACGCTGGATGTGAAAGAATGGTCTCTGTGTGTGTGCATGTGTGTGCTTAGCATCCCTGTGGTTATAAGAGTTTGTGGCTGCCGACATCTTGGCTGGGGCGACCATCTCTCAGGAGTTGTTAATCAGCTCGGTCTGATCTAGAGTCTCCTCCATCCTCCGCCTGTGGTGTAGAGGCGTGTGCATGTCAGCTTGTGTGTAGATGCATAATAATGGCCTTGGATCTGTCAGATGTCTACAAGTACCACATTTTAAGTAGATCCACTAAAATGCCAAGATTAGAGGTGGCACTTGCAATCAGGATGCGTGGATGTAAACAGTCAACACTTTGAGGGGTTTTTTTGGTGGGGGGGGACTCCCTTTCCAGTTCTGCTTAAGTCCGTATAGTATTTCAGGATGAACTGGTTATCCAGCTGTTCACTCTCAACCACGACTTCACTCTAAACCAGCTCGCTTCACAAAACAGCTTCACTTGACATTTGCCTCTTGTGTCAAAATGTTTCGTATTAACATCTAAGCCACCAGTCCATCCCATCAGAATTACTCTGGTCTCAAAGTTTGTCCCAACCCAGAGGGTGTTGACGGTGTCACAGGACAGGTCTTTAGATTAACCTGCCTGAAATGGGAGATAAAGTGTTGTCTGTATGAATTCTGTGAATGGATGATGAGGAGAACTTGCACACAGCACTAAATACATCAGGCAGACATTTTCCCCCTCTCCTCCCCTAGTCTTTTGGTGGTAATTGAAAGCACATTGCCCAGGACTGCTGGTGCCTTTGGAGAGGGGGTTTCAGAATAAGGGACAAGCTGCTTTTTGTTTGGGATTTGTAGGAAGGGGGCATACTTGTAAGGTTTTTACATTACAAGAACTGAGGCATCTCAGACTTTATAATTTGCCACAGTTTAGGTTTTTGTGGTGATTGGGATCTGGGCATAGGAAAGTCTTTTTCTTGTTTTTTCTTAAAGTTAGAGTACAATCTTTGAGTATTTGGGCATTACTTCTTTTTTAAAAAGTTAAATATGAAAGAAAAGAACTGCTATGAGGTCAAAGTGCTGACTTTGAACGACATACTGAAAGTGTTTAGGCTGTGTGCGAAATGCCATTGAATAGTATTTTATATGCTAAAGTAAGGTTTTGTTTTTTATAAGTTAACTGAGTAGTACATGAAGTGCATGCTATTCTTGGGAGAAAGTTTAAGTATCTGGTCACCGGTCAATACACCATCTTAAATATCCCACAGTAGAGCAGGGCGATATGACCAAAAATATTTATCATGATATACATTTGAAAATTTGCAATAACGATATAACTGGTTATATAATTGACACTAGACAAAATACTTTACATGCTCTACCAAAAATACTGCTTTGTTGTGTATCTGATGGATGAAAGCTAAACCAGTTCCACACCACTGAAGTTGCAGCATTTTTACAAACCAGTTCTGATTCATCAGTTTCATTCAACGATCCGCTTTCACCCTTCTCATTCTCCATCACGGCCATGTGCGTATGTAAACAAAGGCACTGCGCATGCACGTTTTACCCAAATTCTATCGCGATATTTCCTTTTCTTATTGTTGCCCAACATTATTCCGGTATTACCGTGAATGGTATGATATGGCCCAGCCCTAACCCACAGTGTAATGCAGTACATGGCAACACAGCTCGATGACAATGAGGACACTAAGATCTAATACTAACAATGCTTTAGTTAAAAACTGACATGAATGCACGAAGTAGTGCCTCAGAAGGATTCCTAGGACTTTTTAAATGGTTGAACCAGTGTGTAAATAATCAACAAGTCCATCACATGTGTATAAAGAGAAGTTAAATATTTAAAAATACAGTTTTGGGCCCATCAGAAAATGATTAAATTCCTTGGATGAGAAAAAAATGCTACAAGTAACTCAAGTAATGACATGCTAACAGAAGTTGTGTAGCAGTTCTCAGATGTCCTGATGTCTAAGATTAGAGAATAACCACCTAAGCAGTTCAAACAACCAAATAAAATTCTTCTTCTTAGTTTAAATGTTTAGTATAAAAGCAAAATGACTCCTACCACTATCTGATGGTTGATATTCGAGCTGTGGCTTTCTTTTATCGAATCTTTTCTGTTTGACAAATGACTAAACTGCTCTCAGTGTCTTTTAGTCTGTTTTCATGCAACTGTGCTGCCTATATGTGTTAGTTTAATTGTTTCCCCCTCTTTTTATTTGACAATGTGACAACGACCACAGTGAAGTTTCCACTTGCCAGTAAAGTGCTTTTTTTTTTTTTTTTTTTTTTTCTAATTGTGATGGAGTGAGTGATGTTGTGTAAAAGGCAGTGGCCGTGTCTCTGTTGACAGACTTGTGTTGATGCTGTGGAAGCAGCCACATAATCACACTGTGGCCACCTGGGACCAGAGAAGAAACAGGGTTTATATGTACTTCAAACAGACCACAGATTTACTGTGTTAGATGCGCTCTCTTTGCTGTGCTCAAACACAGTGGAACTTTTTTTGGAGCTTTTGATGAAGTTTATCAAGGGTGCCCTGAAGGTCTTATATTCTTATATTTGCCAGTAGCGCACGCTTGTTAAGTGGAAGATATGGTTTGGTTTTATTTCCCCTATAAAAACACCCTTTAGAAACAACTTGTTTTTTGAGACTGGTTTCAGTAAGTTCAAAAGGAGCATAGATTTAAAAGATAATCCCACTCCATGTATTGTATTTGTACTTTTAGAAATAGTTTTAAGCAGTTTACTGAGGACTGCATTCTGTTCTTATTTACTTTGTGCACACCATCACAATTTTTTTTGGAGGTGAGTTTGTTTTTTTTAATCTAACTAACGGATTTACATCCAGGATTACGTTCCACACTGACTTTAGATGGCCGCTACTCGCAACTGGGAAATTCTTTTCATTTTTATGACTGTTCCATCCCATCCCGTCCTCCCTGTCCAGCCCACTTTCTCCTACATTTTCCTACCTTAGTCTCACTTGTCACAATAGCATCACAAGATCAGTAGGCACGAGAGGTTGGACACCTGTCTCAATTTCCAACTCCTTTCTTGTCCTTCTGTGCTACTGCTTCTGTAGGGTTTACTTGGCACTGTCACTGGAAGCTTTTGGCTTTAAATACTCAGCCTCTGCTAGGCCCTTTGACACACTGTTGGACGATTCTTGCTCCATTATAAAAAGTGACCTCACTCACCACTAAAGCCCTGTTATTGCGCATTCAATCATGGAAACCATGACAGACTGGTTTGACACAGAATTCATGAGACTAGCGCTACAGTGGCTTTGCTTGGAAAGGACAAAAAGAGTGAATGATAAAGAATTGAAAAAGATGCTCCAGGCATTAAAAGCTTATGTCTTTCTTTGTCGCCTTTCTTGTACAGAAGTGGTCCAGTGTAAACAGCCCCCTGTTCTTACCACTCATCCCACCGAGGGCTCCTGGATTCACAGCAGTGGTGCTAACCTACGATCGTGTTGAGAGTCTTTTCCGGGTCATCACGGAAATCTCCAAGGTGCCTAGCTTAGCTAAACTGCTGGTGGTGTGGAATAACCAGAACAAGAGTCCTCCTGAGGGTGAGTGGAAAACATTCAAGGTCATGAAACTTTTCAAAAGCCTATACCCACTTTGAAGTTTACTGGGTCAAACCAAACTAGCTAGGTAATGGAAGCAATCTTGTAGAAGAGACTGTGATTGGTATTCTTGTTAAATTTTGTGTTCAATTGAGAGGGGTTTCTGATATTTACTTCTGCCCTAAATTACCAGTCACAACCACAACAGCCCTCAACTGCACTTCTATTGTGATACCATATTCTTGCTTCCTGCTTTTCAACCAGTTTCACCCAGCGACAGCCAGCAGTCACTCACCAACTGGTCAGGACCAGTCTGCAATCACAGGATATTATTGATTGGTCTCTTGGCCTGTGTGCCTGAGCAATAAATGTCTTCTGTACAACAGATAAGTGATAATGGAGAGAGCAGCCAAAACTCATCTCCCCACAAACGGTTTCATGCTCTCTGGTTGCACAGAGGGTTTTTAAATAAATAAATAAAAAAAGTAGAGCGGACTGGCAAAACACTGCCCCTAAAAAGAGAAGTGTATTAATGATATGCAGATCACCTAGCTACTAATTTACTGATTGCTCAGCGCTCCAGTCACAGTCACACGTAGAGTAAATAAATGTGATGGTGCTAATAAAAAAAGAACCTGTTATTAGGATTTGGTTGGTACCAACTAACTCTGTTTAACTTTTTCTGCTTTTCTCTCAGGCTATTTATCATCATTAGTTCTTTACAGATTTTTGATAGTGAGGTCTTATTAGTGGTTATTTATGGCACGGTGCCCTATAATTATTTACCCTTATTAGGCAGTTAAGTATAAAATGGTTAGGTCCTTATCCCACCGACAGCTTAATTCAGATGAAGGTGTTTTATACCGAGAATTAAGTCTGTCTTTCTGCTGTAAGAGTTGGCTAATGTACTCAAGTAGTGAATGGCTTTGAAGTGCTGTTAGTTGCCTTTTCATTAGAGGCATCAGCGGCGCCTGGTTTGATGGAGCCTTTGTGTCCTATTAGACTTAACAAGGGGCCATTGATGGGTCAGACTTATGGGGCACAACCCACTATGAAGGCAAATTTCTTCCCCATTCACACCTAGCCTAGATTTGATGTGTTAATGGCTTACTGTTTTTGCTCCACCCTTTTTTTTTTTATATACACAATCCAGCATTACATCTATTTTTAGCAGTAATTTGTTTTATAGCAAATAATCTTTTGACTTTTATTGTCTTGTTTATAAGCCTGGAGGAAAAAAAAGGAAAAAAAACTGATGACAGATCCAAAGAGAGTGTGAAAAAAGAAACTCAGGGCATTAAACTCAGCTTATTTTTGACAATAGCTTTTGACAGGAGACCTCAGACTTGGTTAGGAGGACCGGAGCTCCTCTCATGGGCTTCCAGGCCTCAGTTACTCCATTAATGGGGGAACACATTCTGTGTGATCTGTCTGTGCCATAGTCCGTGCCATGGACACTGCCCAAGATCTTTGAAATGCTCCCCTGTTGGTCTGCCTCCTGAAGAATCGTAGTGTGGTTAGATTTGCATGTGCTTGAGGTTAGTATAGCGATATGAGTCAGTGAGGGAAGTTAAGCTCCCACAGCGCTATTTTTCCACTGCCAGCAAAGATTTCAAAACCTCTTTCAGGGGTAAATGATATCTTCACACACTGATTTTTTTCTAATCATTTTCAACCCCTAAATGTCTTCCACATACATCTCATTTTTATTTGCAGTCATTTAATTTGATTATTCAGTGACACCAAATATAGCCAACTCATTATCACATAACATGAACTCAGCAATGTTTGTCTTTAAAAGTACATTTTTGGAATTTTTCTTTCTGTTTAAAAAAAATAAAATAAAAATGTTTTGTTTTTTCACCATTGATAGAAACTCTTTGGCCGAAGATCAGCGTCCCACTCAAAGTCGTGCGAACCAAAGAGAACAAACTGAGCAACCGTTTCTTCCCCTATGACGAGATCGAGACCGAAGCTGTGCTAGCGATCGATGATGACATCATCATGCTAACATCTGATGAACTGCAGTTTGGCTACGAGGTGAGGAAAAACAAAAGAAGAATTTAACCTTGGCCATACTTTCCAGTCATCTCCCTGATGGCAGGTATTGCAAGGAACCACTTCAAGTTGATCCCAGAGTTTAAAGTCATTGAGTGAGATTACAGTGTTTATTCTCTAGTGGTTGGGGATTTGACGGCCTGTTTAATGTGTTTGATGTGTGAAGAACAATAACAGGTCTGGAGCTGATGCTTTCCATACTCACATACCTGTCCAGCTCTTTTTAGCCATGCACACTCACCTGAATCCATTTAAAAACCATTTAATAAAATTATGCTCAGTTAAAGGGTAATTACGCTGAATTACAGGCCGTATAGAGGAGGAGTTTCACTGTTGGTGACTATGCTTATAGAGGGAGGTCAGATTGACTGCTGGTGTTGAGCCAGCAGCCTGTTGAAATATTCAGCTTGTCATGAATCAGTTTCTTTCTGAAAGTGTTCTCTTTGTTTTCCAAGTTTTTGACTTTGAGTACTTGTTTTTGGAAAAGCATCAGACGCTGATATTTGGATGTAAGATTAAAACTTCAATTTGAACTTTGTTCTGAATATTTCATTTTTTAATGCAAGTCCTTAATTCTTATCTCTGTTCGCGTTAGCTGAGTGTTAGACGATCTGTCTTCTCTTCTGCTCTTTCCAGGTTTGGAGGGAGTTTCCAGACAGGCTGGTGGGCTACCCCGGGCGGCTGCACCTCTGGGACCATGAAATGGGAAAGTGGAAGTATGAGTCGGAGTGGACCAATGAGGTCTCCATGGTTCTAACTGGAGCTGCCTTCTACCACAAGGTGATCTGAGACAGGTTGCTTGAAAACAAGTTGAGCTTTAATTTGCCGTTTTTATACATGCCGCGTTTGTTTTCCTTTGGAAAAATGAGCCCATGTTTCAGCATGTTTAAGACTTCACAAGAAGTATGTAACAGTTCAGCAAAAGTTGGGGTAATTTCTGTGGGAAGATGATAAAGCATAGACTTTGGGTCGCAAGTCAATTTTGGAATTTGTGCCCTCGTGGTCCCAGCATTGCTATGTTTTTGCATTGCTGCAACTATTTTCTACACTAGCATTTTGTCAGTGAAAATGTGTGAAGCTCATCTTAGATTAGACCACAGCATCAGTAGTGCATTGATGTAAACGAAGTATTGAAGGTACTGATGGTACTTTTGCTTCACAGTAATGCAGAAAGCTAGTCTTTGAAAGGCATTTGTGCATTGAGTTTAAAGGAAATTAGAAAAACAATAGTTCTCCTTACATGATGCTGGTTCACTATGTTAAACTGTCCGCTCTTTTCTTTCTTTTCAGTACTTCAACTATTTGTACACATACAAGATGCCGGGAGACATCAAGAACTGGGTGGATGCTCACATGAACTGTGAAGATATTGCCATGAATTTCCTGGTGGCCAACATCACTGGCAAAGCCCCCATAAAGGTATGTTCATGGCTCTGTCTGGTCTGGGTGTTAAAAGTTTGCGTGGGGAGTCTGTAGCCTGACACAGCAGACCAGCATCTCTGGGTCTGATCAGCTCTCACCCTTCAACATCACAGCCTCTCCCCCTCCCCATCACCCCAACTCTGTCCAGGTGCAGGGGCCCTGAGCTAAAGCCCGACCTTAACCTCCCTTATCTGGGAGTCACTCACTGACACTTCCCCTCCCAGTGTGTTTTTCTAAGCTCACTAGGGCTTATGCACACTCTGCACACTTTCTTACACCTGCACCTCTGGTCCTACCTCCCATAACATCTCCAACAGGTTCCTTAACTTACCCTCTTTGACCAAGAATATCTGTCTTCCCCTTCCTTCTACACACGTACATTCAAATGTTCACATGTTCATGACAAAAGTCAAGGGAAGGAAATGTCCTGCCGATAAGAATTAAAAAGTAATTCTTCACACTGTCTGCAACAAAAGTTCTCTTTGGATGTCAAAGACTTGCTTCATTTGACCAAACTGCTCCTGTTTAGGATGCTGAGCTTTAACAAACCCTGAAGTGAGCAAATATCACTGGTGTGACTGTAACTGTGCTTCTGTTTAGGTGACTCCAAGGAAGAAGTTCAAGTGCCCTGAATGTACTGCCATAGATGGACTGTCGCTGGATCAGACACACATGGTGGAGAGGTATTTGTTTTCCAAATGATCAACAAAGAGCAGCTGAAATTCCCTCAGATCATTTTAGTTTTGTGCAGTTTCAGAACATCAGTAGTAGAGTGTGTTTATTGCACTGTTTGTTTTCTAACAGTCTAAAAAAAAACAAGAACATAATTTTGTACAAAGACTAAAAATAAGTGAAAAAGTAGCCAATGTCCAAAAACAAACATTATAAAAACCTTCATGTAGCGATTGCATAAAATGTCAAAATAATGTAAGTGACCTTAATGTACCCAATCTCAGTATTGAGTCTATTAAGGGTCAGATGCTATATGAATGGTTTTATCATGCTTGTTGATAAAATGTCTCCCGCTCTGTAGATCTGAGTGCATCAACAAGTTTGCCTCAGTTTTCGGGACGATGCCTCTGAAAGTGGTGGAACATCGCGCAGACCCGGTGCTCTATAAAGATGACTTCCCAGAGAAGCTGAAGAGCTTCCCCAACATCGGCAGCCTCTGACCAGCCAGCAGAGGATGTTTGGACCCCATCACAGCCTCAGCACTCAAACACGCATAACCAACACTGTTTTCTGACTGAAGCGGGATGTGCTCATGTCCCCTCTCAGTTCAAGTGATTTTTGTTTTTACCTTGAATTTAATGACATCAGGTTTATATTTTAAATCAGAGTTAAACCAAAATCTGAGGTGGCTGTGAAGTAGTCTGACGTTTGACGGACAAGGCCGACTGACTCCAGGTTTTTGGTCCCTCACTGTTACCGTTTTGGAGCTGGTTGCTTTGGGCTCCAGCTACTCTCGATTCAGTGTATACAGTGTATATATTTGTATTTTGCAGCAGTGCTGTATAATTTATGATTCTCCAACACAAACTTTCTCTTCTATGTTTTTCCTTCTTTCCAAAACGCTGACATCGGACATTATTCTTAAAACTGTACAACACAGAAAGAGTAATAAATGTTAAAGTTAACACGATAAATATCAAAACGATTCAAGGACACTTTATTCATGATGTACAGTGCTTTATGCAGTCAGAGCGGACCTTGGGAAAAAGCTGGCACCGTAAATCTAAGATTTAGAGTGAGTAGGCGATTTGGAAAAAGGCATGTCGAGCTACTGGAGCATTTCACTGCAACTGTAATTTTATACCGCCTGAGCGAGCCTTTCTTTGTATTTATGCGTAGAAATGTAAGAAAACTGTGATGCTTATTAAAGCATCTACTAAGTCAGTTCATGAATTGTCTATGAACACTACATTAGAATAGAAGACTGGTTGACAAGTCCACATTTTTCAAAACAGACATAAACGGTTTGTTTGTTTTTCCTGTTTTGTTTTTTTTAATCGAACCTATTGTGTATGTTTCACTTTTTGACCTTTTTTGTCACTAATTTCTCCAGTTACATCATTAAGGCAGCAAATCGGAGAGCAGTGCGGTCTTTTAAGATGGTTTTGTTTGTTTGTTTTAAATTTCCCTTTCCCGTTTTCATATTTTTTCGACTGGGGTTTATGCATTTAACTGTATATATGTGACTTTGTAATACAAGTAAAACCCTGCACAACCATGTACCACAGTTTTTTTTCTTTTTTTTTCCTCGATGTTCAAGAGAGGTGGGAAAGAAGATGAGGAAAGACACTTTCCTCTTTAACGTCTGCCTCGCGCTGTAATCTGTGACTGTCCAGATCAGCCCCTCCGTGACACGGCCGATCCACTGTTCCCTCCAGGCTGTCACCTGTTGTTAATATAGCTGCCTAATCCACCCTGTTCAATGTCAGCGGTTCAAAAGGGTGCAGTTCGTATTTTTGTCAGCTTCAATTAGTGTGATAGTCTTGTGGGTTGCGCGATCTCATTTCAGCACTTTTGTCCCTTCAAAGGACCTGAAACGCACGGGGATTTCACAATGTGACTACAGGGATGACACAATATTTTGGCACGGTGGTGCGAAGTAATAAGACGGAGCAAATTTTATGGGTTTTCTCAACAGCCTCAGACACTTCTCTGGCCAACCAGCGCCTTTAGCTGACATCTTGAAAGACTTCTCTTGAGACTCGGAGTGACTTGAGCGATCTTCGAGTGCTAATAGGAGGATGGTTTTCTTCTGTACCGCGGCTGCAGTCATTTGAGTTTTCTGGAAGTCTCGGTCTGCTGAGAAGCTGCAGGGAGCAGTTACTGTTTTGCTGCTTCCACCTTATTAAGGCTGTTACGCATTTCAGAACACAGCGACTCTAAATCAAAGTACAATAACTTATGGTATTTTAATCACACAAGCATGAGTAAATTCATACTCTCATTTCCAAAGACAGCTTAAAGCCACACAAACTTGGTAGGAGGGGGAAATTAAAGAATAACATGATGAGAAAACAATGTCCACAAACACTAGGAATACAAACAGATCATCACCAAGTTTAAGAGAAGTTTTACACTCAAATATTTATAAATTGTCCCACAAAATAAAACTGCATAAAATTAGTAAAATGTTTACGAGTCTTATGACACTTCAAGCTGCACGCACAACACTGTACATGCACACAACAGCACGCATTTATCATATATTTACTCCTATACTGATTACCTGACTTCAGTAGTATTAAAAAAATGAGAAAGGGGGACGTTATCACTCAAGGCTGGAGTTGTGCAGCATACAAGAGAGATTTTTTTTTAAATATAAAGCTGAATCTTGCATTAACAGGCTTTGTGTAAGTGTAGGAAATTACTTAAAGTGGTAAAAACTGTCCGTCTTTGGTTTCCATATGTTAAAGACCTCACTGGAGATTCTCATGAATGCACAGAAAACGGTAAACCTGAGCGTCTCATTGCCAGTATGTCTGCGTCCAGCTAGACCAACTAGAAGACAGACAGTCCTGTCCATCCTGACACACAATACTGCAGTCCATAGCCTCCACATGGCTCAGTGTTAATTAAAAAGCCTTCCTCAGTTGCCTGTGTGGCTGTGCCTCAGACCCTGCGATGAGGGGCTGCTGCTTGGGGCTGGTGGACATAGTGGGAGTGAGCGAAGGGAGAGGCGCAGTGCAATGTGTGTGATTGGGGAGGGGGGAGTAGATCTTTGAAAGCAGAGCCATGACAGCTGAGGGGGAAGCATGTGTGAGGCATGTTTGTTTTGCATTTACCCCCTGAGCGCAGCTGTGTGCACTGTCCTTTTCCCAGAACACCGGAACACAGCAGACGCCCTCACAGCTCGCCCTCCGTCCAACCCCTAGGCTAGAGCACAGGGGGCCCCATGTTCAGATTCGCAAGGATACCCTCTCACTTCTGGGATATGTCCTCTGTGCATGCACATGCCTCGCATTTGCACAGAGGAGTGAAACTGGAGGTGATTTGGACAACTTGAGGGCGATCTGCTCTGCTGACAGGTTGTAGCCCGCACCTCACCTCTCTTACCTACCTACCCAGGAAAAGAGGGAATGTGGTTTAGTTTAGGGAATTAGCAATGGTTGCTCTGCCTCGAGGTGGTACCACAAGGTATCGGGTTTGCTTTCTGAGACCATGAAACCCTTTGTTATGCTTCAGGCCTAAATCAAGCTTTGCAAACAAAGGAAGCCATGTATTACCTCATCTTGCTGCACTTGAAAAGCTCATTGGCTATTTCTGTCACTGCAAGATGCTGTTACCAGGGAAAAATGGAAGTTTGCTTTTTAAATATGCTTAAAAATTTGAATGATATCCCCGGCAAGGTATGAGGTATCTGGCTGGGTCAACCTCTATCTTACACTTCTTTTCGTGGGGGCAAAGGACACAGACACAGGGAATAGTGCTTAAGTCCTGATAGAAGTAAACTAGACGAAAGCGGAGGGAAGACATGGACCTGTCATGTTGGTATCTGACGGGGGAAAAAACGTTTATAAATATGGTCAAAAACGGATGAAGCTAGGACCAAAGTTTTGTAGCTTTAATCCTCGTCTCCATGTCACAACTTTGTGATGGACACAATTATCCTGCCTTGTTCTGCTGTAGAGAACTTTCAGCCAGTTTTAACCTCATTCCCATCAGTCACCTCGCTGTAGATTGCAGACTGATCATCGAAGCACCTGTGGATTTTCTGCCATTTAGTTTGTTTTATGCTACAGCGTCAAATAATTAAGGTGAACTGGATCCGAGAGAGAGACCCGAGCTTACTCAGTACTACAGAACCCAGCTGATGTACACACTTTAGTAGGGCATCAACCCAAACACATTTGGAGTTAAGCTGAGGACTCACACAGAATCAATTTGAGAGTTTTTGTTGTCCTAGGTCACGGCCCATTGCAACCGAGTGCAAAGGAGACCCTGATTTTACTTCAGCTTTAACACATTCTGGTCCAAATACACTTGAATCTTCATGTATGCACGAGGAACACAGGGCCAAAACCTTAAACAGAACCACAGAGGTCACTATGCATTAATCAGGGTGATGGAGTACTTTGAAAGATCTGATGATGGTTAAAAAAAAAAAAGAAGAGGAAGAGTAACAATGACATGTATGGCAGCGCTGCACTGAAAGCCAAATGCAGGCTTGTTCAAGTCCAGAAAAGGCTGCTGAATACTGACATCCATTCAGTGCTTAAGAGCGTCAACACACGGTGTTATCCCCAGTAGCCCGCTCTGTTTCAAAAGAGGCTTCTGCTGGTTCCTGTGTTATTTCTGGCAGTCTGGCTTGACTGGTAGGCACTTCTCTTTCTGAGACCTGTGAGACTAGAAATGCAAGGGGCACAGTTATGTCCACTTGGAGTCTTTCTCCTGAAAACAGAACTGCATCTGTTTGGAGGCTGGCGCTCCCAGGCTCTTCAACCCTGAGAGCAGCAGGCCTGCTGTGCCCCTCTCGTACTCCCATACACCATTTCCTCCTCCTCTCTGGGCATCAGCAGGCTGGGTCAGTGCAGCAGGTGGATCTTTTACCCTTGGCCATACTCAAGAGAACCACTTTTCATCTGTTTTACTTTGTAATGTTAGAGGGAAGAGCCCTGTCTGTGTTTTCAGTCACTGGAAAACATACCCAGATTTGGTTACTGTGACGCTTGTATTGATGGTCATCTCAGCACCGGCATGACTTAAGTTAATGCTGACAAAGAGTAAAATGTATGGAGGTTTTTAAAAGGGTTTTTTTTCAGAATGCTTTTTAAACTAGCTGTGAAATCAAAACTTAAAATTAAATGACGCAAAAAAGGGAAAAAGGGGGACATTTTAAATAACAAGATCAGAATAAAAACAGCACCAAAACAAACATACCAAAAGCTCTGTACAAATAGAAATTGTGTCTGTGTTAGCAAATAAGTGCATGGATGTTTCTTTTCTTTTTTTTCTTCTTTTTTTGGATTAATTGAACTTTTTTCTAGCATCTTTTTTTTAATATATATATATATTTGCCTATCTTCAGCACTACACTGCAACTCCTGTTATACAGCACACCTTCACCTTCTCACTGGGCTTCCACAGCACTCACTGCTGTGCCACCAAAAACATGGCACTGCCGATTTTGCCAAATCTTTATCTCTTTCTTTTTTTCCCCACATAATTTGATTGCAGCATTTTTGAAGGTAGCCACTGTTGCCTTGATTTTAGTGCCACCCCTTACTCCATTCTGGGATTGTTTAGACTTTTCAGGGGTCAACAAGGTCCCCCGTCATCCAGCATGTGTCAACACATCATGTGGCCCAAGATATGGCTGCACTGTGCTCTTTGGCTTTCATGCGCAAAGCGGCGATGCTGGAGGACTTGCGGTCGGGGTCCATGTTGAGATCGTAAGTGTTGATGCCTCCAGCCATGCCAGGAGATCCTCCAAACAGGCTGCCCATGTGAGCCTGCCCCACGTGACCTGCGGGACTCGGTACTCCCAGAAAATCAGACACCCCGCTGGCAGAGTGGGGGTGAGGTGTCATGCACGGAGTCACTGTGTCGCAGGGCACAACGCAGCCCGGCACAGGAGACGCAGCGCTGCTGCCGCCGATCCAGGAAGGGTTCTGGATCTGGAATATTGTTGGAAAATCAACATGAGTGAGGCAGTCACACACCTCATTATTTTGAATGCACGCTCAAAGAAAGCAAAGACTACATTGGCTGTTTAACCCACGAACACTTGTGTATACAATAGATTAGTGCAGGTGTATTTTTCATTTATCTGGCTCTCCTTATCTTCAAGTGCCAATTCCTGTAACCCAGCACAGTCCAATCTAAAGCCTTACATGCTTAAGGGATTTTGTAATTAGGGTACATATATTAGTTATTTGTGTCCTTGTTGAGGGTTAATGTTGGTAAACTGTGAACCTCCTGAAAAAATTAGACAAAAAACAGCATAGCATGTTAATCAGTACCCTACAGAGGTGCTTTCGTACAAAATGTGCTACATACTTTGCCCTTTTTCTTCTTAAAAATAATCTTACTATGAAGGAAAAAAGCCAAGTTTCTCAAAAATGTTCAACAACTCCTTGAAAAAGAGATTCTTTTTTTAACTGTTGCCACCTGCAGCAACTTTCCTGACGCAACGGAAGGCAATTAAAAGTTGATTTTATTGCAAGCGAATCATTCCCAGTCTGTAGCAGAAATTAGGATCATAGCAGTAAAGAAAAAAAAATCACCCCTGTCTACGTTTAGCTTTTGGTCGGGGGAGAGAGGTCTGAAAGAACACGTGTTAAAGAGCTCACACTGTACCTGAGCATAGTTTTCAGGACGAGTCAGGAGAGGCAGCTCGTAAGCTGTGGAGAAGTGTGTTCGGACCTGCTGCATCTGGCCAAAGCGTTCCCTCTTTCGCCATTTCGCTCTCCTGTTCTGGAACCACACCTGCAGAGAAAGGAAAAGGTCCAAATATCACAAAAACCACCAGCAACACTTGAGGTTTTCTTTACTTTCATCCAGGACAGAGTGTGCAGTCAGAGGAGCCTGAACTCTTAACAGCAGCTTTCCCCTCAAATCTAAAGGAAATACTTTTCTATAGATACAAATCTAAGTTTCCATTTCAAATGGGAAAACGACCCTTATGTGGGTAGACTGCCAATGGCTGAAAGTATTATTTGAAGCATATCAAAAATTCAAACTTAGGTGTAAACTTGCAGCAGAAAGGAATTATTATTTTTAGTTTTAATTATAATAATAATGAACAAAATCCTATAGATGATAAAGACAACAATGACGATAAAACATGTAAACAATGTGCTGCTGCCTTCACAGAGCTCCGTCTCACCTTAGTGCTTATATGCTGACCGGCAAAAACAGACGTCTGAACCCGATGGCGTTGTTTATCGAGAGCATTAGTTTGTTTAAATTATCATCACTGTCTCTGGCACGCTTTAGAGGTCACCTGATTTCCTTTGCAACTCTCAGCTACCAGCCTGGACTGATTATATTTTAAATTCGGCACCAAAAAGTTACCTTCCGATGGGATTTCTCACATTTTGTGCCCAGATATTTTACTATAAATCTATGCAGGCAATAAAAGACATTGAAAGGTGAGATGGGATTATAAGTTGAGGTTTGTTTGCATTTTGCTTTTTAATTTCCTGAAGCCAAAACTCCTGGCTTTCTGACGCTGTCCCCTACTAAATTAAAGAAGCACACAGACCAAAGGGCATAATCCTTCTTTCCCTTATGTTTTAATGCATCCTCTTCTACACTGTCCAACTCAGGATGCTCAACTCCAGGCAAGCTCACGCTGGCTCTTTTCGACTAATATCGATAATTACACTCCAAAAATGTTTGTGTGCTACCTCTAAGGCCCAGTATAAGTGTCGCCAGCAGCTCGAACCTGCTCAGCCTTTGCTTCGTGCCAAGTCTGTTGGCTATTATACAGCGAGAACATATTTTTGCGTTGCACACGCTGCTTTGTGACAGTAATTGGTAAAGACCTTGACAGCTTAAGTAGCTGGTGGACTTTCAATGAGGCTTTATTTATGTTACTGCCCCAGAGAGAAAGAGCAGAGAAATACCAAACTGGCCCCGGCAGGAGAGCTGTATGGGGCTGAAAACACTTTGAAGTGAGAGACCGGCTCAGAGGATTGATAACCCGCCTCTGCTGTCACTCATGTCAGCTTCCAAGCCAAAGTAAAAAGAAATCCAAGGCTGAGCCTGGCTTCGGTTTTCCAACACTCTTAAGCGCCAATAATATCGCTGAAGCGCCTCTGAGCGGTGTTGTTGTTCATTAAATGTGAGTTTGTTCTCGTTTCTCCTCCTCCCACCACATAATGTCTTATTTCCTGTGTCAATTAAAGGTAAGATGAGGACAAGCAGTGGACACAACACCCAAAGAAATGTAGAACTGAACTGGGAATGTAATGCATGCTGGAAAAGACTGCTGCAGCCTTGTTTTGTAATAGGCCATGATCAAAAGCAACACAGGATTTGCTAACACCATTAATATTATTTATATTAAAGGTATTAATAACTAACATTATATTTTCAGCTGCCAGTTTAACATGCAGTTAAACACAGCGTTACCTTTAATCATTTGCCTGAAATGTAAAAAGTGTAAAACATAATGATAAAGGTGGGTGACAGCTATAGCCGTCATACCTGCCAACTAAAGTTGACCCTCACTGCCCTCGTTGGATCTGGTTTAAAGTTTGGGTCTTTTTGTTTTTATTTTATTTATTTTTTTTACCAGGCAATGCTAAATCAAATTTCAAGCTATTATCTGAAAACTTGGACATAATAACTCGAGATTATATTTGAGTAATTTTCTCAGAAGTTAGTAAGAAAGATTTTTGAGATCATTAACTCACATTTCTTTTGAGTGGCAGAAACAAGCTTCCATATGAAGGTGAGGCTTTATCCTGTTTCATTTCTATGTTGTAAACACTTTTGTGTTTCCTATTCTGTACCTCCCGCTAACTCAAAGGCTAACAGTCTTGGCAGGGATACTGTTGCAAGACCTGTTAAGTCTTAATGTTGTTAGGTCCTATTTTTATTTTTAAGTAAAGGTAAAGTAAACAATACTTAGAGGTTTTTAACCTGTCGCCATAAGGAACGCAGCTCAAATCACAGTATTAGTGTAAACATGATTTCATTTTTTTTTTTTTAAATGGCTTCATAGAAAAAATACATTTTTATCAGTGTTGTGAGTTAGAGATGGTGACTCCACACTAGATGCCATCTTGATTCTCAGAACCAATGATGCTATTGAAACCCTTGACCTTTGACCTTCCTATATTGTATATAAGAGCTGGGCTCACTCTCTTCCTTTGAAACCCCAAGACTGAAAAAGCAAACAACTCCGATCCCTGATGTTGTTTAACTGAAAGCCCCCTGTTTTCATGCAACGAACCTAAGTATGGACTCTCAGTGATTTTTGTCTTTTGTTTTTATAATTAAACAAAAGGTTTTTAAAAGCCGTCGTGGACTGTTTTTCTTTTATCAGCTGATCAACTTTTTTTTCTTCCCATTTTGGTTTTTTCATTCCAGATGTTTAAATGATGAGCTGTGAGGGCTTTTTTGTGCGTGTGTGTGTGGAGCACAGAGCCCCGTTCTCTGACTGACAAGGCATCTCGTGTCTTTTATCTTTTTTAACTTGAGCGTTTAAGAAGACCACTGGGAGAGCCGAGGGCTGTAAAAAGCTGCATTCATCTGAAGCGGGCAGGTCCGTGATAGCGCGAGCTGCAGAACAGAGCCGAGCAGCATACCTTGAGCGACTCGGGGTTGAGTTATAACCCTTTGGCTGCGTGGACTTCCTGCGTTTCGCTGTGGAAATTTGCTGGCCACCGCTCCATGTCGAAGATTGGTTTTAATCTAGCTCTTATCTCATCCCATGTATGACAGCCCCGCACATCAAAAACTATATCCATAATATTGTCTCCGTACATTGTTGGAAGACATCACATGCCTTCAAATAGATATGAATTCACATATAAATCTCCAGCTCGCTAAAAGCCCACGGGAAAAGTTTCACACCTTACCCCCGGAGACAACAGCAGGGACACATTCTTGTCAGAAGAGGAACTTAATGAAAGAAAAACAGAGAAAATCCAGGGGCTTTTGTAGTCATACGCATACACCACACACAGACATGGCACAGAAACAGTGAAGGTTTCCTTCTCTGCCCATTAATGTTGGAATGTATCAAAGCAGTCATAACCGGGCCAGCGAGACATCTCAAGCTCAAAGCTAAAATCAGAAATTCAGCAAATTAAACCGTTTAGGTGCAAATGCGATGGGGGGAAAAATAGAAACAGCAGCGTCAAAGGGGTCTCCTCATATGTTGATGAAAGTCTGCGCTCCTAAAACTGCACATATGAGGCACAGGCAGCTCAAACCTCAGCTACCCCCTGGGCCCCCCTGGCCTCTGTTAGCTCCCACTCCCCCACTCTCTCCCCTGACTCCCACATTACCAGATAAATCTCTCATGTTGTTCTGTGAGTGACGTTATCTGTGTCGAGCTGCAGATGCTCAAAGATCCATGAGGTTGTGATGTTCAGCTGTGGAAGAGCTTACTTTTTCTTTTTACACCTCTGATTTAGAAGTTAACGTCTCTAAAGACACAAAACTGAACGACCACCCTAAATAAAGTTTTTTAATCAGCCTCAGTGTGTTATTATAAAGTGCAGTGTTTCCTTTTTTCCAGCTCTATCTGCAGTTTGTTTAACCCATTTAGCTTCATGTGAAATTCCCCGTCAGCTGCTGAGTGTGCTGCAGTACCTGCACGCGGGCTTCAGTCAGGTCCGTCCTGAGCGCGAGCTGCTCTCGAGCATAAACATCAGGATAGTGTGTCTTCTGGAAAACCTTCTCTAGTTCTTCCAGTTGGTAGCTCGTGAAGGTCGTGCGGTTGCGCCTCTTTTTGCCTTTGTTGCTTTCGCCACCATCAGCTTTTTCCAGAGGGCTCGCTAAGTCAGTGCCTGGCGTCCTATCAGAGGCCGCCTTGACGCCCTGATCCTTCACAGCTAGGTATCTGGTGTCCATTCCAGGTGGGTCGGAGTCTGGGGCCAAGTCAGAATCTGCCAGACCAGAACTGTCTTTACCTAGTGAGTCAGGAAAAGGTTAAAAACTGTTAGGAGAGGTTTGTGTTTCTATAATTGTATCAGGACTGATATTTGTGAATGTCTGAAGTTCAGATTTTTTTTTTTAAACCCCAAATGCATGTAAGGAAAAGTCATTACATAACACTGCCCAAAAAGGATGTAACTTGACGATTAGACACACAATGTTTTATTGGAGAGGATATATTAGTTTAATAAAATAAATGTGTTTTTAACGGTGTTTGTCCAAATGCTATTATTCAGAATTTAAGGAAGCAATTCACACTTCACTGATTCAAATCACATGTGGAGGAGTTTGAACAAGATGAAAGTTTTTATTGCCCCGGCCTTTCTTCTCTTCCTCTTATTGGCACAAAGATTTGAAATGGTTTCTGGTTTTGCAACATTTTTGCTCTTGAAAAATGGAGTTTTAAGACCGCGTATTTCACACGCCCATGGCTACTGAAAGATAAATGCTAATATTTATCAGCGTGGCCTTATTTGGCTTTCTCAAATCGCCCTGTTCCCCTTAGAGCCATGCTGATATTAAGTGTTTTCTGATCTGAGTCCCTCTCAAAAAGTCAGATAGATATAATCTATTACAGCACTGGGCACTTGGGACAAACATTTTTCATTTTTTCAGCACCCTTTAAAAGTAAATAAATGAAAGAAATGACTGATCCTCTATCCTACTAAACGTCCCAGTCACATGGCTCCTGGCAGCGTGTTCATAAATGATGATTTATGCCTTCGATCGCTGTGATATTTCATTGGGTTTGATTGGGTGGAACAAAGGGATTTCTCGCTCTTTGTGAGGAAATTCTGCGACTTGTGAAATCCGCTGGTGTGCAGAGCCGAGAGTGCGCGTCAGTGTGTTTGTCTGTCTGAGTGTGTAATGGCTGGTCTTGATCACTGGCTGCTTACAGGCTCCAGTTGTAGTTCGTAGATCATTCTGCGATGTGTTTGGGGGGGGGGGTGAAGAGAATCTCAGGCTATAATTTGAGCCTGACAGAAAATTGGATTTTTTTTTTACAACTCTTTTTTTTTACCTTCCTAAACCACCTCCAATCCAACACACACCCACACACAGACACACACAGAATACTTTATCCTCATATTAGTTGTATGTGTAACTGAAGTCTGTCATGTGGCTGCAAAGTCACCTGGCAGCAAAACTGTCAAAATGCAATAGCTGCAGAGCGGCTTCTTGCCATGTAAGCAAGATAGAGATCTTTGTGCTTTCTTTCTGTCTCAGTTACAAACACGCTCCCTCTTTCTTCATGGCTCAGCTGATCATAAATTTCAACAGCCATGTCTCTGAGTTGGCAGGACTTTTGGGGCCCCGCTGATCTAATCAATTGTGAACACATCTCTTGGTTAATAACTATTCCCGTCATGGGGGGGGGGGGGGGGGGGGATTCGGATTGATCACCATGACTTAGAGTAGCCGTGCGGCACCGTCCTGCTTGTCGATTTTTTCTGAGGCAAAGTTATTTTCAGGAACGAGGACGTCTCCGCTCATCTGAGAATTTGCAAGGTTAGAAGTGGGAGGTGTGTGCGTTTGTGTGAGCTCCTGCTCAGCGCTCGGTCAGCAAAGAAGGCATCACACATGCACACACACACCCAGTGACCCCATCTCAGAGCCATTTTGGGTAATGCACTACAAGGTGAGCTGAAGGGACCCTGATTCCCTCCCCTCTCTCTTTCTCTACTCAATTCTGTCTTCTAACACATTTTTACGAGATGTGTTTGCGAGCATCTGTTTATTACTTTTGCTGCAGTTGTTTTCTTGACTGTCGAGTACAATGCTGGACTGTCAGTAGCTAATAGAGACCAAATTCATAGTTTACAATCCTTATCTTGTTTGCAGGGATATGAATAATAAAAACGAGCATATTTTTCCAATTAATACCAGGCAAAGCATTTGGCTTGGTACTAAAAAAAAATACTGAGGCCTGTTCTGGACAGCAGAAGCTGTGTGGCTCTTATTTTATTTTATTCAGCCTTGCAAAGAAGAAGAAAACGGAAGAAAGTAAAAAAAACCTGCCTTGCTGCACGGTTTGCAGCGTGCATCCGACCAGATGCGTTTTAGCTCTACGACGTTCAGAGAACAGAGAAGTCTGGCCTCCCCTGATGGGCTCAGGAGCTGTGTTTTGGTGCAGACCGCTTGCTGGGGGTCCAGTGCTTCCAACATTGCCTCACTGTCCATGACTAACATACCCTGTTGAGCTTGAAGGGAGAAAATGTGTTTTCTCCTAGCATAAATACTATGCAGTTATTTAATCATATTTCCCTGGCCTGCACCCGCAGTCCCTGCAAAGCAAGAGCTGTCAGGCTGTTTGAAATCATGAGGCCTCTCACTGATCAAAGGCAATTGTTTATATCGCGTCACTGAAGTTTTTTTGGCAGGGCGGGATATTGTGACAATCTCCTGCTTGTTATCCATGCAATCTTCTTTAGCACTCCGGCACTGCCCAAGGTGAAGAGCAGTGGGCCCTCCTGCAGGGAATGCCATATGCAGAGAGAGCACAAGAAAGACTGGCTGCAAAGAGTGCTGTCAGGATCAAATCTCCTCTCAGAGAGGCAGGAAAGGAGCGACTGTGAAAAACATGTGCTCCATCAAAACCTCTATCACAGTGCTCATGACTTCAACTGTTCTCTCACAGTTTTAGCTTACATCTGCACTTCTGCGCGCAGCGTCTCTAACTCACGTAGGCCAGAACAGTCCAGCAAATGCACGCACCAGAATTATTCTCTTTTAGATGAAAATGCCATGAAGATGTTTTTAGCCACGACCACAGAATATTCTATTTTCAATGCAGTGACTCTACCAGCCAGCATCTGTTCAAATTACTGTGCAGCTCTGTGCCGCGCGGACAGGGAACGGTCTGCACACATAAAATAAAACTCAGAAAATTCTTCCGAACGAGATCAGGAGGGATTTAGAAAATCACAGTTACACACTTGAATAAAAGCTCTGCTGCGTCTCACACACTTGCAATTTTGCAAGGCCATCGGGGCACAACAGACGCTCTTATGGGCTAGACGGGGACGTGGCGTGGGCTGCTTAATTCGAAGCTGAAAACGAGGGGCAGCATCAAAGTGTAAATTTAACGGGGCTGTAAAGTGACAGGGCACTTTTCCTGGCCTCTTTATTGACTGGGATGACTGGGGTCAGCGTGGTGTGTTAAGAGGAAACACAATAAATCATACACCCCACGAAGGCTGAGAGAGATTAACAACGTGTCATTCAAAGTGAAAAGGAAATATCTCAAAAAGTAGAGAAAGAAGAAAAAACACTAGCAGAGTATATTTGGATTACATTTGTGAAAGAGAAATTAAATTGGGGTCATTAGAAGAGCCTAGCCGTGCACGCTGGGCAGTCAAACGAAAGCCTTAAAGATTGATGTAAAATATGATGCTGTTTTCAGATGCTCTTTGTTTTACTCATCATCCGGTTTAACTCCATAACAGATCACAAATGCAGACCTAAGCAGACTGCTGCTAAAATGAAAGATTTGCAATATAATGTGTAAAATAAAGTGTTTTATCATTATTTTATTACACAGACCTGAGACTTATTGTTTGTAATGAATTATTGTTTCATATTTGTACTTTTAGTTAAAGCTAAAGTATTTTTAATTGTTGCACAACAGTGAGACGATGTGTCGTATAATCAAATAGACTCAAATGAAACCTTTAAACAGAATGAGTACTTATTTACATATTCAGCAGTTTGAAAGCACATCAGCACTAAATGTAAGTTTCATGCAGCGTGCCAAGTACATCACTGATATCCTTTCTTAGCTCCGGGTTTGGTCTCAACCAACACATTTACTCTCCTCATTATATTCCTGCACTTTGTTTAGTGTCGAAAGCATTAAATATGTGGATCAGACAATTTACCAGCTGTATGTTATAAGAGATCCTCTCCGTGTTGTTGTGTTGTTTTTTTTACATCATTTAAAAAAGAAGATGAAGAAGAAGTCCAAAAACATCTTCAACCTCTGCTGAAGATGAAGCGATCATGGCCTTGTCTCTTTTGGAAGGATATTGCTGCACTTCGGTTTCTTTGCTGTAATATCAGGTGCTTACATACATACAAGCATACAAAATGCACTTTTACACCACTGCTGTACACTGGGAAAACCTGATACTAAACAAAAGAAGCATGAACACATTTCTGTTTGTTCAGTGTTTGTAACCATGCAACAGGTAGCCATTAACCTCTCTGCAACAGAGCAATAAGCCATCCCAGCAGGCTGTGAAAAATTCAGACTGTGAAAAAAAATCCCATAAAGACAAAGGTTGATAAATCACCTCTCACGCAATCTCTGTCTTTCTCGCTCTCACCCCCCCTCTGCATCGCTCTCCCTGTCTCTCACCCACCAGCTCTCTTCCAAATGTTTCTCCCAGACTTTGGAACAAAACTGAATTTCCTCCATCTTATGTTTTTGTTGTGTGATCGAAACAGAACATTCCTTCCGAGTGCGAAGAGCTTGCTCGTCTACATTTTTCTGTTTTGTTTTTTTCGTGGGAATGCACAGACATAAAATGAAGAAAAAAAACACCCGTGTTGAAAACATGCGTGATGGCTTTTTTTTCCACTCAAGGTTTCAATAACTGCAAGTGAATTTGAGAACACAACGTGCAACCAGTTTCCACCAGCTAAACATCCAAAATGCTTCAGTCCTAACAAAGTGCTCTGCAGCAGCTCTGTTTGGAAATTAAAAACTCCCAAACTGCCTCGCCTCTTTGATTAGGAAATATTAATTACCCAGCAGCAGGAATACTACAAATACCACAACTGATCAGACCGACAAAAGACGCTGACACTGACAGAAAAACTGGGGAATCCTACTAAATCAATCACAAATCATAAGCTAAATTTTAACATTAAAAAAAGAACCACAGAGTTTCAATAATATGGTTTGTAGAATAAATAATAAATAAACTGAAGAAAAAAAATCTATTTTTGTGTGTATTTTAGTTGAACTTTATGTTTACATCATCATCAGAGTTTCAGAAAGTGCCCGGCCTTCAAAAAGCAGAAATCACAACAGAAGAACATCTTGAAAAGAAAAAAAAACCCAACAAGTTATTGATTTGGAAATTTGAACCGTTTGCCATAATTCACCTCGCTAAACAATAAGTGTACAAAAAATTTCAGAACCAATCTGGAGTCTTCTAGTTCTGCGTAAGCGGTCAGTTTACATGAAGCAGTGACAAAGAGACCAAAGGAAGTCCTGGTCCTCGTGAGCCTTTTTCTTTTGCCCTGCTGCTCTCACTCGGCCATGCAAACCGAGCCTAATGTAAATTACCCTGCCAAACTTTAAGCTAAATGGTAAAATGATCCTGAGTCCTTGTCACCTCCACTCATGTCACCGAGTTGCTGAAGTGTGCCTCAGTTGTCTGGGCTGCGTGGCTGGTTCCCATTATGCCCTGCTCGAACCAATCAGCACAGATTGCCATTACGAGTGGGTGAAATTGTTGCAGTGGGGCTAAAAATGGTTAAGGAATATAAAAAATGTAAAAAGGCTGAAGAGTACAGGGGCAAAACCTCACAAGGCAATGAAAGCATTATGTAAATGATGGTCCTACTGAAGATAATTTCCTTAACTGCCTGTGTAAGTTATGAAATATTAATACCTGCAGGGCAGCAGAGCAGTATTTAATTCTGGCTGTGCAAAGAAATCAGTTTAACAAACAGCGATTTTTTATAGCTTTCAACTGCAACAGCGGCATGTCTTTAGTGAATAATGTTACTGCCTACACCTAAAGAAAAAAAAAGTATATGAGGCACAAATCTCCTCTAAGAAGGCCTGCAATCCTCCATGCAACAGCACAGATGAGTGACAAATTACAGGAAAAAACTCAACTCCTGTACCCCTACAAGGAAGATATGTGGTGGGAGTTCTTAATGACCACCTTTACTCTCTAATGGAAGATAACCCTCACCCCACTCCAACTCATAAGGCACGAGGAGGTCACTGAGTGGTGATAAGGATGAAGCTCATCATATGGATGGCCTAAAGCCTATGATGGCAGATTCTGGATTGGCACTCTCCACCATCAGAACTCAAAATGAGGTAAACATCTTCTTTCATCCCTCCAGTGCGACATTTCACATATTTCAGATTACTAATAACTTTTTTCTTTTCCTTTAAATTGTCAACCATCTGCACTTTGTCATGCTGGGGTAGTTAACCATGCACCGTGTAAAGCTCGAGTCCAATTCTAAATGTTGCAAAGAGCTCTGTTTTGACACCAGAGCGTTTCGGATGGGGGGGGGGGGGGGGGGGGGCCCTCAAATGGATTTTCTCTGCTGTGCGCTTGCAGGGGAGCTCCCGCTCCTCTCCAAACACATGAGGGCAGGAACGCCGAGCTAAAGGTCAGCACCCTGAGACACTGAGAGAAGACATGGACACATCAAAAGAGGAAGAGGATCACAAAGACATGTAGGTGGTTGTTTTAAGACTACGAAGTGACCTACCCGGTCCCTAGACTTCTATTTTTTCACCATTTTTGAAAGTTTTTCATACAGTAGAGTTTGTGAATCGCATGCATATTTTTCTGGTTGTGGTGGTGACAAGATTTCTTTATAAAAAGAAAACGTGCATTATCTGTGATGGAAAATAATTACCAATTCTCAAGGTCCCTTATTTTTAGTATTTCAAGTTTCTGCAGCTTGTTTAACCTGTTGGAAAACCATACACCACTGAAATTGCAAATATTATAATATTTTGCCTGTAAAATCATATACATTATGCTGTGAAACAAATGACCTACAAAAATCCAGTAGTCCAGAAACACTCATTAATCTCCATATGGAATATTTTCTCCAGTATATTAAATTTTGAGGGATTCTTTTAAAATAATACTTAATTAATTCTTTATTTTTTTAAGGAATGTGAACCCATAACTTTGGCTCTTTTTATAGATATTTTAATACAATTAAATCTGACATGTAGCCTGACTGTTGCTTTAAATCAGCCTTCAAACAGTGTTTTTAACCACACACTGCTCTTTCAGCGCGCTCTCTCATATTCTTCTCCCAGTCTATCAGTCGGTCTCAGGCTGTCAGCCCTCAGCCTGAGCTGAAAGCTCTCTTCGGGCTCCAAGAGCTGCCTTGTTGATTTGCTGTAACAATATGATTGGCAGTGTGCTGAGTATAAACAACATAGCCGTGTTTGCAGTTCCTCTAATGTAAGTAAATGTTTATTAGACGGTTACGCAGCTCTGTGTCTCAATTATGGCTGGCCTGCGCTTCAGACAGCTCGGAGACCAGTCATCACATCACCTTTGACTGAAGGGATCAAGCCGCAAATTATAACAACACAGCAAATCTCTGACAATTTGAGTGAGTGTGTAAAATACAGGTTTGATAAAAGAAATGAGCCAGGAAGTAAAACAGTCCAGCATTTTCCAATAAAAACATCAGGGATCGTTTATAAATTCTTCCCTTGGCTCGCGAGTTCAGCATTTTTTACTGCTGTGTTCAATTTATGTCGAGTCAGTGAGCGCTGCAGAAATCAGTGAAAAACCTGCAGCCACTGATAAGGGAGCCACCACCCACAGCACCACCCAGACTCACACAGTTTTCCTCCAGTATTTTAGGAATTATGCGTTTAAACTGGGAATTAGATTTTATTTCTACAACTGTAACGCCGATTTAAAAAACAACACAGGAGATCTGCAAATATCAAGCAGGATGTCACGTGTTTCCAAACTGGAGATTTAAAGGAGGATTGGCTCTCTGAGGGTCAAGCCTGAGCTGAGAAATAAAAGCAAACAGAGAAGGTTGACATCTGAGTCGTATTAATGCCCGAGCACTGATGGCGTGGATATGGGTTTTGTTTTCTTGCTTTCTTCACTGTGCATTTGGACAGTATTGAGTCGCAGAAAGAGGCAGAATCCACGAGAACCTGAAAACCTGACAGAGGTTTTTCAAATTCCAGTTTTTAAAACTGGAAGTGAAATGATAAAGCACCAAAGAAAAGTGAAACTGAAAAGCTGGTATAAAATTTTATGTCATTAGAAAAAATGCAGCAAATATGATATCAAGATTCCTCTTTAAGCCTTTAATTTAAAAACAAAACAAAACAAAACACAATAATCGGGTTTTTTTGTATTTATATAAATAAGTTTATCATAAAAATGATTTTGGTTCTTTAGTAGTTCATAGCTCTTACTGAAGAAAAAAAGTGTAGTTTAAGTATCGGTCTAATGACTGCGGCTCACAACATTACATAAAACATTTTATTTCGATTTTTATTCTAGATCCATCAGATCTACGCCAAAGTTAACGAATAATAAAAAGCTTAAGAGCCATTTTAAAGGAGCAGAATGCCTTTTTGAAAAGACTTCTATGTTGTTGACATTGTGAAGCTATAAAGAAGCCGACATCCGGAAACTGTCAAAACATCCCTAAACCCCATCGAATTAAAAAAAGAAAAGATAAACAGACTGTGTTTGTGGACGATCGTGGTGGGATGACTTCATGCGTAAAGGCGACACAACAGAGGCCTCCCATCAAACAATTATTGTTGTTTGAATTTATTTTATTGTTTGCTTTATCAATTTTCTGCAACGTTAGCTCGCTTTTTTGGTTATTTTTTTAAGCACAGATGTCCACTGAGCTATAGATATAGAAAGCGCGACAACGAAACTCAGTCCAGACAATATATATTTCATTCAGAGAGATAAAGATATATTTAATTTCACACACACACACACACACACACACACACACACACACACACACACACACACACAGACACAGACACACACACAACACACAACACACTCACATACACACACACACACACATAGACACACAGACCACTTATAATATCAGATATATATATATTATTGTTAAACAAGAAATGACGTACCTGTTTTTGAACAACAGATAATACCAAAGGAAGTTCACTATATCGTCTTACGTTTAGTTCGCTGTAGGTTAAAGGCGTTTTATGCGCTGAGAAAATGCTGTTTAAAAGTGGCCGCCCGCCTAACTAGGGTCAAAGTTTTATTCACACTCTCATCATTTACCAATTACAGCAGCGCCCCTTCGCAATTAAACTAATTGGATCCAATCAGGCGGTGCAATGAAATGAAAATATCATCAGTTTGGGGCTCACTATTTGTGCCATCTGAAAACCTGTTAATTCAATTGTCCGACTCAACTCCAATATTAAGGATTGTAGTGCAGATTATCGCATTAAATTCGCCCTAATTTAATTTTGATGGCCAAAGAGACAATTTGATAGTCGGGAAGATTATTGCTCTCCTTAACCGCGTTACGCACAGAACCGCTGCCTCTTTGAGAGCCTGCATATGCTGCAGTTGACACTTTTAATGCTTCAGAGTTTCACCTCTCTGCGGATGACAGAAAGTTAGAAAAAAGTTTTGGATAAATGGTTTGATTAATCAGAACACTCCTCCATTCACGCCGATCTGCGCTCTGCTTGTTCACTTGTGCATCCGTGCCATTGGTGATCAAATCTCCTAAACCCTTAATAGCTACCCGCGGAGTTTGTGGGAAGAAGCGGAGCAGTGAGTGACAGGTTCAAAGCAAGTGTGCCTAATCGAGAAATCAGACGTAAAACTAACGCCGCGCTGACTCTCTCCGGAGAAAACACCCTGATGCTGTAGCTTTTATTTGCACAGCGTGCCCTTTGATACACAGGCCCTTTCAGTTTCTTCCCTTTAAACTGAAAACACGAGATTAAAACTCTGATCTGTTTTTTTCTCATCTTAATTATTTCCCCACTCACCGTAGCAAGAGATGAGCCCTCCGTTGTGTCCCCTCTCCTGGTGCAGTTTGTCCTCCTCGGGGGGTGTTTTGCAAGAAGACCTCTGCATGAAGAGGTGGTATTTGCTGAAAGTGCCTTGCCCAGCTGCGGCGGCATCCAATGACTGGCACTCCTGTTGGAAGGGGCTCCTGGACTTTTCTCCGTAACCCTGACCTTTGTTGGGCAGGAAGGCAGCGGGGCTGTATTTGGTATCAGTAGCTGGGAATGTCCTAAAGTGGTCCGTCTGGTGATCCCTACCTTGCGCAGCAGAGGAGCTATAATATGAATCCATGGATGTCATATCGCTGTATGAAACGCAGGTCTCAGTGTTCATGCCTAAAAAAAAGAGTGAAAGGGAGAACAAGACCAAACTTTTTTCTCTCTCTCTCTGTCTCTCTGTCTCTCTCTCCCCCCTCTCTCTTCCTATCTCTCCCTCTATTGGAAAGGGAAGCGCAGAAACCCCTTCCCCTCCTTCTACCTCATTCAGATGAAAATAGACACACACATATACATCCGCACGCACGCACGCATACATACATGCACGCGGTGACTGCAGCGCACACCAGACCGCAGCTGGGTTTGGTTATAAAACGATTCAGATCTTTTCCAGGAAGCACTGTCGTTGACCAAACACTCCACAACTCCCCTCAGGTTTGAGGAGAGTTACACAAACCCGTCTTCCCTTAGAGGATGGGACACAGATCTCCTGCCTTCGAGACCTCTCCCAAGTGATTATGTTGATGACATGAACGAGTTAGTGCGCTCATTTGGGTTTTTCTTTTTCTTAAAAAAAAAGAAAAAGGAAAAGGAGTTTGCAAGAAGAGGGGCGTGGGGCTTAACACGTGACAATAAAGCAATTTGGATATGAATATATAGCCTGCGAGTGATGGCACCGGGGCGGAGAGGGGACAATTTTATCCTTCATTCGCAATGGTTCATCAAGGGCAAATCATCCATATTCAGCCGACAGGTCCACGTATGTGGCTTCAGAATAACACGAGTATTGCTTTAAAAGATCTTTTTGTTTTCATCTCTGAAATATCAACTGAAACGGGTTTCGGAGTCACTTGCATCCTATTAATTTCAGCGAAAAAAACCCCAGTTTGATTTGTGGCGATAACTATTTTAGCTTTATTAGACTTTTACATTTCAGTTAAATACGATTATTATTATTACAGTCTTACTAAATAATACACCAGCATCCAGGTAGATTATGTGCACAAACCACCGAAAGATTTGAGTTATTACTGATACTAATTAATATATTTGTTTTGTCATGCTGACAGACAGCTTTAATAGCATGCCAGAAATACTTTTCCTCTGAATAAAAGAGTTCAAAATTCATTTTTCGAATTAGTTTCCTTATTGTTTTTTTTATGACATAGGAGATATAATTTCACGCCCAGAGAAAAGTTTGGGAGTAAAATAATATTTTTATGTAATTTGTCTTTTTATGTGTTCATACTGTGTATAAAATAAAAGCTTGAACATCTTACACAACGACCGTTCTTAAGGATTACTTAGAAGTGAGTATATTTCCGGTCTGCTTTAGCTAACCTTTCTATTAACTTGACCAGTATAAAAACATCCTGTTGGCTTATTGAGGTTTCCTACTTTAATCAACAACTCAGTATTTGGAAGACCCTTATTATCATTTATAATTATTATTCGCAAATAATTAAGTACATAATGGCTTTTTACCTATAATCATGTGCAGTACAATTCAAGCACTGCTGTATTTATGAATGAAATTTTTGTAGGCTATGAATTTGTCTCAGAGAAAAATATATTTTTGATGATAATAAAAAAGTGATCATTGTACTCACAGCTTCAAAATGAGTCTGTTATATTTGATTCAGGATATTTTCAATACTGATATTTTCCATTATCCATAGACACCCATGCCAAATGGATATATATATATGTGTGTGTGTGTGTGTGTGTGTGTTAGTTGCTCTTCCAGTGGAGTGCACATTTGTTTTGCATATACTCACAGAGCTTATGGGCAAGCAGCAGAAAGAAAGACGGATGAACTGCTCGCTTCACATTATATGCGGACACACACTGCATTCAAGGCACAAGTAAGCTCATACTGTCACACACACATGGTGGACACATGCAAACACGCGTTTTATGTCCGAGGGAAGAAAAGAAAGCAAGCGAGTGAAAGACGAGCAGAAATCTGCTTCTTTGACTTGGTTGGATTTCAAATTAAATCCATGAGAATGAAAGGTGTCCATAGTTGCATGTCTGATGCAATGTTCATGCTCTGAAAACCTGGCTCACACTCTGCTGTAAACCGACTGTCCTCAGGGAAGAGATAAAGTGACTTTACAACAGTTTATGTTGCATCTTTTGCTGTCAAACAAATATCTAATTGCTTTGAACTCACTCCTCTTTTGCCAGAAGGACGATTTATGGCAGTGAACCAGAGTTCATGATCACTTAAACTAATCGTCAACCTGCTAGAACAGTATACTTCTGTCTGGGCTTTTTCTTAGCAGAGAACCTGACGATAACTGATGAGCTTGTGGCTTCTTGTGCACTGCATGTGAATCAAGAAAGTATCGATTAATTAATGAATCCTTTCAGAGATAAAAACTTGTATCCTAAGTGTCAGAATATTACCTAATGTGATGGCTGTAAATGAAGATGAAATGTAGCATAATTTATTATTCCTTTTGAATTTTCTTGGTGTGTTTAGAGGGTGCTTCATGCTTTGGCCACAAACATAATCTGGTCTCCTTTTATTCAGCGGACAAAAAACAGAAAAAGTATCCACAGTTTTACTAACTGATCTTACAAGAACCTTGGACACTCTTTGTTTTTTGCAGCCCAGGAAGGTCAGAGCGAGAGCGTGTGGGATTGTGGTCCTCACTACTAAAAAATTATTTACGTGTCAGTTTTCTGGCACCGTGAGTGGAAGCGTCCCCCTAACAGTAGGCCCACCTGCAGTGAATAATGGAGCATTAAAGCACACAACACACACACACACACACATACACAATGAATGCATTCATGGATCATATTTTACTTCCAAAAACTCGGCTTGCGTCTGTCTTTATAAAGTCCAGTATTTAGTCAAATTCCTTTAGAGAGAAGTGACGACTGATGACAGAAGTTTAACTAAGTAACTATAATGAGGTTCACATGGTTAGAGCCCCTTGATGAAAATTCATTTGACCAAATCCAATATAGTTTTAATTGCATGTTATTACAAGTACATTAACCAGCACCAGAAAGACGTGCAGTTTTGTATGAAGACTGACTTTTTCTATTCCATGATTTATAGCATTTTTTCCTCTTACTTTAGCTTTAATTTCACACTTAACTTGGGGGGAAAATGGGGATTTATGACTGTAAAATTCATGTCTTGTGTTAATTTTGTGCACTTAGTGGATGCATTGCTCAAAACATATCTCAAATCAAGTAGCAGATGGAACTGAAAGGTTAAAGTTTAATTAGGACTGATACAAAGCCCAATATTCCACTCAGGAAGTGAAAATGTCAGCAGACAGTCGGCAGCTTCTTCATAAACATTTATTATAGCCGGATACTTTGAAACCACGAGTCTACTGACTCACAGCCGTGACTAATTTTTAAGGAAGCCCTGTGTAATTATGTTATATTTAATGAATTTTCTGCTTTCCCAGTGAAACATGAAGACATTGTCCTAATGGCACAATGAAAAAGGCTGTTGTCATAGTCAGTGACCTTGAAATGGCACTTTCAGCGAGTGCAGTTTTTTCAGACGCCTCATTCCACTAACCGGACTTACCAGATATCTGTGGATGTTGGGGTTAAAAATAAACTCCAGGACAAGGAAGAGACATGAGCCCACATCCTCACTGCACTAACAGCATTAAACTTTAGCCTCTCCAGTTTGACTTTAGCCTGTGGCAAAGCAACTTGATTGAGGCCTTTGATGGGCATTAATACACCGTGGAGAGACGGCTTTGTCCGGGAATGGAAATGAACATAAAATGGAAAGCGGAACAGGAAGGAGAGAGGCCCACAAGAAGATCTTATTTAATTCACATAAAAGACAAATTCCGTGTTCCCAACAATCTGAGGATCATAACTCTGTGTGTGTGTGTGTGTGTGTGTGTGTGTGTGCGTGTGTGTGCACAGCAGAAATATGCTGAGGATTTCTGAAGTCATAGCAGCTCGGCCTGCGCCATTTTGAGCATGTTGCCTGTGACAATTTAAAAACGTGCTCGAAATAACATTTTCAGTGGCGGTGGACAAATCAGAAGCCCATACCTGGCACGATGACGAGAGCCAGAGGATAAATAACTGCAATTAGTCTTTGTGTAAAAATTACTTAAGCTCTACTCAACTGTTCATCTGTAATCAATCTGCCTGAGTAAGAGATTATTTGTGTCACATACATCACAATACTTCTGTAGTATATTTCTGTATATATTTTAATTATATACACTGACACTTCTTTCATTTTGTTATGCTTTGATCTGTATTCTTTGTTCTTGTTTGTTTGTTCCTCTATGCTTTAAATTAATTGTATTTTATCAAAACCATATGAAAAGTGCTTTGGAGGACGAAGTTCTGGAAGAGCCAGTAGAGCCAGTGGCATGGATTGCAGGAATTAAAAAGGACCTATTCTATTTAATGGCAGGCTTCAGAGAACAAACAGAACAGCGACATCTATACGCTTCAAGTACTTTTCTTGTGGTAACGCCAAACTAAAGCATGACACCTGATACTTCCTTTGGTCACTTCATCAGTGGTGTATATAGATGGTTTAGTGGGATTAAATAGCTCTTTATTTTTACCTTCATGTAAATACGAAGGCCTTGTTCAATACAACCTCACAAGTGTAGATTGTATTTTTAGAGGTCTGCAGAATAAGTCAGAACCACTGTGAGCATATTAGCAGACTTTTCCAGCATACAGTGCTCAAATAATATCAAAAATATATTTAGAATTAGGTTATTGAACATTCAAGTTTTGGTTGCATGTAAAAATAAATAGATATTAGTTTTCACTCTTATGCAGATCACACGCAGCAGTGCATTTCTTTAAATCCCAATAAATACGCTGAGTGTATCTCACATATGAAATGCTGCAGCTGACTCACTGAATGTGCTCAGGCAAGGCTCTGCTGGCCACCCCATAATCTGATCTGAGGACCAAGGGTGACCGGGCTTTTTCTGTCAGGGCCCTGCTCTCTGGAACAACCATTTTTTCCCCTTTGAGTTATTTTATGTTGGCTTCAATGATTTTTTTTATTATTTCTTCTCAGTGATGCAACATCTTACAAAGTGTGTTTAAAACACTTTATATTTGAGCTTAATTTACCTGTTTTTACATTGTTAATTTACTTTCTCGCTCACTTTCATCTCCCCTTTATCAACCACAGCTTTTGTCAGATGTTTTATTGCTGGTTGATTTTCTATCTTGTGAATGACTTTTTAACTCTGTTTTAAGATGTGCTGCATAAATTAAGTTTTTTATTATTTATCATTTTATATCATATCCCTAATTCTGAGACTTAGTCTTGAAAATGACGTCCTTTCTATAAGTAATGGTAAAGGTGGTCATGACTCTGTTTGATTTTAAAATCACACACTTTAAAATCAAACAGATTTTTCTTTGCCAGCATATCATCTTTCTGTGCAAGTCACAGAACATTTTGTCAGTGCTACTGGTTTTGTTCGTGTGACGGTCTGGTTGATTATGTGAACCGGCATCTCTTCCTTCTCTGTATCCTCTGTGCAGTCGAAGGTGGCGAGAACAAACCGGCAGGTTCGCGCATCTCTGGACAGTTTCAGTGTCCTTCTGGGTCTGCTGATCTGCTTGCTTGAAACGTGCTGCTTCAAATTGATTTCACATGAGCGAGGCACTGATCTGCGTCAGCAGATGTACCAATGAAATTAAATGAAGAAAGAATGAAAAGAAAAAGCAGTGGCATTAATCTTGAATTGAATTTTAAAAAGCCCAGAAGGCGGTAAAGATAGAAAGAGCATCTGTCTTACTAAGAGGTTAGGTTAGTGTATAATCTTAGGGTATACTGCACTGACCTCCAGTGCACACAGTGCCGGTGAAACATCTGCTGGACTTCTTGTGGTGGAGGGTTAAACATCTGGCACCTTATGTCAGGTTTAAAGATAACAGGTAAAGTCACTGTGGGCTGTGTCTGTTGTTTTTCTCATAAGTATAAAATTTTATTTCCAAATGTGCTTTCATGGTTCACTAAATATTCATGTAATGTGAATGTGAGCATAAATCACTGATTTATGTTATGTACCTCTTATAGGCAGTCTCTTCTCCTCAGTCTTCAATGTTTTAGCATGTTTGTACACCGTGTACAAGAACTAGAGTATGGATTCAATCCAGAGAGATCATTTTCCATCTGCCTTCTTTAAAAACACCTTGACTTTTGGGCGCTGCAGCTCTTGTAGGAAACCTAAAGATTGTGTCTGGTCCATCCGAACCCACAACATGCTCAAAATCCACAGATGAAAGCGTGTTAGGATCTGGAAATATGTGTCCCATATGTGACTACCTCCAGAATCTGGTGTTGATCTTGGGATTCCTCCTTTACTGATATGATCGGTTGAGAGAATAATCCTGCTTCATTATATTCAGGGCACACCCAGCTAGCACGCAAAGCTTGCAACAGAGACGTGTGCACTTGTGTATTTCTGGAGAGAGCGGTTTAATTAAAATGAGGACATTCTTGCAATGAAATAGCCTCTGTGAGGGATTATTGATCCACCTGTGTAATTCTGAGACACTGGCACAAATGGTTTACGGTCCACTGCACTGTCCAAAGCTGTTGCTGTTTTCATTTGTGCCTGTATTTGAGTAGTTGGTGGGTAGGAACATTATATTACTGACCTTCATACATTTATGAAAACAAACAAACAAAGAAAATAACACTATCTGCAGAGAAGTGATGGATCAGGTTCAGACTTGACCTTTTTATGCTGTTTCATATTCACATGGACTGAGATGGGACTGACATGAGGAAATGAGCATGATATAATGTGCATCTTATTTAAATTTGCCTATTTTCTTTAAAGAAGGGATAACTTGAGGTTTGAATAAAAATGTATAAAGAACTAAATATTAGATTGACACTGTATTGAGGAGATTCTTACAGTTTTCCCTTAGTCTTCTTCAAGTACACTGATATTTGGATAGGAGGAGAGGAGTTTAACCCAATAAACTGAGCAGCCTTTACAGTAACAATAACAGGTACAGTATACAGGTATAATGCTGAGGTACACAGACTGTACATCCCTTGTTTTGTGGCCTTGTGTTTCAAAGCCTTGGGATCTTCATTAAACCTTTGCCATCTTATTTTTCTGAAGCTGAAAGTGGCTTTTAAAATACCAGCTAGCACTAGGGTTGCCAACTTTTTAACTATCAAATAAGGGACACCGGCGTGCCAGAAGCGCAGTGCACAGCAAGCTTTTGCATTTTTAGTATAATAAAAATGCAAAAACTGGTATTCAGTTTAATCAATACCTCATCTAAAACAATAGTGAACCAATTTTGCTCATTATACGGGATGTTCCAGCTAAAACGGGACAGTGGGCAACCCTGGCTAGCGCTGATATTTATATAGCTAATGCTAGTTAGCATGGTTAGCAATGAGCACCCAGATCCACATGAGTCAGTATGAGCGCTTCAAAGAAACATACCTGCTGTTTTGTGCTAACAGATAAACAGGTCGCTGCTGAAGGGTCTTTTTGGCTTCAAATGCAGGAGAACCCAGGCATGCACACTACCTGGACAGTCAAAACCACGTTTCTTGGTTCTTTCAGGGAAATCACGGCTATACTGTGTTCTAGCCTAAAGGTTAGTATGATTAGCTGCAGAACAAGCCATACTCCCCACCCCCAGGAAATTACGTTAAAAATGTCAAAACATCACAGATATAGTCAAGTGATCCCATCTCACGACTCGAATAAAATGTAAACAGGGGAGCTGTCATATTGGATGAAATTAGACTAAAGTAATTTTCATCACTATGCTGTGAATGTGTTTAATTTGATTTGCTGTACAGTTTTGCATTTTACAATAATCTATGGTGATGGCTTCACTTCTTGAACATAGACTGCATCAAAAAGATGGACTAGATGGAAACAACTCAGGCCTCTTCCAGAGGTTGGTGAACCCCTGACTTGTAGTTGAGTATTTTGGTCAATGTATTTTAAAACCAGACCAGGACCAAAGATGGATCTGAGTAAGAAACAGAGGAGACACTGCATCATCATTTGGTTACAACATACAATAAGGTAGGACCAACCTAAAGCATACTTATACTTGTTCAAATATTATTAAGACTAGACTTTACAAAATGAACATCATGTTCATCCAGCTGTGTGGGTGTTTGCCCCTGTCTGAGCTTGGTCCTTCTCAAGGTTTCTTCCTGTTAAAATGGAGCTTTTCCTTCCCACTGTTGCCTGGTACTTGCTCATAAGGGATCATGTTGTAGGTGGTTTTTTTCCTAATACGGCAGATGGCAATGCTGGTCTTTAGTACCATCCTGCTGATCGCCGCAGATGGACAACTGGTGGCGAGGTGTAGGTGTGTAACCAGGAGAAACAGCCAGAACAGAAAAACTCACATGGATCATGACATGTATGGTCTTTACCTCACATTATAAAGGGCTTTGAGGTGACTGTTGTTGTGATTTGGCACTACATATATATAAAACTGAACTGAGTGTTGTATTCAGTGAGTGAGAAACTAGTGACTGAGACCATAAACTCACCAACAGTGTTTACTGAGGTAAATGGACTACTTCTTATATAGCTCACCTTTGCTCAATTTGAGCATTCAAAGTGCTTTTGACCTGCTCGCCTTTCTGAGCTGAGCTACAGCCACCCCAGATTGCTATAGAGATAGTGAGCTGAATTTACTCTGATTGATTTTTTATTTGTTCTTAAACCGGAAGCATTGCCCCCTGCTGGACAATAGAAGGAATGTAGCTTTTCTGTGCTTTGGCTTTGGCTTTACACTTCAGACCTGAGATAGAGTTGCCTGTGAAAGTGTTTCTGAATCATTGTACAGTTATTAGGAATCCATGAGACAGAAAAAAAGCTGTGGCCCTAATTAAATTCGTGGCTATTTAGGAGTCACCCACAGGTATTTAAATGGCTGACGCTTGACATATTTGGTAACCTCTCTTGCCAAGTGGGTGCCCCTACCTATAATTTAATTCCCCTGAGCTGCTGTAATGGCTTGGCTTTATAATCTGTGGAAACCACGGCCACAAATATGTCCATATAGAGGTCCTCAGAGGATAAAGATGCTTGGAGATGATGACTGCTGAGCTGACTCAGTATTATTGTGGCGAGGATGACCTATGATGAAGTTAAAATTACATGAATGATTTTTATGTCACTTGAGGAATAACGTGAAGACATTATGATACTGAGTGTTATCATTATTAGCTCTGGTAAAGTTTGTCATTGACTGATTGTATATACGATGCTGTTACCACTTCCTACTTCCTCGACTGAAATGAGCAACAGTGCTCACAGAAAAACTGAAGTGATGCTTCTTTTTTGTTTTAGCTATACAGCAAGTTGGAAACAGGCAGTGGATACATGTGATAATAATGTGTAACAGTATGAAGAGACTTCAGGAACTGGCACCTCACCCAATCCAACCACTTCTGAGAGATAATGCTGTGCAAATAGGTTGCAGGCTGCAATTTAGAGGGAACAGTATTCTGAATAAATTACACAAATGTCCAGTTATTTGTTGTCTCCCTCCCCGTCCTCCTGTCTTGGTAAATGTCTACATGCTGTGTGGGTCAGCAATGTCAGTGTATTAGTTCCACTGGGTCCTTTTTCAGTGTGCAACTGCAACAATGCATTGTCTTTTTGTATTTTTCCAAATTTAAACTCAATATAAAAATAAAAATTTATAGACAAACAAGAAAAGTTGGATGTTCCCTGAGCTGTCAGCTGTGTTAAACCCAGATTTATTTGCAGTATATTATCTTGAAAGTCTTAAAAACCATAAAGTTACAGTTTCTGCCAAAAAAGCGTTAAATGTCAGTTCGTTCTTTAAGTTATTTGGAAAAGATTGAGTTTTTACTGACAGCCAGTGAAACCAAATGTCTTTAATTTGGACTTAGCACACAGACAGATGGGTCATTAACTGGAGCTCTTCTGCCCCAAACTAACCTCAGTCTTATTACTAAGATTTCAGGACTCCACCATAAAACTGAAAAATGAAAGCTGATATAAAACCATAATGTATCTGGCGCGGTCCTTTGAGGTTTTCCAACTGATTTGCTTCAATAGCACGAAGCTTATTTGATCAGCAACCCTTATTGGTTTATGAAAGCCTGGTCATATGAAACACGCACTACAGATTTTCATGTTTGTGCGACATTTTATTGTTGTGCCACAAACACTGATCTCTAATTTAAATTTGTAGTTATTTATATATTTATCAGCACAGGGGAATTTAAAAGTCCTGGCAACAGCTGGAGGGGCTACAAACCTACCTATCACCAAAATAGACAGTTTCACAGTTTTCATGTAACATATGGCATTCCTATGAGTAATGCAGTCATATATTAATAGGGGTGATCTCCCCTTTGAATAGCAACAAACAAAAGCTGTTCAAATAGACTATTTAGAGTACAGTCCATCTGACACAATTTATTATTACGAGCACAGCTAAACTTCATGGAGTATTTTCTTATGCTGCTGATTGGTTTTAGCAAATACAGTTTTGAGATTTATTTTAAATATATCCTCAGCCACGCCATCGATGCGTTACATCCATCATCAACTGCTTATACAACTCATTTCTATCGGGCACTGCAGCACATCCCAGCTGACACATGCAAGGTCCAATGACAACACTAACACAGAGAGTCGACAGGCGTTCACGCTCACATTCACACCTACAGCCAGTTTAGAGTCACCAATTAACCTGTAACATTAAAAACAAGTATTGTGTAGACAGCAGTGTCTGTCATCACCGCACTGAAATAAGATTCTTTGAGTCCTGTGGGATGCAGAGTGGGGCCTTGATGGGTCTGGCAGGGTCATAATTTTGTGGAATCCCATCCATCCATTAACATCACTTTATATGAGGCACAAGATCCTATGTAAGACTGCTGGTCCATAAAAGCAAAGCAAATGTATTTTGCTAAATAATCTAGTCGTCCAATGTTTATCTGCACACCGACTGATTGTGGGTCCAGTTAAGTTAAAAGTAAAGTTAAAAGCTTTACACCCTCGTTTTAGTGAATGCAGGGGAGTTTTTTTTGTTGTTGTTTTGCTCTCTGCTCAGATGCCCTTTAGTTTATTTGTATTTTTTTTAAAGTTAATAAAATTGTGCTGACCTTCACTCTATTAAACCAACATTAACCATATGCTCCTGTTGCCCTGTCTGCATGGGTTCTCTCCATGTACTCCAGCTTCCTCCCACAGTCCAAAGACACGCAGATAGTGGGGTTAGGTTAACTATTGATTCTAAATTATTCATTGTTTTAAATGTGAGCGTGAATAGTTGTCTGTCTCTCTGTGTTAGCCCTGTGATACACTGGCAACCTGTCCAGGCTGTACCCTGCCTCTCACTCTATGGTAGCTGGGATAGGCACCAGCACCCCTGCGACCCTGAATTGGACAAGCAGAAGAGAATGGATGGATGGATGGATGGATGGATGGATGGATTGAAGATTCATTGTCTTTTGCTATAAAAGTGCAACATGAGCATATGGTTAATGTGGGGTTAATGTGGGACTGTGTTATTTATTTCACACAGGGCTTACTGACACAAATGCTTCTGAATCTGGATAGATTTATTTGGAGAAAAATGAAATTATTATTTTTAATTTTGTTGTAAAGATTTTTCAAAAGAGGAACATCAGATTTGGATGCATTTAAACTCAGCAGTGTCATGTACACCACTGACTTTACGTGCATGCTCAGCTTTTTCATTTAGGCACACAGTCTGATCTGCAAACAGAAAAGAGAAAGAGAAACAGGTCCCTTAAAATAGGAGTCTAGCAAAGGAAAACAGCAAGGACTCTCCCTCCATCAGTGTAAAGCCACATTCTCTGAAACAATGTCAGGGATAAAAGTTTTCTGTGATCTCTGAGCTCAACCTTTTGCCCTGACAGTGTTTTTGTTAGAGCAGGCAGGATCCTGTCCATCCTTAGTGTTTAATCTCAGAGAGTCCGTGAGAGCTGGACAGGGTGTGTGTTGTGGGAGGGCTGGAGCAGAAACTCTATTTATTTTGGTGGGCAGATAGAAGTCTCGCAGCAAGGTGCTTGCTGTCATCACCGTGACCTGCGAACTCAGGCCGCCGGACATCATCATGACTCCAGAGACTAGTGCCACAGCAGCATGTGGGCGGCTCAGTGAACAGGTCAAAGGCCAGGGCTGCTGCTCAGATGTTCAGAAATAGTCTCACTGGATATTCTTTGATTTCATCAACATATTGCATCATTATTTATTTATTCTTTTAACAAAAAACAAAACCTCAGAAGCAGTATGATGAAAAACTGATTCAGTAGCTTGTAGAACCATCCTTAGCAGTAAGTGTTTACTGTTTGTTTTTATCAGTCTATCGTTTTTGGAGGAATTTTCACCTGCTCTTTTTTACGCTTTTGCTCCAGTTCATTGAGGTTTGCAGGCATTGATTTATGTGCCGCTTTCTTAAGGTCCTGCCATAGAATTTGATTCAGGCTGAGGTCTGGACTTTGACTGGGCCATTGCAACACCTCAGTTCTTTTCTTTTGAGCCATTCTGTTGTAAATATGCTGCTGTTCGTGGGATTATTGTGCTGATGCATGACTGAACGTGGGCCAAACTTTAGCTGTCACACCTCACATTTGATTCTAAAATACTTTGGTACACAGAGAACTTTATGGTCGACTCAATGACTCCAAGGTCCTGTGGCAGTAGAAAATCCTAAATCATGCTGTGCTATGCTGCATTGTTCCTTTCATAAAGATAAGGATTTCTCAGGTACTTCATTCCTCTGGATGCAGTAAGGGTGTACTTTGTTTTTCACGCACTGCTTTTGCATTTAACAGTTTTGTTAATTAAATTAATAATGTACTTTCTTTTTGGCATGAGTGCACTTGTTAAGAGTGTAGCCTTTCCTAGAGTAAACTGTGTGAAACTTGGGGAAAATTCAGTGTCAAGTCAGTCAGGTCAACACATGGTTAAGATTTGTACATGAACATAAGAATGTCTTGGTGTCCAAATTTACAGCTCTTTGCAAAACACCTGCAGTTTAAAGAGGTTCCTGTATAAACATTTGTACTGTGCTGCAGAGTTTATCAAGGTCTTTTAGCACAGTGTCTCTGATTCTTTTTGTCATTTCTTTTCACCTTGGACCCAGAGACAAAAGACCACATTAAATACCTCAGGTAGTTCCTACATTAACTTTAAAAAGTCCTTGTTGGCAGTTAGCAGACAGCAGGGGTACCAACAGTTTTCCTGTTTACTCACAGGCCAAATTAATTTTGTTATTCTTCCATTAGAAGTTACAGTTATCCTAATTTGGATACTTCTGTTATTACACATTAATTCAGTGTACAGTATATACCAAGTACTTAGGTAGTATGTGAATGCTGTTTTAAATTGAACATGGAAAGTTGTGCACTGACTGACAATAGCAATTACAGTATTTTTTACTGATACTATAAGGCCAGACTGGTGACCAAGTATGGAAGTGAGGAGCATTCTGGACTCCACATTTGGACTTTTATAAGTGCACCATCTGGATATTTACAGTGTGCTTGTTGTAGCCATACTTGTCAGTGTAAACATACTTATCTAATTATAGAAAAACATGATTTAATATACATCACAAGAACTTTAAAAAACGTTCTGCTTCTATCCAAGTGCTTGGATAGAAGACTGTATCTAAAAGATGGCTGTAACAACTGTGACATCATCCATTGGTTAAAGCCTTGGGTGTTTTGGCGATTACCATCTTTTTTTAAAAAACATGTGGATCTGTTCTAGCTTTATTTCTGACTCTAATGAAGACCATAATTTACTAAATAAACATCATCTTTTATTCTGTAAGACTTAAAACTAGTGATTGAGAGTATAATCTCATCAGGGAAGTGTTTCTAGAGGTTACATAAATGTCTTTGCAACTGGACTTCTCTTGTAAGCAGAAGATTTGCACTCTTCTGTCCATTAGCAAGAAAACAAGCAGTTTTCAGAGACCTGGAAGCCACATCCAGCATTTAAATACAGTCTATGGGATCAAAGTTTGGTATTTTCTGTTTCCTCATGTCAAAAATTGCAGTGACTGTTGGGTGGCTACAAAACAGATGCCCGTGCATTTGAGGATTCTTCAAAGCCACTAAATGCCACCGGGAATCCCTCTAAGGAGCACCATGGCGAATGGGACGACATATCTGAAAGCGGTTATGGAGATTATGTTGTGTCATAAAAATGATTGTTGAGACACTTTGATTACAGCCTAAAAGCTAAGAGACTTTACATTGCACCACAGTGCTTTGTTTATTGGTTTTGTATGTCAGAAAACAATTGAGCCTGTGATAATGATGGGTCATTATCCATTGTTGAGCTACTGAGATGTCAAGAATGAAACAGCACTGATGACCAGCACTGAAACCCAAGTGACCTTTTTATCAAGGGTCAGCAGCCAGAGAAAACAGAGAGCTCACTCACTGGTCTAATATCCTGGAATGTCCTGGACGCTGCAAGGAAAGAAGTCCTTTCAAGCAGCATCTTAATCAGAGTCATGTTCTTTATTGAATTTGAGATGACATTCTCGCAAAAGCAGATGCTCCTTTCTTTAGCTACTCATTTATTCACTTAAGTTCGATGAAACAAACACAAGATGAATGGTTGCTATTTCTATCGTCTAAAAAAGCGTTCATAAGGTCTTTCTATATCATACAAGAACAGATCATAACTAGTGCACTACAATAACAATAAAAAAATTGATCTCTCATGTTTTACGTTACATGTAATAATTATTTTGTATGTTTGAGTTCACTATGTGTCGGTCTCTTGGACATGCATTAGTGGGACAGAACATCAAATATAAAGCAATGCAGCCACTAACTGCAAAGATAAATCAACAGCTCACTTTTAAAGAAAATAATCATAACTTTACTTATAAAACATTTAGCACAAATGTGCTAATTCTGGCACTTAATGATCAGTTATGGCACTGGGAAATGCTATAGGGCCCAGATGTTGTGAAGCATCTGATATTTGGCCCATACAATTTAGATCCGTGGCTATATTTACCCTGAGTCAGAGCCAGAGCTGCAGATGTGCCAAATTTTTATTGTGATCTGGTATCACTGATATTTGTGCAATTGTATCTTACACCACATGCATCTTATCATTTCGATATAAAGACATTATTAATCTTTGCAGACCAGATCTATATATGGAGACCATATGAGGGCAGTTGAATAAAGTGAATGATAATAACAAACTGAATAAACTGAATATCAGTGAAAATAAAACAGTTTCACAATTTTTATCTTTGTCTTTTTCAACAACAGCACCAACTATATTTCTGGCCATTTAATATGCATTATTATCGTATTACCAATACCACGACATACTAGGAATGCTTGTAAAAGCGCTATAACTACAATAGGTCATGACTTTTGCATTTGCTGGAAATTCATATGGTTTCTGTAGTCCAGCCACCTCTTTGGAGATATTTCAGGTTCTGGGAGCCGCCATGCTGGCAACAAAGCCCTGTTCATCCTGCTTCAGGGTGACCAAGTGATTCCAATTAAAGCTGCATGTGTTGTTTACTGAGGCTGGGGTCGAGCAAGTCAAACACAAAGGAGTCTGATCTTACAAGAAGAGAGCAGAAAAGAACCTTGGATCTTCTATTCAGATGAACAGTGAGGTCCATTGTCTTACTTTCTAACCGCGCAATAGAAACTTTCTGTCTGCATTTCAATACTTTTCAAATTTTGCAATATGTTTTTTATTTTTTTCTGGGGTTTTTTATTGTATATGTTTTGTCTAATTGATTTACAGAACTAAAACCGGCATGCACACAACTGCAGCCTATAAGAAAGGCATACAGTTCATATAGCCATGTCTGGCAGACATTTCTATGACATACTGAAAATAAGCACGAACAGCCCAACTGAACTCAAAGGTGAGGAAAAACAAACAAACAAACAAGATGCAACATTGTGCAAAACTCTTATATTTTGCTTCCAAGGATACAAAATGTCTTATAAGTTTTAAAGTGGTCTTGAGCAATACTTTTCCAGACTTTCCACTCATTTTCAGTATCTGACCATTTTCAGCAAAAAATTGGTGGTTGGACGTTAAACCACTTAATAATGACCTATAAATCATTCAAGTTATCTCTTTTAGAACAGCTCATGGGATAACTTCACAAAGATCCACTTTTAAATTAGGTGGTGCGGTGATTAGCACACATGTCTTGCAGCAAGAAGGTCATGGGTTTGAATCCACTCTTGGACCTTTCTGAGCAGAGCTTGCATGTTCTCCCCATGTCTGTATGGTTTCTCTCTGAGTCCTCTGGCTTCATCCCACAGTCCACTCACATGCATGATGTTAGGTTAACTGATGATTCTAAATTGGCCAATGGTGTGAGTGTGAATGGTTGTCTGTCTCTCTGTATTAGCCCTGCAACAGACTGATGAGCTGTCTAGGATCTACTCTACCTCTTGTCAAACGACAGCTGGGATAGGCCCCAGCCTCTTCCCCCTGTGACCCTGAATTGCATACATGTAAGAAAATGGACGAATTAGGGAATTTGTTGCTAGCAGGTTCAGGGATCAATGATTCCTAAAAAAAACAGTTTAGATTAAACATTGGCCAAGATATTGGCTTGCAGTTATTATGGGCCAAAAATATTTGTGACAGCTTAACTATCTTTGGATCATATTTACGATGGAAGATCTGTTGTTTATGTTTCCTGTATATATAGGCTTGTATATGTCTCTGTCTTGGCTGTTCTCACCTGACAGTCAAGAGTCAACAATATTGAATCATCACATCTTCCAGAAATTATAAATTGCATTTGTTTTTTCTATCTTTCTCCACACAGCGAGCTAACAAACAGACAGAGAGGTTACTGTTTATAGTTACAAAATCCATGTTGATTCCAAGTTCAGCTGAAGGTCCAAACCTCTAAAAAAGGTTTGCATGTGAAAATGAGGAACATAAAAGACAGACAGGATAAGTTGATTATGGAATGAACAGAGGAGCGTACAGCTTGGCTGGACTTCACACTGGTTAGAGCAGTGGACACATGCTTGTGACTTACTGATTGCCAAACTTAGAGACTGTGACTATGTAGATGGAGGGTTTCCAGAACAAATGTCCTTTTCATTTCATGCTTTACATCCATAAGCTCCGTTCTTCTGCCACTGATTCAATTGCAGCTAATCAAGGAATTGAAATCACATGTATGAACAAGTAAATGGGCTATTCAAAGAACTGAGCACAAAAATAACTTTTTCTTCCTTTGGATGGAGAAAGAAATGTATTTGGCTGCATCATCCTGCTCCATGTTATTGCATGTAGTGATGCTTTTATATTTTCTTGTGGTTATTTAACCCTTTATTTCCTCTGCAGGAAAGACTTGCTCCAAAACAGCCACGTTCTACTACATCAGAGAGAAAAAAGTCTGCGATTGAGTTTTGCTTGAGGGAAAGTTTGCCTACACAGGGAGAAGTGAAGGAAGGAAATAAGGTTTGGCATGTTGACTCAAGATTAATTTCCCAGCAGTCCCAAATGGACAGCTATTAAACTTTAATTGCCCCTTTTTCCTGCTGGAAGAGCTGCGACAGTGCTGATGTGGTACATTTCAGAGCTGCCATCAAAAGAAAGTTGTTTAGTCACACTGAAGGAGCTTGTTGCTCACACCTCTCTTACCCCAAAACTCCTAAACTTCCAAGAAAACTGATGGAGAGGTGGCGCACGGGAACAGATCTTTCTTTAAAATTCTGAAGTTGTGCATTGGCACTAGCAGGGATGCTCTAGCTGAGTGGCCTTGTAGTTTCAGAAGTTATTAAGCAAAATGGAAAAGCAATGAACAGCATAACACTATCCAAAGGAAAGTAGCAGATGACAATAACGCTTAAAAAAAGCAACTGAATGTTTGTATCATCCCAGCACAAAGGCAAGGAATTCAGAGAGGATCTGAGCTTTGTTTCTCAATTATTTGCATAATACACTTTGATGGGTGGATACTCATCTCAATCCTCGGCTCTTTTGCATCTGCAGATTGCAAAGGGCCTATTTCCAGCACCGTGCAGGCTACCAAGAAGAGACTATCAAAGGGAAGGAATGGGCTTTCAAGTCAGGACCCTTCGATTGTGTTACAGATTGGTTCCAGGTGAGGCAGCTTTGGGAAGTTCAGCCGGAGGAAAATTGCCCTTCCACGCAGTGCTTGTGAGAGGCAGGGAGGCTTCACGGTTGGCATGGTGCTCCGGAATTCCAATACTACTCACGTTTGGTGGGATTTCTAAGGGATGAATGCTGGGCCTCAAAAATCTTGTTGTGGTTGATTGCAGTTACATTAAAAGCTATGCCCAGACAAAAAAGAAGGGTAGGGGAGGGGGGGGGGGTTGTACAGTGTGTCTGGTTATTTCAAAAAAGTATACTGAATAGCTGGATAGTACCGCAGTCCGCAGACAGTAATTGGCAACATAATGTTCAAAACATTCCCTTTGATTCACTCACAAGATAAGTCCCGGATTTATTTTTCAAAACAGACATTTTCCAGCTCCAGTGTTAACGTAAGTCATTTTCAGAATAAGCCGTTGATGTTCTTCTTTTTCACACATGCTATTATGGCAGGAAACTATCTCAAGGACTCCTGGCAGAGAAGGACGATATACATTTGAGCAAAAACTGCCCCAACAGTATCATTGCCTTTTATTTGATTTCCCTGTAGCACTGCTTTGATTTACTGCCTTTTCAGACCACACTCCCTGGAGAGAATTGGCATTTGATTACATGGACTTTTATGCGTACATATCTGGAGGTTCAACAGAGTTTCAGAGGATTTTTGCTGGAGCTTTGGAGCAGTTTTGATAAAATGCTAAACCCTGTCATCATACCACTCGAACTCGTGACAACTTTACAGACTCCTCTGCTGGCACTACTTGTCTTGTAACCTGCCGTCATAATTTGTATAAGCAGCTTCAAATCTAGATCCATCCATGCAGATAAAGCCATTTTTAGAGAAGTCATAGGTGTAACTCTCTGTATGTCTGCTGGAGGGATGGGAGGGACAATTAGGGAGGGAAAGAGCTGAGCTGTGCACAGGAGTCTCAGGCCATAGCATTATGCATCACTCACCTGTCTACCTAAATAAACCCAGGCAGGGAAACATCTGGTAAAACTGCTTAAAAATGTCCGTCCCACTGTGTTTTTCAGGAGTTTTATTTTAGTTCCCCCCATTTTTTTTCTGGCACCACATCACTAAGCTCTCCAAACATTACCCACAAAAATAAGGTCATGATCTCATTACCGCAGCTTGGCTGTCTATTTTCTACTTCAAATTACAGTGATTGCCAATTATGCACAAAAATATACATATATCTAAGTTTGTAGCATTCTGCATTCATTTCTATGTTGAAATATACCATATGAAAAAAGGGGGAAATTAAATTAAATTTTCACGGTGAGTCAAAAAACAGTCTCCACCTTCACCAAGTGCCGAGCCCAGCAACAAAGATACCCTACAGACCTCCATACTGACCAAAATCGCTCCTCAGAGGCCACATTGAACAAATAAGCTGTTATTCCACTGTTGTTTGAAAGGATTTTGATGAGATTGGTCTTGTAATGAAAAGAAAATAGAAGTGACGTTCCCATGACGGATATGGTAAACTAAATTGAGAGAGGCTGCTCCGTCGGCTTGTAGTTCGCACCTCTGGTCCCACAGTGCCCGTCCAACCCCCCTCCCCAAATCCCCTCCTCAAATTCACCCTTTGTCCTGTACCGTCATTGACTCACCATTTCCAAAGAACATGATCCAGCCTAGAGGCCCATGTGCTCATGTCCTGTTGAGGATTTGTTGATTTCTTTAATCACTGTTCCAGCTCTGCTTGCCTTTGTTTGTTTTGTTGAAAAAGCAGCAAACACAAGTGCTTAGGGTTGTCTGTGGAACAAAGAAAGGGAATGCTCTTGATTGTGTCTTTAAGGTCACTGTAATTGTTTGGTCCTGCACAGTTTCCCTATAGTATAGTGTGGCAAAATTATGCCAGTTGCAATTATGAATGAGACCGTCTTCTTTTGCATTCAGGCCGACTTTGCAATCGAATATGTAAAGATAAAGCCTTCTATCATTGTGTGAGTGGATAACCGTGTCTTATCATTTCGAACAGGTTCTCGCCACATTCGTTCCTCGCTCCGCGCCATGTATTTCTTTTTGTTTGTATAAAATTACCGAGGGGGTATGCACAGAAGGGAAGGAGAATGCGGCTTAAAATAAAAACCATGAGGAGAAGGAGGAGGAAGTGGTGTATTTACGCTGTTCATCCTCTTCTCTCTTCACTGACAGGGAGAAACAAGCCCTGCTGGCTATCTGCATGGCTTGACCATATTTTACTGACAAGAGCGTCTGCATTCTCTGAGCCCCTTTTCTGTTCCTCCTTTTGCAGTTACAGTGTGTTTAAAACCAGAACCACAGCTCTGTTCCTATCCCCGGGGACGCAGACTCGTACCCCTTGACCTCCAAAGATGTTTATTGATATGAACTCAATAGGCATGATGGAAGTTTTAGTATATTTTTCAAACAAAAGAGTGCTTTTTTGGGGCCTGGGTTAAGAAAGAGAACAAGCAGAGATACAGCCTAGTGCCAGTTAATTGTCAGATAAGCTGATCTAGCAATTAAACACGGAATAAGCAACCAAAAAAAAGAAGATTTTTAAAGACACTGAGGCATAGGACATCAAAGGCCTGCGCCTTAGCACAAAATCCAAGCGTCACTGCAGTCTCCTCTTTCCCATGCAGACACAGAGCAACAGGAGGGATTAGCCACAGCTTGACATAAGTCAAAGCAAGACAAGCCAAACAGATGTCATGTTTGACCAAGATACATACGGTTAGCACATACGGAGGCTACTGCAGCGCTACGTGCTTATTAGTCTTGTTAGCGCAAGGCAACGAGCCTAACAGACAGACTTGCTAACAGATCAGCAAGTCCGATGTTTGGGTGTTTCTCCGTCACGCATCACAGTATTATGGGATAAGTGAGCAGCACAAGTAGTTTTACAACAAATGATGTCACTACACACTATCATATTAGTGGAAAGAATTTTTGTGTCCATCAATTTCGTCTGTTTACACACTTAGCACTGCATGTTTTCCTGTTTGGGGGTTTAGCAGGCCTAATTAGCAAAAAATGGCACAGTCCACAAACAAACATCCATCACCACAGTGAAATCTGGTTTTTTCTTCTTCTTTTTTTACTGGAAATCTTTGCTCACTATAAATTTCAGATGCAATGGTTTTTGTTTTGTGTTTTTGTTTTCAACCCCAGAGTTAACACAGTCCAAATTTGAGACGGTTACTGCTCACACGTGTTGGCACATAATTGTGAGTGTTTGCTTCAGAGGTAGTGGATGGGGCTGCCATTTAAAAGTTCTGCTGAATCATCAGTTTTAAAATGACATGTTAGACGTTTTTTCTTCTGCTTCTTCTTTATTGCCCGGGCTTAATACGAAAATTAATTTAATGGTTTACAATGGGAAAGTAGCCAAGCTCAATTTTCTGTGGCCTGTGTTTTTGTACCTGATGTAACATAAGGCTGCCTCACAATGAATGCATAGTCACACCACCTCCAATAACACTTGATCTTCAGCTCTAACTACATAATGACACGTTTCTCCTCAGATGTCAGTCACATGCTATCTCGCCCTCTCTTCATAAGCCTGCACCCCTTATCTTCAATCTCTTTTTGAACTGCACATTTTCATATAAGTAAATAATTACACTTATATGCTATCAATCACGAAACTGCAGAAAAGAATCAAAATGTGTATTTTTTTCCTCTCAAACACTTTCAACTGTAAGAAACCACTTTAGTTCTTTAATGTTTAATATGTGTAAACTAACAATAAATGTATTGCTTAAATTCGTATTGGAATCAATGATGTATTGTCTTGAATTTAAAATGTCAGTAGTCTGAAATTTCTGTGGAATTAGTAAGCAAGACTGCCACGATGATTCAAAATCTGCATTTTAAGTTTAACAACACTAAAGCTTTCTCCCGTTAAATGTCATTTGGTTGTAATTAATTGCAATTAGGAAAAAAAGTACCTGTGCGTCACATGATAAATATGAAGGTTTTTGTACAGTGAGGTTGTTTTCGACCAAAACCTTGCTGTGAGAACATTAAAATGATGTGTGCTGTTGCAATAATGGGAGCTGTGTGGTCAGAAATCTTTCCACAAGATCACTCCAAGTGTGCCTTTTTTTTTTTTTCTTGGCACGCAATTTTTCAAAGTCACATAACACAGTTTTGTGATGACAACAAGCACATTTATATAAAAAACATTTCTTGTATGTGTAAAATTTCAGTGATTCTGATGCTGACATATTAACATGCAAACAAATATATACATGGGCAGAAAAAAACATTGCATGAATTCAATAGGCTGCAAGCATGGCAAGGAAAAATTACCCCGCTTTGTTTACGTGCACGTAAAACACAAATGGAGACCTGTTGTGGAACTCCGGATGATACAACTCGGCCCTCCCTCAGTGCGGTTGTGCTTCTGGTACTTTTCTTGTGGGGATGTCACTGTGCGTGCCATTGTGTGTTTGTCTGTGATGGAGTCCTGTGTTGCTGGTAACTCTGTATAAATCCACACACTGTGAGGGAAGCCTGATGTGTAATGTCAAAAGTCTGCCTTTCCTTTAAAATCTTTTCAGGTTCAATGTAGCGCCTGACCCCAGATCATCAGCAGAGCACCTGCCACGTCAGCCCTTCATCAACATCACAACACCCACTCACCGACTCCAGACGTGACAGGCACGGAGCTAGGCAGAACTGCAAGACAGCAAAGAGATGGGTGGGAAGCACAAACATAATACTTCATGTCATTTCCATTATTTAAAATAGCAATCAAAGCTGATCTAATTAGGCCGGTCTGTATAATTGAGGCCTTTCAGGAAACACTGACAGGGTCCAGATACTCTCTCTTAGTCTGTGTGCAAGTCTCACCAGAAGCACAGGGAATTCTGGGACACGGCGCAGTCATGACTTTTGTCAAGGATGCAAACCAGACTTCAGCTGCCTGTGTGTCCTGATGTCACATGGGCACTTATCGGAAACGATCACGCATGTGCGAGAGCTCTGCACACTCACTTAAAAACAGTCGTGCATTTGTCATTGTCCAGGTCTGCACTTGTTTGTTTAAGCTCTGACTTTGGCATGTGATGAATATGTATTGCATTTCTTATCCAGGCACTGCGTTTCCACATTTGTCATAAAGGGCTTTTCTGTGCATCTCAGTGCCTTTTCACACTTCATACATATATAAAAACACAAACCTTAACTTTTCCTGACTTAAAAATAGTTTTCTCTCTATTCCTGTAAGTTATAACACAACTAAAGTTTTGATTGACTGAATTTCTACTGTTGCAACACAAACTAAGGAGGTCAGACATTTTTGTGGCAATTCGCAGTTGGTGGTTGATACCATCTTCACGGTCAGGCTGCATCCAAGTGTGTTTCTAGTTTGCCTTGCTTGGATAAAACATCACTTTTGTTTTGGTTTTTCAGAGTGGATAGATTTCATACGAGGAAACAGTGGAAGTCCTAAACTCTTCCATAACTTTGAAAGACACCGGCCAACAGAGGAGGTTATTTGGCACAAGGGTTTCGGTTTAGATTTTCATGAAAATTGAAACACAAAGTAAAACATGACTCGTAGCCTGGGGGTGTTTTAATTTTTTTAAACTATATATGTATGGAAGTTCTAATATGCTCTCTTGATCCGGGGTTTGTGTGGTTTGTTTTAGCCTGTAAAAATTTAGATCTTGACTATAAAAAAAAAACCCTACACCTTCCTCTCAGCAAGAAAATGCAAAAGGTATCAAGCTGAAATTGAAGAAGCTTGGTGAAGAGGTCAAGCAAGGGAAAAGGATAAACCCATTACTGGTGAGTCTTAATTAAAACAGAGAAATAGGCCATCAGCATTGGTAGAGAATGCCATTGAAATTGCGTTGAGATTGTTGAAAGTGTGAGATATATAATCAGTTTTATATATATATAGCACTTCAGAAAAAAACAAAAAGAAATCTGAAATTAAGATGATAAATAATAAGAATAGAGTTTAATCTTTCACCGTAAGAGTTCTGACAATTCCATATAATTTTGCTCCTGGAAAGCTGGCCAAGCCATGTGCACGACCAACAGATGTTATTTTAAATCTAGATTCACAGGTGGTCAAAAAAAACAAAAGGAACTCTGAACCTCTGTGGGAGTTTCATCCCCAAACTGGCTTCCCATGATGCCCTCTGGGCCGAGCTCTGTAGGACAGAGGTGCCAAGTCTCCTCTGGTTTCACACAGGAAGATAAGATCGGTGTGTGTGTTGGACTCCTGTCACTGCGCAGTCAAAGTTAGTGCTGAGCCAGTACAAAGGTTTGCCAACACCAGTCACGCAATACAGAACAAAAAGTCAAAGGCCATATTTTACAGTCCCCACCTCCTCATTTACTCAATTCCTCACGGCGAGATGGCTGAGCATCTAATGACAGCAAAGCAAATGTGCCTGGATTTGTCCCTTTGCATGGATTTAAGTGCTATAACATGGAAATGCAAGAACAGTTTTTGAACGAGAAGCAGAGTCAGCTACTGCTGAGTTATCAGCTGACAAATATATGGAAGACACAGTTAATTTTCCCCTCTGTTTCTAATATAGATGCAAATTCTGTGAAAAGAAACAAAAACAATGATGACTTATAGGCTGCAAACGCAGCTGTGCACATTCTCTATACTTGCCATGTGTGAGCGATATTTCCATACAGTTTCTGACATGTGATTAAAAAAAACACATAATGTCATTTTTTGCTACTTCATCCACAGTTGTTTGTTATGACAAAGGACACATTTAATTGTAACTCTTTAGTTACAGAAATGAGGTAGAATTTCTTTGCCTTTACTTCTAATATCTTCCTTCCAATACACTTCCAGACTTTCTCTTTGCTCACAGTCCATTTATTTGGTCAATTTATTCTCTTGGGTTTGGCCCACATTCTGGTTCCTATTTAATTATAACAATGCTGTGGATATTAAGAATTACACATTAGAATTGAAATATTACAGTTTTATGCTGCATAATATGCAAAACAGATGTTCTGAGCTGAAGCTCTCTTCTTATTTTCCTATCACAACCAACCATATCATTACCAGCTGTGACATAAATCATAACATGATATGTCTGATATAATATCATTGTCCATTCATTGTCTTCTGTGTGGTTCTCTGAAGCCGATTAAGGACTTAGAGAAAACTCAAACATGTTAAAAGAGGAAATCCTGGTTTTTTAAAAAACTTTCAGGAAATAATTGTGTCTTCTTTCGCAACATTGGTGACTTATAAACAGATATACTTATTTTTCCTTTAATATGTGTCTACATCTTTGCTATATTTCTATCGATTCATGTTTTTTGCCCATTGTGTACGGGCCATGCTAAATAACGGTTTACAGAGATATTGCAGATTCTATGTGAGTCTGTGGAAAGATGATCCTTCCTGCCACAAGCATGCTAATTATTTGCTTTATACTGGATATTTGCCATAATGTTTTTTTGAATAACTCCTGATATCACAGTTTGTTTTAGCTTTGAGTTACCTAAATGAAGGAGAACAATTATGCGAGGCAATCTAACATTCTCAACACCAGCGTAACTCACAGTGCATATGGACGGACACATGCCATGATGGATCGCTGCGGTCAGCACCATCTGCTTCTCTCCAGCTGCTGTGTCACCTTTTGAGCTCTTTTACACTCTACATACGAAACAGACAGAACGTAAGAACAGCAGCCTCACAGAGAAAGATGTTGGCAAACAGTTTCTCAGCAGCTCCATGTGGCACAGGACGTCATACGTCATGCAGCATCTTCAAAAGCGGCCACATTTCCAAAGGCATCGCCTGTGAACTGACTGGTGCACTTGGTTCTAAAATTCAACCAAATGGGGATTCTAATCATCATAGCTTTCCGCGAAGGAGAGCATTTGTAAACAAATCCACCTTTGATCCACGCTCCAAAATCAAACCTCAGTCGCTTAAAATCGCAAATTGCATGATGGTGAATGAAATTCTCTGGCTGCAATAATGATAATTATGGCAGTTAAGTGGAGATGTTTGTAATCTGTCTGCAACACATGTGGGTCATGAATTATTAATGCTGAAGAGAGAGGCTGTGAGTGGAAAAACTTTAATCCACCTTGAAAAAACAGGATAGTGGCATGGTTGGAAGGAAGATAAGGAAGAGTGAGAAAACACAAATGGACAAAACATTTACAGCCTATGAGTTTGAAAGGGAGAGCGTTAAGAGAGAGAAAGGGGCAGATGAATTTGTGTGTTTGCCTGGACGCCACTACAAGTGGTGTGAGGCTCTTGTGGTTTTTCAGCCAATAAATCCTCTGCACATATTTAATCCAGTCAGATGTGCTGCAGGAGAGGAGCACTGAGGGATGTATGGCCATTACTCAGCAACCCACATCAGAAGGAGAGGACCTACAGATCCACCTTACCACTTATAGACATGCTCAGCATGGGGTGGAAACCAGACATGAGGATCACGAAAGAAAAGGTGTGAAAATCAACTATTCAGTATTCAAAGTTCACTGAAAAGGTCTGATCTTCTAGCAATATTGGTACAATTATACATGGTCATTTATATGATGTGAAATGTGAGGGAGTGGAACTTCTCACAAAGACCGTTTTTTAAAATTCGATTATGGCCTAAAACTATTAAAAATACAAAGATACGAGTGGAAAATGCCTTGTGTTTGATTAAAAAGCACATAAATTCTCTTCTTAGTTACGTTTTGTTTAGTCTCACATAAGCACAGTTGTATGGAACAGTTGTCACTTAAGAGATGGAAATTAATCCTGTGTAGTCATTAATGGCCTACATGTCTACTGTGTTTCAGTGCATTAAAGTCAGTCTGATGCCTGAACTAAAAAGTAAAAATATAGTTCTATGAGCTGCTTCACTTTTGAATTTATGTTCTTCATTTCAACAGTTATCACTACACCCCGCAGAGTGAAAAAGACAAAGAGTTGTACATTTAGAGATGGTTTTTCATGTTGTTTCAAGCGTGAGCTTTTTCTAGGTGTCTGAGACACAAGCGCCATCTTCTGTTCAGTCTTTGCTATTACCAGGCGGGCTCATTTCACTCTGATCATTAATGTCCTGCTCCATTTGACATGGTTTGCCACCAGCCATTGTTTGAGACGTGTCTTAAAAGTGGGATATGCATACTGCTACTAATACTACTACTATTACTAATACTATTTAAGCTGATTGAAATTACAAGGCACACAGAAAATCGCACTACTTTTTTCAAGTTCATCCAGTTGGTCAAGACAGCATTGGCTGCTTCTGCTGACGTACAATAAAGAAGAGAAAATTACACACACAGAAGTGATTGTCTCTAAATCCTTTTTTTTTTTTTTTTTTGCAGGGATGATGGATGGATGAGGTCAGGCAGGAGTGTCTTTGCCCTTTGATATTCACAGTTGACACTGTGATCTGTAGTGAGAGTAGGGGGCAGGTGAGTCAGTATAAATGTCAGGATAAGCAAGACAGAATACATGTCTGTGAATGAGAGGGAGAAAGGTTTAACAGGGAAGCTGCAAAGAGTAGAGGTAGTGAAGGTGAGTTTAAATACCTGAGGTCAGTTGTCTAAAGTAACGACAGACGAGGGTCAGTGGTGATTTGGGACAGATGGATACCAGCAAGAGTGAAAGGAAAAGTTTAAAGGATGTAGTGAAACCTCCTGTGATGGCTTGGAGATAATGACACTGACAAAAAGATAAGAGACTGAGTCGGATGTCCCCCAACACTGTTTAAATAAATATTAATTTTAAAAACGTGAATAAAAAATAAATTAAAATATGCATGCTATATTTAGCTTTGAGATGAATGCAAAGAAATGGTTAAGAAGTAAAAAGGAAACAGTTTTAAGATGAATTTCAAGTGGAATCAAAGGTGTGTTTACAGTGATTTTATCTTCAAATTTCCATAATTCTCAATAAGAATATGCAATTAAATGAAAGAAAAGCAAAGAGAAAGAAAAGACTGAACAGTGGGACTCATAAGACCCCTGTCTGTCTGTCTGCCTCTCCAGAAGGCAAATACAAGTAAGGATAGGGAATGATTATTATGAGAAGTATATAGTAGAAAATGGAACACCACGGGGGACTATAGTGAGTCCCTTATTATTTTAATTGATGATGTTTCATAATAAAGACAGTCGAATGGCATTTTCTCCTTTTGCAGATGACGGCACCATGTGGAAGAGAAGACGTTATGTAGAGTTTATTACTAGAAAGGTGTAGGAAGCAATTTTTAAAGTTGGAGAATGGACACATAAGTGGGGATTAAAATTTTCAGTGGATAAGACCAAGACAATGTTTTGTTTTGTTTTTACATGAAAAAGAATTGGTAAGGACATTAAACGAAAGTTATAGAACCAAGAACTAGAAAGAGGAAATAATTCAAATTTCTTGGGGTTTGATTTGAGAGGGTTACATGGGCCATACATATTTAGAAAATTAAAGACAAATGCAAGAAAATGTTAAACTCACATGTGGTACAGAAATATATTTGTCAGGAAGCAGGAGGAGAGAGGAAACAGTCATTTCATGTCTCAGATTTGGGCACACTGGGCTAAAATGCACACTATACATTTTAAGGGAAACATTGCCAATTAAATGAGAGTACTGTGATGAGACATTAGAGCATGTTATATTACACTGTCAGAAGTATGAGAAAGAAAGAAGACAACTGATTCAAAACCTAAACACAATCGAACTGAAACAGGATTGAATTGATCTATTTAGAAATACCACGACAAGTAAAAGTTATGAGGCAATATTTAATGATCTTAGACAAATGAATTTGTATGATAGGATCTAATACTTAGTGACATTCCGGTACCTACTCCTTATCAGTTGGAGGCGGTAATGCACCAACTCGTTGTTTCTCAACCACCAATAAAAACCAAGAAGAAGAAGGCAGCGTCGAGGTTAGCAGTGGGGTCCTTTTAGCTGCTACCGTTAGCTCTGCAGCAGCTAAGCAGCCATTGGCCGGTGTAAGTCGGAGCATCCTTCTAGAAAAACACCGCTTGAAGTGAAAGATATCGAACCGCAGTTAACGCCACACAGCTAAAGTAAAACGAGACCAACGAGATCTCTTTGAAGACAAAGAGTCTTAAAGGTATGGCTTTCACGAGGTCACTGTCATTTTAGGTCTTTTTAATAAACCGTCTTTATCATCTGGATTCGAGACGGCTGCGCGAAAACGAGTTGTCTCGGCGTCCCGAGGTTCTCTTTGTTTTTCGCAGTTAACGTTAAACGTCCCGAAACGATGGCTTGTCCTGGGGGTCTGTAATGGCTGTTTCATATGGATTTAACCTTTGGTTTTGAGTGACAACCGTTGAACTCGGGGCTTTAGCAGCACATCGTTACCGAACACGCTCGGCTAACAATGGGACGCGGAGATTAGGACGAGCGCACTATGTTTATTAAACTGATTTGGCATGGCTAGCTAACGTCGAGCTCGCACCAGTGAAAGTTTATTTTGGCAACTACGCCGCAGATAAGAGTTTCGAGGCTTACGTTATGATGCGGATTTTTGTGTTGTTAGCATCTGTCAGTAAGGCTAGCCTCTTTCTCCACAGACGCTAAAAGACTTTAACTTTGAATAGGAGGCCCGACATTTTTATGTTGTTTTAACTTCCTCTGTTATATTGGATGTGGTGTTCTGATTTTTTTTTTCAACGCTCACCCCAATAATTGCTGTTACCAGCCAACAACTTATCGACCAAGAGGAGGTTGTATCTCGACGTAGCGATTTAATTAGCTCTCAAACCTTAATAAGGGATCACATCGGTAAGTATCACTTTCACCGGCCCGGGTATTTGGGCTTGAGTCAGGGTTTGGTGTCCTAATGTGGAGCTTGGAGGGTCGCTGAAGCAGGGTCCTCAAAGTTCAAAACGTGAAACTGCTGGCGTTACATAAAGTGAATATCTTACCAGCTGAACTCGGCATGAGCTCAGTTTATATTAGAGATTACCGGGCAATACAGTACAAATAACAGTTCATACGGTACCACTTCTATCTCTCTATCTAGAGAGAGAGATCGTTTTTAGGCTTTTATTTAATACACAGTTGACAATGAAAGGTACATTTAAGCAACAACTGTGGGTCCATTTCGTCCACAGGTATCAGTTGAATCGGGTGGTGCTCAGCTTAATTACTGTTTATTGCTAGACTTGGACAAAATTGGAAAAGGGCAATGTGTCTGTAATCATTTGTGTAATCCTCAAAATACAGAACATCCCTACAGTATCACAGTGCAGACAGTTATGTTGAAATGTGCACAAGCATCTCAAGATACACAACCCTTTAAAAATCTTTTAGAATTGCCGTGGATGGATGCAACAAATATCATAAAACAAAAATTTATAATCAAAGTATAATATAAGTTGTTTATACAAGTCTGTATGTGCATGCATAGTAAATATCCAGTTGTGAGCTCTGTTCTAGGAAACCTTGTTTCTGCTTGGTGTCAGATACAGTAACTGCAGGTTGAAAGTCTGAGACTGCAGAGCATGACCTTAACAGCATTTTGTAACCTGGTTGAAGACATAAGTGTACGATCTAGTTCTTGGGCTTTGAAATAGTTTGTCTTCTTCTGCTAACATCTTAAGTTAGGATTACTTGTTTGTTTTATTCAGGTCCAAATTTTAATTGTAATATTTACATGTTTCCCTCCCAAAGATGCCTTCAGCAACAGCTGGCAACAGTGCTGTCCAGTCTGCCATTCCAGACCTGGGAAATGGAAGTCATTCTGAGGCCATGAAGCAGATTATTGGTGTGATTGACAAGAAGGTCCGCAATATGGAAAAGAAAAAGGTATCTATAGTTATCATCTTAGAGTAAACTTCGCTTTGGATTAACCTCAAATAGGGTGTAAAGCTTTTATCTGTTTTGTCTGTTGTTGTGGATGCTGGAAAATGTATGCTTTTGTCAATATATAATGACATACAGTAATATATAATTATCAAACCTACTGATTTGGGAGAATGCAGGTGTTGGGATGTGTTTTGAAAATCAGAAAAATGTTGGAGTAGGTACTTTAAATTTCAACTGGTTTTATAACAGGTTTCCCCTTCCCCAATGAATCCACTTAATAGACAGTAGCACTAATTATGATATCCAGATTTTCCTCTGTCTTGCTCATAATTTGTTAAGATTGTGTGAGAAATGTCATCAAACTGCCTAAAATATAAATCCACAGTGGTAATAAACCTAATGATGACATTTTTTTAATACGTTTACTCTTTTTATTTGAATTCAACTTTAATGTCAAATTTCTTGTTTTTCAATAACCTTCTTGCAGTCCAAACTGGATGACTACCAGGCAAGGAAGAATAAGGGCGAGAGACTAAATCAGGATCAGCTGGTAAGAAAACAAAACTGCTTCTCATTTGGACACAGCTTTGTTTTGTTGCAGGATCAAATGTAAATTCTGTCAAATGCAAGGATTTCCAGTCACTCTAACCCTGTATTTATATTAGGGGTGCAACAATACATGTATCGGTGTTGAATCGTTGATACAGTGCTTTCGGTTTGGTACGCATATGTATTGAACAATACAAAACTTTTCTTCTGACGATGCTGTCTGTGTTGAGTGCTCAGTGGATCTGCGTTCAACTATTCCGCCTAGGCTGCACTGCCAAGCGCAGATCCACTGAGCGCAGCGCAAGCTAGCAAGACAGAAGCTAAGCTCGTTGCAACATGGCTACTGCCTCAACTCTACCTGAAATTGAACCTCCCCCACCCTCATTCAGATCTGGCGTTTGGAACTATTTTGGTTGTCATGTGGAAGCATGACCCTGATGGACAAAAGTAAAACAGTATGTCGGATGTGCCACGCAATGCTCAATTACAGTGGTGGGAACTAGTGCGTTAGCGCAGTTAGCTCGTTATTGTGTTGACGCCGTCCAGCCCCACGCATGGGGCGATCCGCGGTAACTCGTTAAGGGAGATTTGCCGCGTTATGGCGTTAATGTCATTTAACGCTGACAGCACTAGTGGGAACACAACAAATATGACTGCACATTTACGCCGACATCATCGTAGTGCAAAGACAAGTGGAAGCAGACAAAAACAAGCACGCATGCTACAAACTTTACCCGAGTCATTTAGACAGCCGTTAGCACATGATTCTCCTTATGGGGACCTGATATGTTTAATATGCTGCTGAGAATATAGCCCAGAAGAAGCGTATAGTATAGCTTTTATTTTGGAAAGAGACATTTCTCTGTAATAAACTATTTTCCAAAGATGAGTGATTTCTCGACCAGATAGTGGTTTTTTTTTTTTTTGGTTTTTTTTTCCGCAACATTAAATTTAAAAACTACTTTTGAGTTAAAATATATATTTATAGTTTTAATAAATGACAAATTAAAAAGGCATGAACTTTTTTTTTTTTTTTGTATCGAGAAAATATCGAACTGTGACACCAAAGTATCGAACCGAACCGTGAATTTTGTGTATCGTTGCACCCCTAATATATATCTCAACAGTCTTGATTTTTTTCACTCACTCTCTTAATAATGCCCATTATCACAGTATTTGTTCAAGTGCTCTGATGGAATGAAAGAGCCATTATAAAAGTCTTTAAGTTTAACTTAGAGGGGAAAAATGATCTGCAAACCCAGTTGCCAAACTTCTGAAGTATTTTCTTTTTTGACTGGTGACTTTAGACATTGATTGTTTTGTTTTTTTTATATCCCAGAGAACACTGAAGGTCAGAGTTATGCTTGGTAGCACTAAATATTTCACAATTAAAAGCAATGATATTTTTAACATTAAACATTTGCATTTCAAATGATTCAACATTTGAAATGTTTTCTGTGCACTATTTAAACATGGGCTTTAAATTATTTTCAAGTCACTCTATTTTTATTTAGCTTTTACTGTGTCCCAGCTTATTTGCAAACAGCTTTGTGTATGTAACAAACTTATATGAAGTTATGTTTCACATTCAAGTGTTATGAAAGTATTGCATGTTTAGTTGTTACTACCTCCTGCTTTAAATCATTTCTTGTTAAAAACATCTGATTTTCTTTCCGTGTTGTGCATGAAGGAGGCCTTGGCGAAGTATCAAGAGATCAACAACAACTTAGAGTTTGCTCGAGAATTGCAAAAGAGCTTTCTCGCATTGGGTCAGGAGGTGAGTCCTGAGCTATAGGTGTGCTTTTAACTTGCTGATGAAGTCTTAAACACGCATACCAAAAATCAGTATGCATCAATTATTTTTTTATAGATCCAGTGGGATGCAAAAGTTTGGGCAACCTTGTTAATAGTCATTATTTTCCTGTATAAATCGTTGGTTGTTACATTAAAGAATGTCAGTTAAATATATCATATAGGAGACACACACAGTGATATTTGAGAAGTGAAATGAAGTTTATTGGATTTACAGAAAGTGTGCAATAATTGTTTAAACAAAATCAGGCAGGTGCATAAATTTGGGCACCACAAAAAAAGAAATGAAATCAATATTTAGTAGAGCCACCTTTTGCAGAAATTACAGCCTCTAAACGCTTCCAGTGGGTTCCAATAAGAGTCTGGATTGTGGTTGAAGGTATTTTAGACCATTCCTCTTTACAAAACATCTCTAGTTCATTCAGGTTTGATGGCTTCCGAGCATGGACTATAGCTGTAGCTAACAGGTGTTTTCCTTGGAATGCTGTGTTCTTTTTCCTCCATGCATAACGCCTCTTGTTATGCCCAAATAACTACATTTTAGTTTCATCAGTCCACAGCACCTTATTCCAAAATGAAGCTGGCTTGTCCAAATGTGCTTTAGCAAACCTCAAGCAGCTCTGTTTGTGTTGTGGGTGAAGAAAAGGCTTCCTCTGCATCACTCTCGCATACAGCATCTCCTTGTGTAAAGTGCGCTGAATGGTAGAATGATGAACAGTGACTCCATCTGCTGCAAGATGATGTTGTAGGTCTTTGGTGCTGGTCTGTGGGTTGACTATGACTGTTCTCACCATTCGTCGCATCTGTCTATCCGAGATTTTTCTTGGTCTGCCACTTTGAGCCTTAACTTGAACTGAGCCTGTGGTCGTCCATTTTCTTACATCTCTGAGACAGCTTTCTGTATCCTTCCCCTGAACCATGGTGGTGAACAATCTTTGTCTTCAGGTCATTTGAGAGTTGTTTTGAGATCCCCAAGCTGCTACTCTTCAGAGAAAATTAAAAGAGGAGGCAAACTTACAATTGACCCCCTTAAATACTCTTTCTCATTATTGGATTCACCTGTGTATGTGGGGTCAGGTTTCACTGAGCTTATCAAGCCAGTTTGAGTTCCAATAATTAGTTCTAAAGGTTTTGGAATCAATAAAATGACAACAGTGTCCAAAGTTATGCACCTGCCTGATTTTGTTTAAACAATTATTGCACACTTGCGATCGTGGCTCAAGAGTTGGCAGTTCGTCTTGTAATCAGAAGGTTGCCGGTTCGAGCCCTGGCTCCGACAGTCTCGGTCGTTGTGTCCTTGGGCAAGACACTTCACCTGTTGCTTACTGGTGGTGGTCAGAGGGCCCGGTGGCGCCAGTGTCCGGCAGCCTCGCCCCAGGGTGGCTGTGGCTACAATGTAGCTTGCCATCACCAGTGTGTGAATGTGTGGATGACTGAATGTGTAAAGCGCTTTGTGGTCCTTGGGGACAAAGTAAAGCGCTATACAAATACAGGCCATTTACTTTCTGTACATCCAATAAACTTCATTTCACTGCTCAAATATCACTGTGTGTGTCTCCTATATGGTATATTTAACTGACTTTTTTCTTTTTTTTTTTTTTTTTTTTTAACAACCAACGATTTATACAGGAAAATAATGACTATTAACAAGGTTGCCCAAACTTTTGCATCCCACTGTATAATTAAAATACTTAATTGCAAAGCTTTTAGACACTTGTTGTGATCTTTAGTGGCATCTGCAAATCCTTATTCATTCTCTGCCCTAGTAATTTTTTTGTAACGCACATTCTTTATTGCCATAAAACAATCAGTTGGCAACACCTGGTGTAATTGATGAAATACTCCCAAATGGCTCACAAAAGCTTAAAGTGCCAGATGGAGTGAACAGGGAAGCGAATAATTGTTTTGACCATGCTCATTGACCTTTTTGATTTTTTTCAAAGTGCAGTGATGTACAGAGTGAATGTAATGGGTGTGTGTGTGTGTGTGTTATCTTGTGAAGCTAAATGCATGAAATTGTGCCTGGATGTGTTCAGATTCAAAAGGCAGTCAAGAAATCTGCAAGACGGGAACAGCTGCAGCGAGAAGAGACTGAACAAAGACGATTGAAGAGTGTTTTGGAGCTTCAGTATTTACTCGACCAGCTGGGAGAAGACGGTGTCAGACAGGACCTTAAACACCCCGATGCCTCTGGTGCGCCTTTGCTCACTGATGCTGAACTCTCATCCCTCGATGAGTTTTACAAATTGGTAGGACCTGAGAGGAACTACGATGTAAGGTACGCGCGTACCTGTGTGCTGTCACTGGTACAGAAGTTACATTTAGAGTTATCAGTGCTTAAATGTGTTTTTTTTTATTTTTTGTTTTAAATCCTGCTCTACAAAAACTATATACTACTACTCTGTGCAATTAATTGCATTTATTTTGTGATTTGCAGGTTGACTCACCAATATGAAGAAGCATCACTACACCTGTGGGAACTGCTTGAGGGTCGAGACAAGGCTGTAGCAGGGACCACGTGTAAGTATTTTCATGTCTTAATATCGTTCATCACCCATACACATACATTTTTTTTTTTTTTTTTTAAAGAAACTATTTTTAAACTATATTTAAAGCACTTGTGGAAAATGCCTTAAAATGGAGAGGCTTAACATGTGGCTAGTTGATATTTATTTCATGCCTTCATCTTAAGTGCAGTAAGAAAAAAAAAAAAAAATATCTTAAAGAAAATGCTTGGTGTGTGCACCTATCCACACAGGCGGAAACTCACTTGCACTCATTGTTAGTAGTTAGATTGTTCAAGACATCTGATCGGCCCCAGTTTATTGTATCTGGTGTTTCATCCCTTCACACAACATTTGATTCACTCGGTTAATTCTGAGATTGGCTCATACCAGCTGTTGCAGGACTTCTCTTGCAGATTGTACTGACTGTGTAAGAAAACGGAGGCAGACCTTAATCGTCCATTGTGGTTTGTGATAATAGGAAAGTCTGAACAGCTTCGGTGTTCTCTTATTCCAGACAAGTCACTGAAGGAAACCCTGGACAAAGTGCTGCAGAGTGGTTACTTTGACAGAGCGCAAACTCATCAAAATGGGACATGCGAGGAGGAAGAAGAGCAAGAGGAACAGACTGTGGTGGCTGAGTCTAAAGCTGTGGAGCAGCCATCGGAACCTGGTAGCTAACAATTAGCAAATGGTGTGTGTGTGTGTGTGTGACCCAGAAAGAAAGCCATCCTCATGTATATTTTTCATTTAATATAGGATTCGCTAGTGAAAAAAATACAGAGCCCGTTAAAGTGGAAACTATAGAGGTGAGATTTGTATTTATGCTGCACAAGAGCCCACACAGATCAACTCTTTCCTTAAATTGTTGTATCACATTTTAGTGTACTGTCTTCTGTTGCAGTTTGTAAACAGACAGTTCATTCCAGAAACTACATACAGCAGTACAGACAAAGACCAAGTCGAGGAGTGGAGTGTGGAGGCCCAGGTATGCTCAATTACTGAATCATCAGTCCTCGGTGCCTTGAAACCTACTTTCCAATGCCGTGAGTTTGATTCTAATGTGCCTGTCATGTGTCTGTGCTGAATAGATGGTGAATTCACTCCAGCATCAGCCCCCTGCTCAGCTGGCTCCAGAACAAACCATTACTGTGAACCAAGTTTCTCCCACTCCTGATACTGATCCCGTGGTTAGAAAGCAGGCAGTGCAAGACCTCATGGCCCAGATGCAAGGGACATACAACTTCATGCAGGTTAGATGGCCCAAAATGCTGTATATTGTAGTATCCTATGGCTCACAGTGTGTGGTGTGTGTCTCAAATAAGCAATGGCAAGTAGGATGAACTTGCAAAAAGGTTGGCCAAAGGTGAGGACTGCATGTCCAGGCAATTTACAACAATCTATGAAGTCGTGCTAGAGGTCATGAGACAAGAACGTAATTTCTGATATATGAATGTGAACTTTAAAAAAAAAATAAAAAAAAGAGTAAAATATCGAAACAGGGAAAAAACCCATTCCCCATTTGGGACAAAAATTCAAAAGACGTACAATTTAAATGAGATCATGATTAGCCCAGGTTTTAGGAAGATGTGCTTACATGGGAGTTGGTACTAAGATCCTTTTAGTCAAGGTTGTTTGTAGTTGAGGTATTTTCCTAATGTGGAGTGAAGGATTATGGGTATGAAACAGACGTGCTCGCTTGCTTATTGGACTGATTGCAAATCTCATCTGTTTACATTTACTCTTGTTTGGTTGTCGTAGGACTCCATGTTGGAGTTTGATGGCCAGGCGCTGGATCCAGCCATTGTGTCTGCGCAGCCAATGAAGCCTGTGCAAGCTGTTGACCTGCAACAGATGGGCGGTCCTCTACGTGAGTGACATTTACTCACAGGTTCTACTGAATATGGATGCACTGATTTATTAGCAAACATTAGTATTGCTCATACTGGCCAATAGACTTTAAAAAAATAAATAAATAAATATAAAATTAATTTATTTTAAAAATAGGATTTCTTTGTTTCCTGGGCACAAATGATCTCTTTGCTGTTAGGCCAGAGGTTCATTTAGTAATTAGTGCATGCCTATTAAGTTGTTTGGTCGCTGCTTTCTGATGTGGCTATAATTGAAAGTGCATAATTTAACAGCATGTCTTTTTTTTAGGAGTTTGTCTTATTTATTTATTTTATGTCTTTCTGAATAGTCCACTCAGAGTCCAGACTTCCTCAGACAGCTGCAGTGTCTGGACCACAAGAATCCTCACAAGTAAGTAGGGAGGAGCCACTGCAGGATATGGGTGGTGAGACTGCTCTTCTGGCTAAGTGGTGCAGCTCATGAATAATTGGAGTTCAGATTGTTTTTGTATTATGAAGAGAGATTTCGAAAGGTCTTCTCCATGGATTGAATGTGATGCTCTCTGACACATCTTTTTTTTGTTGTCTACTGCGTGCGATGGGGAGATATTTGATTCATTTGAATATTATAATAACAGAAAAGGGAACTTTTTAAGCCAAAAGAAAATCATCTCGTCTCTTGCACTGACTTCTCCATATTCGTTGTTTCCTTGCCTTCCAAATTCCCTCCTCTTTTACTTGCCCAGGCCTCAATGTCTCTGTCATCTGCACCGTCTCCTGCCCCATGTTCTCTGTCCTCTGCCTTCCCTCCTGTCTCCAAACCCACCCTCACTGGAGGCATCAATGTCAACGCAGCACCTTTCCAGTCAGTGCAAGCGGTACGCTTTCTATTGGGTCCATTTAAACGGTGTCACAGTGAGCGTGTTTGGACTTGATGCATTCTGTAGGAAACCGTCAGCTTTCATACTTGCACAAGTCATAGGTCAGTATTAGAGATTGGTTGGCATGTTTTATTAGTCACAGTGAAAACTGGTCAGTTATTGGTGCAAGGAGCAACAATTTAAGACTTCCCAAACTACGCAGATCTTTGACCCCAGGCCATCGTCGGGTATTGTGGTTATTTTATTTTGTTATATTGATATGGACAGGAATGGGGGAGGAAAAAAATTTGTTTCTCTTTTCAGGTATTTAACATGAATGCACCTGTACCTCCAACTACCGATGGCCAAGCAGACCCCTTGAAGCAGCCTAGCCAGTTCCCTGGTGGCTATGGACAGGGCTTTAGCAGCCAGCCAGAAAATGTGGTCGACCAGCCTGACATCCCACAAGAAAGATTACAGACAGGTGTGCATCTTGTTTTGTACGGAAACCCTAGAGCATGAACACAGTGGTAAAAGTTGTATTAGGATATCAAGAGGCTCCCAAGCTTCACTTTGTCACAAAAGAAATATTTTCTGTTGCAACAAAGTTGAAATATGAGTCAGTGAGGATGCCATAAGTAAAAATCACGAGCCTTCTCAGAATTCAGAAGGTGATTTTGCATTTTAAAAGTAAAAAATCCTTCCATCCTCGTCTGCCCATCCTTATCAGGGAGCCTATCCCAGCCACCATAGGGTGAGAGGCAGGGTAGACCCTGGACAGGTCATCAGTCTGATACAGGACTAACACAGAGAGACAGACAACCACTGGCATTTGCATCCACACCTATGTGCAATTTAGAATTCCCAATTAACTAAACCCACTAATACCTTGTCTAAAATTAAAAATGTACTAGAACTTATCCAGCAGTACGTGACATATATTTTGATGTCGTTTTGTGTCTCTTCTGTCCAGTTGTTAATGCATTCCAGCCCCAGGACCAGATTATGTCCTCAACGCCAGGACATGAAGATCCCTCTGTAGGTGCAGGGTTTGGGCAGTCTGGTCAGTCCTTCTACAGCAGCAGAGCTGTGCCAAGAGGTGGACCCAGGAACGCTCGTGGCGTTATGAATGGATATCGGGGCTCCTCGAATGGATTTAGAGGTAAAAGCATCCAATGTTGTTTCACAGATTTACAATAATTATATTGTGATTTATTTTGATTAGGAGTAAATATGCATCACCTGTTGAACTAATGTCTTTCTGTCATCAGGTGGATATGAAGGCTACCGTCCACCGTTCTCAAACGCTCCCAGCAGTGGATACGGTCAAACTCCGTTCAACACATCTCGGGACTATTCCAGCAGTACCTATCAGCGGGTAAGAGTTAATGCATTAATTTAAGTCATTGCATTGAGTTTACATCAGTCTTTTTATAACCAAGCGTAACTATAAATATAAAACATGCGCTTATGAAGCCTTACTATCTCTTTAAGGAGGGATATCAGCAAGGCTACAAACGTGGAGCAGCCCAAGGACCTCGTGGTTTGTCCCGAGGTAATGCGCAGGCAATGCGATCCTAAAGGATCCCGGGGACCGTCGAATTACGCCACGTTGAACATTCAGGATTTTTTGAATGTGTTTGCCCCAGCTCACTTTTATAAACAATGTTTTGTTTCTCATCGGTAATCTTATTTTTTTAACTCCTGGCCTACTTATCAGTCAGCCTGCTTCGGTCTGTCTAGATCTTTTTGATGTTTTGTCACAAAAATGCTGAAATTAACTACATGTAGGATTATCAGCAAGTACGTGTGATGGAAAAACAACAAAAAGATATTCCTGTAAACTTGAAAGATTTCATTAATTTATTTTTTGTACAAAATAAATGCAAAAAATACCCCGTCACTGTCTATTTGATTCCATGAGTGCTGTAAGCCACTTGTTACTCCCTTTATAATTTTCATCAAAACGTTTAATTTTCTTGTTTGTTTGTTTTTTTTGTTTGTTTTTTTTAACTCCTGTGTCCCTGCCTGCATCGTCACCTCTTTGTACACTGTTATTGATTGAGACTGTTTCAATAAAGTTGTGCCCTATTACCTTCTGTTGCTGAAGCTGTTTGTTTTCTGACATTTTCATTCTGTGTGGTCTTGCATGTGAGTAGTTTAACTTAATACAATCCAATGTAGAATTCAGTCTACTTCAGAGCAGCCTTCAGCTATGACAATAACAGCTATAGAAACAGCCCATCCTTTTTATTACATTGCATCTGTTCATGGTTTTACTGGAGGGAAATGTCCCACAGGAAAGGCGTCGCTCAAACATTAGCAGTGAAATCTGTTTGACAACCTGAACCACTTTATTTTAACTGAGGTGTGCAATTTTGTCAAATGACCCATGGATCCAGCAGCAAGAAATCAAACACCAGCTTTACATTTTGTGCAAAATATAATGCATGGCACACGGGAAACGACTGACAAAGCAAATAAAGACGTTTTCTTAAATTTTGTGTAAGGTAAAACCAAAAAGCAGAGATCTCACCAACTGAAAATTTAGGTCTTCAGTGAGAAGCGGCAGCAACTCCCAAATATCTCATTATTCTCCCCGAATTGAAGAAGCAAATTTACATTAAACAAAAGCATACAGGTTAACACAGCATGTAACACCAAACCAGCATTTTGCCAAATATGCTAATATGTTGTCTTTCATGTAAAAGTCATAAATACCTCAAAATGAACACAAACAAAATTCAAGGTTTTCATTGCCTTACTTTGACAGACTGTTTCAGCAAAATACTAGATGGTTAGGTAAAAGTAAACCTTAAATAAACAATATCAAAACTGTTTCATCAGAATCACGTAGCAATACATGTGTATGGACCATGAGTTCATTATACTGTTTAACAAAAGCACTATTTAAGAGCTTTTACTGTTCAGTACAGTAAATTAACTGTACACAAAGAAAAAAATGTGTTACAGTAGGAAAATAGTAAACTGGTAGTTTGAGGGGAAGCAAACTGACCATTAAGAAGGGAGCATTTGAAAAAAAGACAGCGACCTGGCTTCATAAGGTGTTGAAGGTTAAAGGATTGTAAATGTCAGGTCACAGTGATAGCTGCAGATCTGACAGCACCTTGTAGATCATTACACAACAAAGCGACTGCTTGTATCAATTCCTTAGTTTTTTTAGTGCGATGTCTGGGGATGGTGTGAAAATGATGTAAGCTTGTTGCATTTGCTACCGTAGATTTTTTTTTTTTTTTTTTTTTTGCCAATTTAGTGTCATAATTAAATAAAACAAACATCTTGCAGTTAACTCTTGAAGTATGTTTTCATAAGGTCCATCATGATTCATGCATGTCTTTTATTTTGCAGGTTTTTTTGGAGTATATTGATAGTAATTTAAAAAAATCTAAATCTCAAAGGCTGTAATTGAAATGAATATTTTTACACCTTATCTTCTTAAACAGCTGCACTGTACATATCCAGAAGGCTCTTGGGTCAGGATGGTTAGCAAGCAGCAAGTCATTTTGAGAGGAAACAAACAACCGGTCTGAAAGCTCACAAAATATTATTTATATGATTCTATTAAAAAAACACCCTCAATGTAAGCAAACACAACTGTGGTAAAATCTATGTATGCACATATCAGGATCCAAACCCATGTAGGTCATTTCATTGATTTAATTATGTAATGAAGGGATTACTGTCACCAAGACTGAAATCTGGGGTAACGGATTCCCTTTGAGTGGTTGTTCTTCTCAAATGCACTTCAAACCACTAATGCTGGTCAGGGTGGTTAAAGAGGTCCTTATACTCTGATGGGACTGCTCCTCAGCACTTACGAGTGCAGGTGCTGAAAAAGTCTGATTGTAAAGTTTTGTGCACATTATTATGGCAGCTGATTCTGGCTTTGCACAACTTCTTGATGACCAGGTGGTATATTATCATGTGTTTGAGGGAGACCTTGCTGGGCCTGGTTTTGATTTTCTTGTCCATGGTGTTCCTGTGGTATATCCTGAGGAGCTTGGGGTGCAGAGTCATGACCTTGGGGTGCAGGGTGATGTCCTTCGGGTAAAGGGTGATGTTCTTGGAGTGCAGGGTCATGGCCTTCGGGTACAGGGTCATGTCCTTGGGGTGCAGGGTCATGTCCTTGTTGTTGGGCCTCATGCAGTTGGCTGTCAACTGCAGGGATTTCTGGGACGGCGTTCCCTTCAATTGTAACAAAGAGAACAATTTTATATTCTCAGAGGTTAGACCTTTAAAATCAAACCACTATCAAAATAAAAGTAGGAGAAAAACAAAATCAACACTCACCGAGAACCTCTGGAGGAGGGTCTACTTTCTGTGACTTGAGCCGTTCCATATGCTCAACTGCCTGTAGAGTTTTAGTACATTAGAATTCATTTACTACATGTGGACAGACAATTTGATTGCTTAAAATACAATATAAGCACAGCTGAATCAATTGGTAAAATGTGAAGGTTAGGATGTGGGCAGATTGATGCACTGACTGTAAATCTACAGAAGCAACCATTTTTCCATTAGTAGTGTACCATTCCTTACCTGTTGTAGCTCCATTTTCTGTGCATTAAGCTGCTCCTGTTGTCTTTCCAGCTCATCTCTCTGTTTCTGAAGGTCAAAAGCCTTCTGGTTGAGATCTTGTTCTTGCTGAGCAAGATGCTCCTCAAACTCCCTCATCTCGTCATCGGTATAAGCCTGGTTCTGCTCCAAGGTCTGAAGAACACAGAGCAGGTAGGAAGCCATTTTTTACAGTCCTGCTTCGTTTAACCAAATGTTTCTGAATTAAATAACTCCTAAAAGCTGTTATCATGATAAAGTGTCATCTAATGTTTCTCACCTCCCAGCTATCTGGCTCCAAGAATTCTTTCTTCTTAGTAGCAACAAGGAACTCATCCAGAGAGACCAGCCTGTCTTTATTTGAATCCACCTGTGACACAGACAAGAGCAGAAAGGCTTTGAACACTAGTTGTATATTTTCTTATTCACTGAAAGGACTAAAGCAGATAAAACACAGTGGCGCCTGTTTAACACAAGATGCAAACCCAGCTGAGACCGAGAATGAGCTTTAGGTGTCTTTTCTATTTTGTTTCTGTAGTCACTAAAGTCAGTCATGTGACTTTAGTCACAGGCTTTGAATTATGGAGACTAACTGTCCATACGCATAAAGTTTTTGTGCTTCCAACCTTTTAACAAACTGATGAGCTGCATTAAAGGTAGTAGAGGACTGCGATTGTGAATATTACTACATTAGAATTAATGATGCTAAATATTACCCTATGTATATTTCACACACAGAACAATTTTGGCCCAGCTAATCCAGGATCGGCTTTTTCACCTGCATAGTTTCAGGAAAACAGGTTGCTGAGTGCAGCTTGTTGTACCTCATTCATAACATGTTCTCTCATACGTAGCCTCTCTTCCTCCATCTCCACCATGTCGTCCTCCTCGTTGGTGGGGTCATAAATCTTTTCCAGCTGAAATCACAGAGGCCCACAGTCAGTACAAAGACCTACTCTGAAATATTTACACATTTGCAGAAGCCACAGCTTTACCTCTTTGGTGAACAATGCCTCCAACTCCTGTTCATCAAAGAAGCCATCTCCATTTGTATCTGTATTATTGAAAAAGAGAAAAGAAGGCGAATGTGACGTGTTCTAGTACTGTATGTTTTACAGAGCAAATTATGTATGTTAGTAAATGATAGTACAGGTCTTACCATGCAGGTTGAAGAATGTCTTAGGATCAAAATCTTCAGGATCTAAGCCATCAGCTTCCTCCCAGACCTCCTTCAGCTGATTCTGACTTCCCTGCATCATTGAAGTAAAAACACATTTGATTTCCAGATTGAGGTAAAATGAATATTACAATCTGGACAAAAAAAAAAAAAAAATCCCAACAAAATATATCATTTATTTTTCTCTGTGCACCTTTGTCACTTACCGGGTGGTTGACTTTAGGGTGGTCGGCGTGCTTCTTCTTCATCTCCTCATAGTGTTCCTCCTCTTTCTTCCTCTCGTCATCATCCAGTGTTTTCAGGTGTTCTCGTCTGTCGTGCTCTTTCATCATTTCGTACCTCTTGAACTCCTCGTGTCTCTCTTTGTCATAGTTCTCCAGATCTTTAGTGGCCTGATGACAAATAGAAAACAGAAATTGTTCAACAGTAATAACCACACAAGGCTATACCCAGCAAACAATAATGCATCAGCTGGAAATGTCACTTAGACACAGTTGAAGTCAAAAGAAGAGATACTATTCAGAACATCAGACTACTTCCAGACTGTCAGACCCTCACAGTAGTAGTAAACGGGATTTTTCAGGTCTATGCCTGCACGTTTCTATACATCAGCGCACTTCTGGAAACCATTGTGAAAAGCCTTTTTGTCTTAACATCATCTGAGACACAGATACAAGACTAAACGCATTGCTGTTTTTAAAAACAATAATGAAAAGAAGGTCAAATAAAAATAATACATCTGTCCTCTACACCTCAGTACTCAGTACTACCCTTTCCTTTCTAGTTGCTGGTAATTATAGTCATTCACCAACTGTGAAGCTTTCACCACCTACGGGCCAATTTTGGTGTACGAATTAAGCAGCTGCATAGGTTCCTGTTTTCTCTTTCTCTCTACTGCAGGACTCCACTGTGCAAAGGCACAAATAGTTTCAAGATGCTATACTTTTCATTAAGTACGAAGTAGCATCGAGCAACAACATTTACCGATCTGATCAGCCGATCCAGATCTTCCACTTCAAACGTGTGCGGGTTCATGTGGTTCAAGTATTCAAACTGTTTCAGCAGCGCTTGATGGTCCACTGCTATGTCTGTCCAGGGAGAAATTCAAATATATTACACATATTAAAACATATGAATACATAAAATAGAACTTTCTTTTATTTACCTCTAAAATAATCAACTTAAAGTTGATTTAGAGCCTGATACTTTAAACAGAATTCAAAATGAAATTATTTTTGTTTTGCACAACTTACCATTTCCTCCTTCAAGGTCCTGCTTGGCCTTAATCAGGGTCCGGAGTCGGTTTACCTCCTGCCTTTTTAACTCATCTAGTTTTGTTCTGACATGATGGCTGACAAAGTCTAGCTCTTTGGCCAGCTTACCTTGCTGCAACATAAATAAATTGTAGCAAATTAAGCGATTAAAACAATTCTGGAACGTACACTACACTTTTACAGCAAAGCATATTGTACTTTTGCTTACACTGGGTTAAACTTTGCAGGAAGCTGTGCATGTACACGAAACGAGTATATTATAGTGACTATTGTCTTATATAAGGAGCTGGTTGAAATGTTGTGCCATTGCAGTAAGACCAAACCAACAGAAAGCGGGGTACCTTAATGTCTTCCATGTCTGTATTGTGGAGCTTTTCCCTGAAATGCTGATCCTTCTCTAGAAAATCAATGACTTCTCTGAGGTAGCGGTCATAGTGGAGTCCAGTGTCCTAAAAGTACAGTAAATAAAATGTAAAAACGCCAATAACATGTTACATTGGGTAATCAAATCCTATTTTAAACATTTCTGATATATATCTATATTTATATATACAGTACAGCATCTCTATCTGTATATGGGTGACAAATTAAAGAAAAATCCAACCAAAAGTGTCTGAGCAAGTACAGAAAACACCACCACATGACAAATACAAACTGGGTTACCGCTTTCTGTAAAGATCATATACTTAATATCTAAGAAAGAGCATTCCCGTGCAATCAACACTGAAACTATATTGTACTTGTTTAACCTCTGTATGACAGTATTTACCCCTTCCAGAGGCACAAATGAGTACACAGATAACAGTATTTGGGCACTAAACAATCTATAGCATCTGAAACTATTGTACTGAGAAATTAATTGGTTTGTGAGATCACAAGTTTTAAAGTTTTGAATAAGAGAAAGAGGCCATTTTTCCAATAAACTTAGCAGGGGCGTACTTACTGCAGTGTACCACCTATGAAATAGCTAATAAATAAACAGTAATAAATCGTTTATTCTGTGAAATTATGTAATCCAATCCCACAAAGATTGAAGCCACTCATCTCTATACACATTGTTTTAAGTTAAAAAAAGGAAACAAATATTTTTATAATAAAAAAATCGTCTTATCCTAAAAATAATGACCAAAATTGTGAGTTTTATGCCTGCCTTAAATACTGTTAAAACGAATAGATAATGAAAGCCAAATAAACACAATTATCTCTCTGCACCACTGCTGAAAAAGGGTCGTTATTTGATACGACATGTATTATGGTTTGTGGTGAATTTTCAGCGTGCAGTGTAAATATTATGTCTTCTTCCTTACCACACTGGCTGGAGGCTCTTCAGGCTTTTTCTCTGGTTCTTTGACTTTCGTCTTGTCGATGCTGATGGGCACAGCCTCCAAACACAACAGCTGGACAAGCAGCAACAGCAGCCAGCCGGCGAGAAAGGCCCGGCTCCCCCACATCTACAAACGAGAACAATCACTATAGTGCCGGCTGAGGTGACGTGTTTTAGATTTTACAATATCTGGAAATATACATTCTTGAGTTTCTAAGTGCGTAAGCATCATCGTGTACCCAGCTTCCTCATTTTTGATCTTCCTCGAGCAGCCCATCTAGTCTCCACACACTGCAAATTATTGGCTAATAATAATAACCAGAGGAAGCTGTTGGTGTTAGCCTTTAGCACCGTCACTGACAGATTTAGCGCTTCGGTGCCAAGCATGGACAAATGAGACACTCATGTAACGTTACACCGTGAGCCTGAGCAGAAGAGCTTATACAGCATTTCCCCCACGCTCAGCGTGGATTTAAAGCTTTACTAAAGAGCCCCATAGACAGATATGTTGCCAGTATACTCACTTTATTATGAACACAGGACCTCATCTACTCTACCTTCCACCCGTCGCTTCCTCTCAGCTGGAGAGGTGTCAGCAGCTTCCACCAGCCCGCTGGACAGAGTAGCTCGTGTGGTGGTCAACCTGATTGGTCAGTTGGGCGGTCTGTCAAACACACTAGCATGTTGCGTTGCACTGAATCGTACGTGGCGATATGACAGCAGAGCAGGTGGGCGGGTCTTTTGGTTTGTGATCTACGGCACCGCACGGAACGAAAATGAGACGGAAAATTCACGCTGGGGGTGGATGAAACTAATGACTAATTTATTTATTTAAAACACACAGTTGGATTTTTTTTTTCTTCAAAGTATAACGATTTTAATTTAAATTTTCTAATTATTTGCCCCTTTTCAGTTTTTCATTTTTGTTTTCAACTTAGTTCATTTAAATTTAGTTGCTCCGGGCTTTTTTTTGTTAATCAGTTCTAAATATAGTTTTTGTTTATTTAATACAATACACGAACATTTTTCATTCATTTGTCAGAATATGTTGCAGATTATAAAAACACCGTTTGTGAAGGCGCTTGACATCCCAGTCTTAAAGATACAGAACTGTGCAAACACTTCAGCGACCCCTCATTTTTTAAATATTTTGCTAGGAAGATGGGAAATATGCGCAGTGATTTATTGAAGCACACATTTAAACATACATTAAGATGCAGTATAAAAGGCAAAAACAAAGTTCTAACAAAATGGAAAGTGAATATTTATTATGACCACCTTTATTCTACAACAATGAACTTTCTTAGGCAAGCTTTCTTGCAGTTTCTCGAAGTAGTATATAGGACTCTCAAAGCTCTTCTTTTGATGTTGGCTGCCTTTTGTTTGGTACGATCCTGTGGTATCGCAAGAAATTAGTAGGTTATATAAATATATGAGTATGCATAATAGTTATTATTCATAGATACCTACATCCTAAGTTCCTGTTATTCTTCTGAAAGAAACAGAATGAGTGTGTCGTTACAATGGTAATGCCAGGAGAGGCAGTATTAGTTCTGTGTTACATTAATGTGTAAGGAAGTGGAAGAAGAGTGTGTCCTGTAGGAGGCAGTAGAAAATGGATACTCATGTTCTGTACATGCCCTGAAAGAAAGGTTCAGTAAACCAGTGCAACGATACTTCATTGTAAGTCTCAGTTATTGTATTTTTTATTTTTTGAAGATGCAACAGATCCCATTCATAATTCCATCAGTTTTGATATTAATTCCACTGTTTGAAATGCAGCCCCCAAACATGAGAGAGCCTACACTGCATTTCATAGATAAACCATCTGAAAAATGGTAAAGGACCATCCAGTGTTCAAAGAAAAACTTCAAAGACCTTCAGAAAGTCTTTTATTAGTACAAATACCTTAAAATAAAAAGTGCAAATAGAGTAGGGGAGACCGGGGATAGTTGTAACGTGGGTCAGTTGTAACACTTCCAATTTCTCCAATCAGGGCTAAGTGTCAAATGATGTGACTCATCCTGTGCATGCCCAATTCAGTTCTGCTATCACATGTGAAAAATCAGCACATTTTGTCAAACACAGACAATTTAACATGAAAAAAAGTAATTTGTATGCCAAAAAGTAAGTTTTTCTACTTTATTTCAATTTCTAATAGCATTATCTGCTTTGCAGTTAAACTCATCAAACTTAAATTGTGTTATTTGTATGTCTATGGGGATATATTCTGTGTAGGTCTTTAGTGCTAATGTTTTAGCCGTTGGCTGTAATGTTAGCTAGTTCATGGCTATAGGAGTCTGGGTCAGTTGTAACAGCAACAGTCTGGGTTAGTTGTAACAATAATGCAGATGTTACAACTTACCACACTATTACTTTAACTTATATTAAACAAGTTGGGGCAACGACATCAGCAGAGAGAGGTTCACTGGTCGCTTTTGTATATGCGGTTAATGCCATTGGCAACACAATTCCTCCACTGTTTGTGTTCCCACACATACATTATGCAGACCACTGTGTCAGAGATGGACCAGTAGGAAGTACTGGTAGTGGAAATAAATCAGGATGGGTGCAAGAAACAGATTTCCTCATCTTTCTGAAGCACTTTGCAAACCACACCAAGGTAAGCCATGATAAAAAGTAATGGAATTGCGATGCTGGTGAACAACTACATTTTTTCAGCTTCATTGTTATGTTCAAAATTGGTGCAAGAGTTGTAGGTTATAATGCCCACTGAGCCAATGAGGCCAAACTCAAGGAAGACCAACCAAAATTAATGAAATATTCAGTTGCAGAAAATTCCATAATTTGTCTTTTTTGGGGGGTTGGAATATGTTCAAAAGCTAGATTTCTGCATTCTGTCACACACACACACAGCTACATAAATGGCTCTAAGTGCATTCATGTGTTGAATAAACAAAGATTACATGTTAATGTTTTGTTAGTACCCTTATTTCATTGTGTTACATTTCACCCCAGGATATGTTACAACTAACCCAGACTATGGGGTTAATTGTAACATTTCACTCTTTGTGTTTGAGACCATACCATGCAATGGGTAATTGTGCTGCAGAGAAAATAGCTGCACTATTTAATAGCAGAGACATGTAAATACTTTGCATTACATTTTGAATCCACTACCTTAAAAGAGCTCCAATTTACAGACAGAAATGTGAAAAATGTTACAACTATCCCCGGTCTCCCCTACTTGAATAAATGTATAGCTAACCAATTCCAATGTTGGGACTTCACCAGCAGCTTTAAGCATTTAATACTTTCTTCAGTCAGTGTTTGCTTTACTTCCTGTGGAAAAAAAAAATCCCCCTAAGTGCAGTTCTGCCTCAGCTTTTTCTGAGCTCAGGAAGCAGCAGTCTGTGATTAATGGGACCAAGTTCACCTCTTAACCCCGGTCCTGTTCACTGGCCTCATGGGAAGATCTTACATGAAACTTTTTTGTGTGTGTGTATGTGTGCTTATAGAAGCTCAAACTGTACTCATCATCTTATGAATAAATGACTGCTACTCATTTTCTTTTGTGTGTCTTGCCTTTGTTCAGTGTGTCTGTAAAGATTTGATCATTTTTTTTGTAACTGTAACTGTTCATTATAGAGCCACAACACTTTACAGGTGTGTAGCTGGGATATAAATGAAGGTCATGTTTTAAATATTGGGGCGAAAAGAAAAGGGTGCACAGTCGTTTAATCTATGTGTAACTGGTTTTATAATAATATTTTCCATAGTGGATGTGAAATTCACAGCTACTGCAGTCCCACCGCAAAATCTGTAGCAAATCTCAAACTTAGTCCTGATTGGTGTAGATTCAGCCATCTGTATCGAAAGACCATAACGCCAGAAGAGGGCGCTGTTGCTATGTGCTGGCTGCGTCGATTATTACCATCATTTTGACTTTTGTAAAAGTACTGAGTGTTTTGCTTAACTGGTCAAATATACTTAAAGGCAAATGACACTAACATCAGCCATGAAATTGTGCACCTTGTTAGCATCGATCCCTGCTGCTGTGGTTTAATTACCTACGAATCAGCATATATGAAAACCTAATTACAAAGGAATTATTTAAACTCTGTTCTGCTTTTTCATGCTACATCTTCAACAGCTGATTGGACCAGGGCTGAAAGAAGACTTAGATCCGCTGCCTGCAAGTTGTATAACCATTAGCTTTCTACTGGAATTATGGACGACAGAATAAAAATGCAATGAAGACTTTGGAGCTTTGGCAGGTCCAGCAAGACAATGAATCAAATTTCTATCTGGATAAGTGAGGTTATGACTAAATATAACATTCCTGCTCTTTAGATGACAGTGTAATAGTTCACTGAGTTGGAAGGCAATTATTCAATGTCATAGATCATAACTGGAATTGATAGTGAAAGAACACTAGAGTGGATGGGAAGATCAGCATTTCTTTTTAATCAGCCACTATATCATAAAATGTGCTGCATAATGAAAAGAAGGCTACTGTCTAAATATTACCCTACAGAGAGTGTTAATAATGTAGGAACCTGTACACACTCATTTATATACCTTACTCTGCTGACATGAAGGTGTCTTTTAAAAAAAGCATTTCTGAAAAGATGCTATTGATTTCCTATAAGGGCTTCTGCCAACTAGATTAAGATCCAAATGATTCCTTACTGAAGAGCTGGAAGTTAGAACAAGAGAATCTTTATTTCATTTTCAGCTCAGCACCTTTAGCGAGCATAAGTAAGTGATTCAGCGGGAGGAGGCTCTCTGAGGAGAAGACAATAACATTGAGTCACCTTGCTGCATTGTGAGCCTCTGGCAGGCAAGAGGCAGGATTCAGCAGCAGTAGCAGCAGAGAACATACTGCAGAGCTGCGCTGGCCTGCGCAGCAACTAAGTGTGTATTTGTTTGTGTAAATTAGCATGTATAGATGGATGTCTACATAGTGGGGATGATAATAAATCATAGCAAGGTCAAATAACAGCAATTGAGTTTGGCTACGAGATGATTACGCTGCAGTGCATATGGTGTTTCAGCACTCTGTACCTGATTGTGCAGACTGGTTGAGGAATACACAACAAGTTGAATCAAATGACGCCAAGTGTAAATGTAATGTTTGGTGGTATTGATGATTAATTTAGACACTGTTCTATTTAATTCTGTTGCTTGTGTCTGCCTGACCTTTGTACAGTACAGAGGAAAAGCTCCAAAATGCATCACATTTTTAGCTGCAGTGAGCTGTAACAGGGTGGTGATGTTATAATATCGTAACAGCTATAATAGTACATTTCAACATTCACACATTTTGTTTGTTTCTTTAAGAAAAAATCAAGCTGGGCATGAAAAATCTCTGATAAATCTGCCTATGTACGGCACTACAGTACTGTGCAAAAGTCCCTACATTTCTTTATATTTTGAGGGAGCTAGTCTTTCTTGTACCTTTTTTTAAAGTGGTCTTGAGCAATCATTTCAATTTTTTTCTTTGGACTTTATTGGCTTTTAAACTCATTTTCAGTCCTTGTACCTGACCATTTTCAGAGGAATGTTTATTTTATTTGTTAAGCACATTAAAACCGACCTATGAATGACCTATAGCCAACTTTAAATTGTATCTTTAGGCACTTTGTTACTAGCAGTAGAAGGATGGCTGTCAATACGCCATTCTTAAGGAAGGGAAACAGAGAGAAAAGGCTGAGGTATGCCAAATTAAACAAAAACTGGGCTAAACATCAGTGGCAACATGTCTTATGGAGTAATGAATCAAAATTTGAAATGGTTCAAATCCTCATCAATACGTATGGATGAGGTTAGCATGGAGGTCGAGCAGTGACTATCCACAGCCATTTTTAAAAGACAGTGGAGGTGCTGCACCTATTTTTTCATTTTGGTAGCAAAATATAAAAAAATGAGGAGGCTCATGAGTCTAAGTGTACATTTGTGAAAAATACTAATACCAATTCTTTTACTGAAATGGTTCCCTGGAAGTAGATCTTATTTAGTTAATAATTAGATTATTACATGTCATATATGATCAGAAATCCTACAGGTTAGAAATAGTTTATGTTTTACTTTTCTTTCATGTAGGTAAGAATTTGGGAGATTTTCAGTTAAACAGCTTCTGCACAGCCGATAAAGGCAAAGCTTTTGAGAAAATTTTATCCTCCACTATCTTTAAAAAGCTGTGCCTTGAACCACCGGGGAAGAACAAAACATCCCCGAAGTGAGTCAGAACCAGTTAAAGCACATGGTATTACACAATGAGGGTCATAATAGTGATGATTCATTAGTATAAGAGAGCTTGGGATGATAAGATGAAACCGTGCTGCTTGTCTTGTTGTCTTTTGGTCAGCAAAATAGCTCCTGTGCCAACACCACTGTGACTTTGAACATTGCCTGCCCAGTGAAAATTTATGAGCAGCGGCGGTAAATTGGGCAGGTCTGTTTGATGCAGTGTAAGCATTATTGTAATGTGTCATGGTCAGAAAGGCTTTCTGTCCTTAAAGCTTGGCTGCAGTGCCAGTGAAGGTGATGCGAGGCTGACAAACATCACCTAAAGCTTCCAGTACAATTAATGCAGGGACATAGATTCAACCTGACCTGCGGACGTTCTCAGCACACATTTATATCCTCACGTTTCACTACTCCAGTCCTCTGTTTTCCCTTGGAAGACAAATATCGAAATATAAGCATTTATCTGTGCTTACTCCTATATCACTTTGTGTAGTTTTTATGTGGTACTTCCAGGGTCATTCTTTCATAAAAGGGAAAAGACAGTTTCTATAAAATTTCAGCAGAACTCATTTGATTGTCTGCTTGTTCTCCTCTATTAATGAAAAGGACGTTTTTTTGGCAGGAAACCTGAATCAATAGACAACTTTATCTACATTTGTATTATTTTTATCGTTCACTGTAAAGATCGTTTTAAGAAAATTTAAAAAAGAGGGGTTATTGCGATGTTTATTTATATGAAATTTCTATTAGTCTAAACTGGTGATGTTGGTCCAGCTTTTATTAAAACAGCCTTACAGAAGACTCATGGCATTTTCAAACTGATATTTACTTCATGACTCACGTGCTGGACAGTTTTTTAAGCCCCAGAGCACCTAGCCCTGAAAATCTTTTATTTATTTATTTTTGCATTTTTCCCAAACTATTAATAATCTAGGTGGGATTGATGGTGGGAAAAATATTATTGCTTGGCCACCTGTTAGTAATGAATGGTCAGATGAACAATAACTTGCTGTCCCAGCTGTCTCTGTAACGCAGCACATCCTTATTGAAGTGCGTCGGCTACACTGTGTGTCAAACTAAAGAGCTTTATGGAGGCTAGCCTGGCTAACTCATTCCCTAGCCTGTCTTCTGATAGAACGATATGCTAGAATTGCCTGGTAACAGCTAAAATCAATATTGTAGGGTAAAATAGGATTATTTAAATCTAGTTTGTTGTAGCTCAGTCAGTGTGATCAGTAAACATGCCCCGTCTTATGGCCACCCAACAATATCTCACAACTTAAACTCATTCCCACTCCTTATTAACTCATGGCCTCGGGTTATTGATACTGTGCCTGTAAGCTGATAACTGCTGGCCATGCAAAAATATCTCATGGCCACCGACCGATACTTTTATCACCTATGTCACAAAAGCAGCTCTATATCAAAAAAGCAGATTAGAAACTGTTTAGGGATACTTCCCCCCTTCAGACAGCACATGCATTTGTGTTCTGCACAGAGCAAAACTCATTTAGAAAAGGAAAACCCATACTTCAGTAACACTCTGTGATGAACGCTTTTTTTTAACTGCAAAAATTTTAATTATAAGTTCATAAAAACATCAAATGTTTTGTGGTAAACATAATTATCCATGCCCCAACACACATGTAAACTCAGTCAGCAGCTGCAGTTTCTCTTGTGGCACTGTGCACGTGCACAGGCAGAGCAGATATACTAGAAAAGGGAAAGGCGTAGGAAGTTATTAGGGACTTCTTTTTCCAGTCTGCAAACTAAGTAAGTTGTTATCTGTTTTTTTATTTTCAAGTTTATATGGATTGTTGCTAATTTGCCACGATCGTCTAGGTCGTGCTGGCTGTCCATGCTGTTTTTAGTAGTCTGACATCAGGCAGAATTGTCAACTCCTTACACTTTAATCGGGACTAAGCAAACAAAAAGGAGGATAGGAGAGTCAATCATACTTGGATATGTGTTGACAATGCAGAGATAATATTAAATTTAAAAAATTGAGAATAATTATCTGAAAATAACAGAAGGAATGCCCAAAAACCTCACTGCTGTTATCTGCTGTCTGATTTTTGTGTTATCCTTTATATCAGGGGTGGGCAATTGATTTTCCCAAGGGGTCACACAGGAAACTGGGACTGTTATGGAGGGCCATGCCAACAAGCTGAACTCAATTCAGCCATCCACTCATCCATCCATCTTCTACCACTTATCCGACTTATAGGGGCTGCAATAAGAAGAGATAAGATAATGTAAAGGTGGATTTAGAAAAGTTAAAACATAATAAAACACAGACAATATAAAAGCAAAGATGTAATTAAAAACAAAACAAATGTCCACATTGATTTTATTCCTTTATATGCTTATCGGTGTGGCCCTCCACAACAGTCCCAGTTTCTCATTTGGCCCATTGGAAAAATTCATTGCACACCCCTGATATAAAGGATAACACAGTAATACTTAATTAACTAAACCATAAAAAGTGGTGCGTAAAAATAAAGAGTAAATGGAAGATGATGGGGAACACAGAGCCCCCTCCACCAATATTCAGATGAAACCCTTTGCACCCATGTTTCTCTCATTGCATTTCTCTAAAACAAAGATCAGTTAAGCAGGATGATTTGTTTCAGCTTTATTTAACATATACCCACAATTCTTTGAAAGCGTGCACGTTTTGCTTTCATGTGTGAATTATAGTACAACTACTTTCACAACTAGGCCACCCAAAAACTGAAATCATTTCAATCACCAGCCTTGAAAAGTCTCCATTCCCCAGCGCCAAAGCTTTTATCCGGTTCATTTCTAGCTCACGCACTATTTTGTGCTTGCACTTCTTTGGTTAGGCTTTATTAGTTTATTAATTTCTTATGCAAGGGTCGGCTGTGTTTTTAATCATTTGCCAGACCGCTACTTATGAGGACCCGGTTGCTCAACAAAAGAGTCTCGCAGGGGAGGTCGTCTGTTGCTCTGTTTGGTATTCGTCCCCTTTAAAAACTATGCAGCCCTAGCGGCGGTATTATGTGGGATCCCTGGAAAAAGTCTGCGGAGAGGGAAAGGGGGGACGAGCCGAGCTGGAGTCGAGAGATCATGGCGGCACCTCTCGGACGGGACACCCTACCTGACTACTGGTCTTATGGAGTTTGTCGAGATGGTCGAGTCTTCTTCATTAGGTGAGGCGTTTTACTTGTTCTGCTCTGAGTACTTTACGAGGCGGTGTGAAGGGATTTTTTCTCTCCCTCTCGTTGTTTTATTAGCGTTCAGTAACAGGTGTCTTTCTTGCAGTGATAAAACTCAAAGCACTACTTGGCTACATCCGCGCACTGGCGAACCTGTTAACTCTGGACATATGATACGTTCAGGTACGCCACAAATTATCTGATTTTGCAGGATAGCAGCAGGATATTTTGCTTTTGCTGCAGTGTGCAGCGGGTCGCTCAATGTGTTCTTGCTCGTGTTATAGATTTACCAAGAGGCTGGGAAGAGGGCTTCACGGAAGAAGGAGCCAGTTACTTCATCAAGTGAGTGGCTTTTGTGCATTGTTGCCTTGTTTGGTCGTGTAGAGAAAAGGAAAAAAAAATCAACCCATGCAGGCTGGTTGAGTTGATCGGTATTAAAGTGCTCTATGTGGAATGCCTTCCTCCTCCTCTCTGCTGCTCTAACACGTCTGATGCACTATAACAACCAAACTACATTAAAGGCTGTATTGTAAACACACTGATTTATCTGAGAGCTGCATGTAGATGACAGGGAAAGCACACACCAACATATGGATTAACTCACTAGGGTCCCATTAGATAGGTGAAACCAATTATCTCTGCCTGCATTGTGAACGGAAAGTGACAGAGCCTAGCAGGACAGGAAGAAAGGCTATTAAAATTCTCCTCACATCCACCATGCAGGACCTCTACTCACTCCGATAGGTGTGCAGACTTGCTGTGTGTAAGTGTGTGTGTGTATGTGCAGATGTGAATGAGAGAGAGAGAGACTGTAAAGGTTGGAGGAGAGGGGTGTGACCATGTGGTGACAGAGATGTATGGCATGATTGCATTATTGAAGCAGAAAGGACAGAATTTTCAAAGTCACATGCAGCACTCTGAAGTTTCCCCCCCGCTTTTTCTCAGATTTTCACGTTAAAGCAGGAGGATTCTGGATTAAATCTGGCTTCAGTGGAAGGCAACCAAGAGACACGTTATTTTGAGTATCTAGAGCTACTGTTGCATTTACTGTAGATTATATTATGCAGTGGGTTATTGGATGCTGGTCTGCGGCTGTCAGTGTGTATATCAGACAGTTACTATGATGGGAACCAGTGCAGGAGAGCAACCCGGAAATCATGCCCAAATCAGTCAGATAAGTCGGACTAACATTAAAGCTTACTACGACATAGCCTGAAGACATCTGCATTGATGTAGCTCATTGTTACAAATCCCACCTCCCACCCAGACATGTTATCACATTGCCCTTTTAATTCGCCCCAGTTGTTGCAGATGCAATGGCTACATGGAGAATTTTACATCCTCATAGCTGCGGTCTCAGCATCAGGCTGGTTGTTACATATAGTACTCTGCAGATACCAGTGAGCAGCTCTGTCTTAACAATGTGGACACTTTGTATCAATGACTTTTATATTTAGATTTTAGTATACATTTGTGCATCTGAGATGTTGCAATAGTCACACATATCAAAGCAAACAAATTATTTCCTTCTTTTACTTTTTCTGTATCCAAAGATGCTTTTAAAAAGGCCTTTAAGTGGTTCCAGCTAACAAATTTGTTGTTACTGACACATATTATGTACAGAATAAGAGTCTTTGTTTTTCCCCTCATTCACTCACTTTTCTCTGTAAGAAGTGAGAACAATACAGCAGTGAGGCTGTGTGATATATGGCATCCTAAATGTCAAGGCTGTGAAATCACTCTTCTACTTGTTGCCCGTTTGGCTTGGTGGAAGGATCCTGTTTTGCTTTAGTTTCTTTGTTTTGGAGACCTTATTTTCTTGCGGGTTCTTGCGGTGGAACGGAACTCACCAGCGCTGTCTTCTGGTACCATTCAGCTTATTAAGAGCACCAGCTGACATTTTTCCATGTAAATGAAAACAAAATGATGCCAAAAAAATCTATCAGCTAGTTATAGTACACAATATTTGCCCTTCAACTTCTGGGGTACCTTGAAGGTCTTGTGGTTTGTGTGGATTGGGCTTGCACTACTGCATCACTTGCATGCTCAATTTGATTAGGATCGTTAATTTTGGGGGTTATATTATTGCCTTATGCTCTTGCGTCCCTAAAGCCGTTCCTGTGCAGTTTCTGAGGTGTGATGGCACTGCTAGAGGCTGTTGTTGGTAGATGTGCTTGGTTTACAACAACTATTGGTGCTATGCATCCCAACAGAATTTATGATGATCACTATTTGTTGATCTCTGTCATCTAATCTGCTTTATTAGATTGGATAATTTGGTAATTTGAACCTCATGATGACTTTCAAAGGCTCCACCATAGCTTCTTTAATTTATTCTCTTGAGTAAAAAACTTGTAGTTCAAATGCATTCAAATGTAATTTTATCTGTTTAGAGATCAGTTTTTCTAAAAAATGTGATAATTATTGTTCAATAAATGCTGGAATATAGAAAACAAAAAGTTACCGACGTGCACATTAAAAATTCTTATTAGATTTTAGCTGCTCCACAGATGTCAAATTGTGGGCTTTCTAAACCTAAACAGTGTGTTGTTAATGCCTAAACCTAACCAAACAATCCCTTTTAATGAATTTATTATTTAAATCATACAGATGATGTCTGAAAAACTGAACGTAGGAAAGGTGAGGGAGGAAGGCAGGACAGAAAAACACACTTTGGAAGAGAGCCAGAGATTAATAATGACTAATGATTAAACACCCACATCAGCCACGGCCTATTTCAGGGTAACTAAGGGAGGATTCAGGGTCACCAGATCCAGCCGTAACTCTATGCTTTACCATAAAGGAAAGTTTTAAGCCTAATTTTAAAAGTAGACGGTGTCTGTCTCCTGAATCTAAACTGGGAGCTGGCTCCACAGAAGAGGGACCTGAAAGCTGAAGGCTCTGCCTCCCATTTTTCTTGTAAAACCACAAGTAAGCCCACAGTCTGAGAGTGAAGTGCTCTATTGGGGTGATAGGGTATGAGGTCTTTAAGATAAAACAGGGACTGATTACTCAAGACCTTGTATGAGAGGAGAAGTCAGTATGGGAGAAATATGCTCTCTATTTCTAGTCTTTTTTTGGACAATCTGATAATAATGATGATTTACAATACTCTAGCCCAGAGGTAATAATGCATGAACTAATTATTCATTATTTCATTTTTCCCTCCCCCTTTGTCTCTTCTGCTGTCAGCAGAGATGCACATAGGCAGCTTTACTCTCGCCACCCCACCGCTAGCACTGCCTCAGATGGATAGCAGTACAGTAACAGCCAATATAGTAAACTGATGATAAATCGAATAAAAGAGTAAAAGCGGGGGGTTTGTCCTCTTAGTCAGACAAAAAAGAAAAAGAAAAAACAAACAAAACGAAAGTTAATGTGTAATTTTCAAAGCTGTGTTAACACTGCTATTTCTTTTAATTTCATCATGTTAAACATGGGCAAATGAAGAACCAATCAAATTTTGGTAAACTGTGAAATTGGACAATGACCTTATCAAGAGAAGAGCCCTCAGATTTTGTCAAAAGAATCCCTTAATCCTCAAACACATGGCAGATTCTAGCACTCACAAGCCGGGTTGCTTATTACAACTTTAGTTGGCAAAGCTGAAACACTAATGACCGTGAAGATGGCTTCAACTCAGACGCTCTATAAACAATCTGATGGGCTCGATAATGTGTCTGTTTCAGACCATTAAAATGATCATGTATTAGTTTTTAGTTGACAGCAACTCAACATTTACAGTGTTTTATTTATCCCACAGGGGTAACCATTAGTAATGATTTGGTTTTATAGTCTGTGTAGAAACTGAGGTTCCTGTGTGTGTGTGTGTGTGTGTGTGTGTGTGTGTGTGTGTGTGTGTGTGTG